>NW_003852397.1:47322166-47334045 GCF_000181295.1 Otolemur garnettii | reverse complement strand
TTAGAACTCCTTCCCTATTCACCTGATCTGGCCCCCATTGATTTTTTTTCTTACCTGAGGAAAAAGGAACTAATGAAAGAGAGTTTGATGACATTTAGGATATCAGGATTAATAAGAGAGCAGCTCAGATGGCCATTCCAGAAAGAGTTCCAAAATTGCTTTGAAGGATGAACTAGGTATTGGCTTTGGTACATAGTTTCCCAGTGTAGGAGAAGGAGAATATTTTGAAGGAGAATATTTGAAGGTGTAGTGATATTCAGCAAAGAACTATGTAGCACTTTTTCCAGGATGAGATTGTAAAATTAATTGTCAGCCTTATAAACCTGGAAATGGAACTTCCAGGGTCAGTGGGGGCTCCATGTTGTTGTAAGCCCCTTCTGTCTTTCTGCTCCCATATCCTATATGTGGCTTACATTTTCAAAGAGACAAGGTGGCAAGTGGAGTTCTGACCATCATATCTGGGCCTAAGAAGGAATAAAAGGAAGGACATGGCCACAACAGTTGTATCCCCTCTCTGTTCTCCCTGTAAGTAGACTTCCCAGGGGTTTCACCCAATAACTTCACCTAATTGTTCAGAATCCATAAACATTGGAGGACTTAGCATAGTTGTAAAGGAGGGTGTGGAATATAGTCTTTTAGCTACCTACTTTGCCTCCCCCAACAAATTTTACAGAAGAGAATGACATTTCTGCTCCTTTGCTTCAGATTCCTGTTTTGTCTTCCGAGTCTAAGCAGCTGTTGTTCTCTTACAAAATATTCTTATGAATACATCATTTCTTGTACACACATTTTTTTCCTTGAAGAATTTTCCAAAATGTATTTCTTCAGGTATCACAAAGGAATTTAGAAAATAACATAAGCTGAGACAAGTTAACACATCATCTATATTTTTATTTAGCTGTAAAGCACTTCCCACATTGTGTGATTTGTTCTAATATTTGTCTCTTTTGTATCCCCAGTAGTGATTTCCATGAATTTTTCATTTAACATGCTAGCAAATGCCTTGTCACATTGTACTAATACCTTGATGTTATTTTAGCTGTTTTTACTATGGCAGAAAAAAATAAAAATTTACAATTGCTGAGTGACATTTTGTAAGTCATTGGATTGCATATATTGCAACTCAAACTTCACTGGATATCCTGGATGTTTGGCTTTTGGTAATCATATTGAACATTGTAACTGGTCTCCATGAACAAATTTTAATGACACCTTTATCTTTTATAATTCTCTCCCTTAATTAACTACTTGACCTTTCAAGTTTTTCCAAAAGTGATAGATTTTCTATAAAACATAGGATTTGTGATTCTGAAGGCCCCAGAGCAGACTTTCTGATGCCAAAAGCCATCATTCCCCATCCCGGACATGTCCCAAGGTGAGTAGCCCCTTTTAAAAAAAGCCTACAATCTCCATTATTTGTAGAAACAGATTTGAGGCAGCAGCTCCTCCTGTTTTCCTGACAAAGTACCTTTATGTGAAAATTCCTTTCTTCCTTGGCAATCCTGTTGTCTCAATAATTGGATCCTGGCTTATCAAATAACTGGACCTAAACTGAAACCCTCTGTGGTTTCGACAAGATTGTGATGATGCCTTCATACTAATATTAGCTATAAATTTAAGTTGCCCCTCTGAAGAAATTTTTCACATATTGCTCCAAAACTAGATTGTATGTTATTAACATGATGCAGCCCTATGCCTTAAAATGCTCAGATCAGTATTGCTTAATAGACCTTTTTTTTTTTTTCTAGAGATAGTCTCACTTTGTTGCCCTCAGTAGAGTGCCATGGCATCATACATAGCTCACAGGAACCTCAAATTCTTGGGCTGTATCAATTCTCTGACCTCAGCCTCCTGAGTAGCTGGGACTACAGGTGCTCACCGCAACACCTGACTATTTTTAGAGATGGGGTCTCACTTTTGCTCAGCCTGGTCTTGAACCTGTGAGCTCCAGGCAATTCACCCGCCTCAGCCTCCCCAAGTGCTAGGATTACAGGCATCAGCCACAGTGCCTGGCTTGTTTAATAGACTTTTAAAGTAAGCTGCATTTGTAATTTTAAAATTTCTAGTAGCCACATTAAAATATAAAGAAACAGATAAGATTAATTTTAATAAATATATTGTTCAATCTAATATACCCAAAATATAATTTCAAGGCATAAGCAATACAAAAATATTAGAGATACTTTTTTTGTACTAAGTCTTAGATTTTCATTATATATTTTATATTTATAGTGCATATTAATTAAGACTAGCCACATTTGAGTGTTCATTATCCACTTGTGATAAAAGGGTACTGGGCCACAATATTGGTTGAAATAGGCCTGGAACTTACTACATCCTGAAGATGGAGACATGGGTCTTCTGAGTTCCTAAACTCAAGGTCAATTCCCAGTATTCCTTATCCCAGATAATGCCATTAGTGATTAAGTTGTTTCTCCATTGTCCTGTAAGGCAGTGGTAATAATATTTGGTCACTTGACACAACTCCTCACTCTCTCCCCATTGCTCTCAATGATCTTTCGGTTTCATTAGTGAATGTGAATCTTGCTGACTTAGCTTAACTTCCTGGAATTCTTGGGGTGTATGTGTATATGCAAATAAGATCTCATGGAAACACATATTTAGCATACTCTCAATAGCACTTTCACAGAAATACCTTTTGTCCTTTACTCAGTGCAAGATCCCTTTGCTCTGTCTTACACTAGCAATTAAAGCCTGTCGTTACATCCAGCTCATGCTATGTGCCTTTCCTAGCCTGGATCTCCCAGTCAAAGTTCATTTGCCTCCTCATTATTTCTTAAGAAGCTTCAGGCTACATGTAGCAGAAAAACCTTACCTGTACTTATCTTTAAACATAAGAAACTGCACTGCAGCACATGACTGAAAGAACAGAGACAAGGCAGGGGTCAGGTGTGGTTCAAGCACTGCCTTATGCTGTGTTTCAAAGAAGGAACCCCGAGACAGGAATTTGGGCCCACGTGATTTATGGAGAAAAACCCTCAGGAGAAAGGAAGTGAGGAAAACAGGATGGGCCAGTGGGAGAAGCTAAGCAGAAAGGTGGTATCACCTGGAGTAGGTCTCTGCCTAATCCTGTGGGGAGACAGAGCTCTGGAACATGAATTGCTCTACAAAGCTAGTCCCACTTGGAGGCAAGTAGGTGAGAATTGTATCTCGGGTAGCGGGTAGGTAGCTGTTGGTCATTTGCTGCAGGTTATTCCAGGAATGGAAGAGGTGCATAACTTTTGATGAGGGTTGAGGGGAGGTCAGGCTTCTTATACAAAAGGAGCAATTCTTTGGAGAAAAGGACAGCCATTAGCTGTGCGCAGCCCATGCTCCCAGCAGTGGCATTCTCTTAAATGTGTCTCTCTCTGTCTATGATTTTATTTGCAGCATTTTTTCCCTCAAGGTCGTTGTGATGACTGCCAGTAGTCACCTGGAAAACCTGTTTTCTCCTCCCTGGGGTGTCAGAGTGTTAGAATCCCTATAGGTTTTTCAAAGGAGGAACATCTTCCTATTAGGGCCCAACAAACTTGTTGCTTATAGGCCAAAATGTGGTTTCATGATTATTCCTGAAGCTTTCTTTAGCAAGGAGGATGAAATTTAGACCAATCCATTTCACACCTTGAGCTGAGGTCAGTTCCCTCTGAGGGAGCAGTGGAATAGACCATGGTGTGTCATTCTCAACATACATAACACACCTTAACAGAGAGCCTGAGAAACTAATTTGTGACAGCATATAAATAACTGTTAATAGTTCCTAGGAAGCCTGTTGGTAAGGGATTTTTTCTCTCTTGTAATTCAGAATGGAGAAGATTTTGCCCAAGGCTGTTTTTACAGAACGTATTGTCATTGTCACATAGTACAAATATAAGCTGTTGCAAAAAGAAACATAAATAAAAAGGATGTGGGCCAGCTTTAGAGTTGATGAGCTGAAGTTGCCAATGGTTACCAGATTGTCCTAATCTAAGGAACTGTATACCTGTACTTACATATCCGAATGCATTTTTTTCTATGTGCTCTACAAAGTGTAGCAGATTGCATCATGAGTTAGAAATCCTGAGTTTTATTCCCAGCTATACCACCTACTAGTTGTGTAATTCTGGAAAACTAATTTAATCTCTCTGACTTTCACTTTAAAGGAAAAAGATTTATCCTGCTTAGAGGGTGTGTTGTGACATAATGAGTTAATGGATATAAAAGTGCTTCATAAAGGATATGTTTACATATCTTATGATTTCTTTGTTACAGTATTATTACAAGAGGAATTGATGTGAGGCATTGTAATCTATAACTGTGGTCCCTAACTCTCAGGCCATGGACTGATATTGGTCTGTGGCCTGTTAGGAACCAGGCCACACAGCAGGAATGAGAAGTGGGCCAGTGAGTGAAGCTTCATCAGTGGTTACAGCTGTTCCCCATCCCATGCTCCACCTCCTTCAGATCAGCTGCAGTATTAGATTCTCATAGGTGGTGAACCCCACTGTAAACTGCATGTGAGGGATGTAGTAGGCACAATCCTATGACAAGGAGTGGAGCTGAGGCAGTAACGTTAGTGCTGGGACCCTCTAGTTGCAGGAAAATAAGCTCAGGGCTCCTACAGATTCAGCATCACGGTGAGTTATATAATTATTTCATTATATATTACAATATAATAAGAATAGAAATAAAGTGAACAATAAAGGTAGTGCATTTGAATCATCCCTAAATCACCCTCCCCACCCTCCAATCTATGGAAAAATTATCTTTCGTGAATCTTGTCTCTGGTGCCAGAAAGATTGGGGACTGCTGATCTGTAATAGTTATGGAGCTCTAACTGTTGCTAGTGGTATTGGGCCTGATGCTTTTGAATACAGTATCTATGTGCCCTCATCTTAAATCAGAGAGGACTAGGCCATTCACAGTACTCACAGGGCACAAGGAAAATGATGCTATTATAGCTTTCAGGGCTAGGTTATAAAGGTCATTCATCTTCCACCTTGCTTGCTGGAAAACTTGCTGGTAAAATTCTGAGCTGTATGTAAAAAGTCTGACCACCCTGGGTAGACATAATGGAGACACCTGGAGGAGAAACCACGTGGAAAGGCTCTGAAGCTGTACTGAGAGGCTAACGAGCCCCCGACATCTCCCTGTCCTCCTGATCCAGGTGCCAGACATGAAAGTCAAGAAGTCTCCAGCAATTCCAGCCTCCAGCCATTCAAGTTAACAGCCATTCCAATCTTCCTAGCAATTCCAGACAGAGTTGAGTATAGTCAAGCCACGTTTTTATGCCAGGTTCAGGAGAGGTTTGTTGGAATAGTTTCTCAATTTCCATAAAACCCTGCACTATCTTAATTTTTATAGATGGAAACGGAGAGAGAATGTAAGTAACTTTTAGTCCTACTGTTGGTAAGAGCCGATCGAGAATTTGAACCTAGGTCTGCCTCAAGACCGAATCTGTGTTCTTCCAACGTAACTGGGCTGACCTCTGAGGGATGTGCATGGTCAGCAAGCTACGTCCACGGGATGACAGGCAGAGGAGAATCACATATCCTTGCTTTGATGTCTGTTTGTCTCCAGGATGTCTGCAGGATGATTGCCCATGGAGCCCCCTTGCATTTGTTATTATCTGCCTCAGACATCTTAATTAAATGCTGTAGTGTCCTCTACCACACAATCAAAACTCCAAGTACTTTTCTCTCTCTGGGAAAAAAAATGTAAACTAAAATTCTTGTCTACTGCTCACATCCCAGGTATTGATTTCTGCTCTTGTCTTTAACCTGCTTTCTCTCTGAGAGGGCAAGTCCCCCAACCAGAGAAGAATACATAAAGGGAAGTCAGCGCCACCTGGGCAGGAGAGGGAGGAGGCGGGATTAGAATTCCTTGGTAAGGGGCTGGGTTGACGGTTCAATAGGAGAAGGGTTGTGAGACCTTAAGTTAAACTCGTCTGAACTTGAAAAACCACTTCTTGAAACACTAGTAGAAGGTCCTTTCATTTTCACGGTGAACTTTGCTCCACATATACTCTGACTATAAGAATAAGGAAAGGGAAAGTTAAAGAGAGAGAAAGTAAGAAAGGAAAGGGATGGTGTATTAAGTAGTGCAAGCACGGTTTCCCAGGTGGCAGGTCCTGAAGCAGCCTCGAGAATTCTGTCCCTTGTTTCTTTGCTCTATAGTAAGTATTTATTTTTATTCCATGCAATTGCTGTGACCAATGGCTTTTTTGCATAAAATTAGGCCACTTTGTTTCTCCGCAGCTATATTTAAAATAAGCTGGGCACCGGATTGTTAGAGTGAGAAAGGGAGAAAAGAGGGAATAGAGTTTGCTTGACAGGTAGAACATAAGTACATTTTAGCAGCTCTAATTTTTGGAGCACCTAAATCGCATGTGCAGGGTTAGATGGTTTACATATGTTATTTCATTTAATCTTCACAGCCGTTCTCTGAAGTTGTCTTATTTCTATATTTGTATGAAGCATTGACTTTCACTTTGGAAGTGGCAAGGATGTGTTTGTTCCCCTGTGCCAGAGCTTTCCATGCTGGATTTATGAGGTAATTTTGGATAGTACTGACACAGGATATGTTTCAAATATTTATGGGCTTATTGGGCATTAGAAATATGTAACATGTACAAAAAATCTAAATATTCATAGACATTATTTCTTACAAGAAGAATATGTATATATTTAAGTTTTTAAAAAGTGAATAAAGGGCAGCACCTTTGGCTCAGTGAGTAGGGTGCAGGCCCCACATACCAAGGGTGGCAGTTTTGAACTTGGCCCTCACAAAATTGCAACAAAAAAAGTAGCCAGGTGCTGTGGCGGGCACTTGTAGTCCTAGTTACTCGGGAGGCTGACGCAAGAGAATTGCCCAAGCCCAAGAGCTGGAGATTGCTGTGAGCTGTAATGCTACGGCACTCTACCGGGGGCAATACAGTGATACTCTGTCTCTGAAAAAAAAAAAAGCAAATAAAGTTAGATCAAAAATATCTACTAAATAATTACATGAAGAAATAAGAAATTAGGGCAGCACCTGTGGCTCAAAGGAGTGGGGCACCAGCCCCATATGCCAAAGGTGGCGGGTTCAAACCCAGCCTTTGGCCAAAAACTGCAAAAAAAAAAAGAAAAAAAGAAAGAAATTAAAGTGCGATGCAATGACTGAAGTTTGGGAAACTGTAGTATATGGGATGCCCTCAGATCATTGATTTGTTATTTGAGCATTTCAAATGAATTTGTACAGACACACTGACATTTAGCAGAAGTGAGGGCTGGTTTTAAAGTGATATCAATGGTATTAGGTTAGGGTACGCTCTTAAAGAAAAACTATCATTCCAAATGTGCCTATGTAATTTTGTAAGATTGTAAGTCTTATGTATTCTTCAAGCATTGTTCACAGATGAGATCAATCCTTTTGTTCATTAATATATCTAGGCAATGAACTGTACTGAGGACCTGAAATGTCACAGTAATTGATTAATTAGCACACGTCCCTGCTTTGTAGGAGCTCATGTTTACTGGAGGAGATAGTCCTAAACATTTATTCATGACATAATTATTTGTGGACAAAGTGTTATAGGATCTACCAAGGAGACAGTTACTCTAACTCTCCAGGAGTAGGAAAACCGCCCAGCACAGAGAATTCTATAGATAATAAGCTGGCACTAAATTCAGTACAGCTGCAAGGCAGTGGAAAACGTGCCACCTGCATCTGATAAGTCCTGATAATCTAGTTTGGGGTTAAGGTTGAAAGGTAGCTTACTTGATATCCAGAACTGGCCCTGTCTTACTCTTCAATATTATTCTTTGTATGATAAAATTATTTTTGGTAATAACCCTGAAGTAAATGGATTGATGATAAAAACGGTCAGAGAAGAAATGCAATGGAATGGATTAATACTTTTTAATTATATCAATGTATTCTTTTTTTTTTTGGTTTTGAAAAGTAAATTTATTTCAGGTTAATGTGAGGGTACAAATGACCAGGTCAAAATATTTGATTTTGTTAGGTGATGTCCCACACACAAAAGATGTGCCAGACACCCACAAACCCATTCCCATTCAGTGTGAGCACCCCAACTCCTCCCCTCTCTATCTCCCTAGTTACCCCTCCCTCCAAGTTGAATTGAAATGAGTTTTTCTCCAATGGGGGCATGAATTAGATCATCTACTGGCTTCATATTAGTATTGAGTACATTTGATACTTGCTTTTCCATTCTTGTGATACTTTCCTAAAAAGAACGTGTTTTCAACTCCATCCAGGATATTACAAAAGATGTGAGGTCACCATCTTTTTATGGCTGAATAGTATTCCATGGTGCACACGTCCCACAATTTGTTAATCCATTCTTGACTTGATGGACATTAAGGTTGTTTCCACATTTTGGCAATTGTAAATGGAGCCATGATAAACTAGTGTAAATGTCTTTATGATTTTTTTCTTCTGGGTCAATGCCTAGTAATGGGATGTTGGGGTCAAATGGAAAGTCTATTTTGAGCTCTTTGAGGACTCTCCATACTTCTTTCCAAAGAGGCTGTATTAGTTTGCAGTCCCTCTAGTGGTGTGAACGTAGTCCCCTCCATGTCAGTGCCTGCATCTTGGGACTTGGCATCAATGTATTCCTTGAACAAAGGGTAATGTATATGCATCATTTTGGTCACTCATGATAATGAATAATTAAGTTAGTTTGTTTCTGATAATTTCTGTCAATTTGTCAACAATACCAAAATTAGTCTTCACAATTCCTGAATAAAAGATGGCATAACTAGAGTTTTTGATCTGTTTTTCTGACATTTGATTTAAGAACACACTTAAATAACTTTAACTTCAAAAAAGTTTTCACCCATGAAGCAACATGTATAGAAGTAGTTATGAAAAATCTTAAACATAGGGACAAATTGGACAGTGATTATAAAAATTCCTTTTGTAACTAATCTCAGTAAATGCAAATATCCTTATCTTTGTTTCTCCAAGACAGTATGATTGATTTTATAGGTTTTAAGTATCTCTGCAGTTGATGAAATGAAAGCAGAAATGAAAACGCTATCAAATGACAGAATTAAAGTCATTCAAGTTCTGTTTCTTACTTTTGCAATCACTATGCTATAATTGTTAATTTTGAAGCTACTGCCTAAACACAGGGGCATTTAGTAGAGGAGGAGTTAGAAAAACAGGCCTAACTGAAGCAAGCACAAGGAACTCTAAATGATTCTAGACTTCCTCTCAATGTCTTTTTGTCTTTCTTTTTTTTTTTTTGCAGTTTTTGGCCTGGGCTGGGTTTGAACCTGCCACCTCTGGCATATGGGGCCAGGGCCCTACTCCATTGAACCACAGGTACCACCCCTCAATGTCTTCATATATAGCTGAGTCTAGTCGTTCTGTGTCAGGCTGTCTGAGAATTCTCACAATTAATTTTCACGTAACATATTTAAGGTAGAAGTAATAAAGTATGTTAATTTGCTACTTACATATTGTTATGGTTTGAATGTGTCCTCCCTACAGTATGTATTGGAAACTTAATCCCCAATGTAATCGTGGTGGGAGATGGGGCCTACTGAAGGTGATTACCCCAGGAAGGTGGATGGGTGGATTAAAGCCTTTATTACAGGAATGAGTACCTTATCCATTATAAAAGGGGGAGTTTGACCTTCCTTTTACACTCTCTCTCTTCCCTTCTCTTTGCGCTTCTGTCATGACATGACATGGAAAAAAGGCTCTTGCAAGATGCTGACCCCTTAATCTTGTATTTTCCAGATTTCAGAATTGTGAGCTAATAAATTTCTGTTTTTCTCTAAATTTCCCAGTCTGTGATCTTCTAATAGGACTAAGACAGCACAAATAGGACTAAGACAAATAGGACTAAGATCTTCTAATAGGACTAAGACAGCACAAATAGAACTAAGACACTTGTAACCAAGCAATTGTTAGAGCTTAAACCACCAACTTATTTTAACTTTTAGTATCTCTATAGACATTATTCACATTTGCTAGTGAATGTTCTCAATAAAAGTAAACCGACTTTTAGTCAGTTGTACTATGGTTTTAACATTCCCTGTCCTTACTGTATCTGTCTTATCGGCTGTACTTAATGCTGCCCACTCTTGTGGTCCCAGCCCTGGTGTACCACGGCTCTCAGAAAATCAGAGCTGGAAATAGGGCTAACTCAAATCTATGCAGCCACTTGGAAGTTGACCCTACCTTTCCATTAAGGTTAATAAACCTTGAATCCCTGCTGGGAGACTCAGAAGTTTATTAGGAGAAAGCAGGAGTGTATCCAGGTGAGGAATTCTGCCTGTATGTACTCTGTCCTCTGGCGGCATTCTCATTCATTGCGTCCACAATGTCACTGCGTCATCTTTTCAGCAAAGAGGAGTTTGACTTGCTGTGCTCTGCCCACCTTTCCCCACTGAGCAAGCACATGACTCCCACCACTGACTCACAACTTAAGTCAAGGCCTTCATTTTGTACAACTGTGTCTCCTCGTGTGATAAAATCCACACGTGGGCCTACATCAGGAAGCACACACAGATGTCTACTGAGGCCAGCAGGCAAAAACTGTAAGGGGCAAGGGCAAGAGGTAAACCAAGGGAGGAGAGAAGCAGTGAAACCAGAGAGCCCTGTCCTTTCCAAAGTAGGTGGCATCTGCTCCACTCTTACCAATCACTGCCACATGCAGGCTTAGCATTGCCAGGTATTTTTATTTCTTCTGGGAGAAAGATGATCGCAATTCTTTATATTAAATCTCATGCTGTTAAACATTGGGAATGAATGTTAAAGAGTTAAAACCTGCTTGAGCCTAACCACACATGTCTACAGACCAGTTTATGATCTTTGAACTTGGTGAGTTTTCTTATCCTTGGGTATCCTGGGTGTTTCTATTATGCTAGAAAAGGGAAACTTTATTCCTTGTGTAGAACATCCAAACATGGTTTCTGGGCTGATGCCAAGTTCACAGCTTGGCCTTTTATAAACTATTGTTAGTTTGGTCCAAATCTCTTTAATCCATCCAGATCTCATCCACCAGGCTGGGAGAAAAGAAGGATTATCTTTTGTCAGTGGTTTCCATTCTACATCATGACTTGGAGGTCCATTTGGAATTAGGGTGGCTTTTTCCATTAAGATGTAAATACAAATGGAAATGGAAATGAAACAAATGAAATTTCCCGAACAGGACAGACCAAATGAAAACATAGCCCCTTCACATATTAATGAGCTCTTGATATTTTTATAGTGAAAGAGTGAACGGAGGTAAGAACGACCTTCACTGTTTGTTTGTTAGGTACTTTTCCTTTTTTTAATGCAAGTTTCCAGATAATTGGTTTGACCAGTTATTTATTAGGGACGCATATTTTTTGCTCTTCTCTTACTTATGATCCACTGCTGCTAACTACCCATTTCAGTTCTTCTTTCCTTATTGCCTTGATATTTTTCTAAAATACACAAAATACTACTTCAGGGAAACCATGCAAAGGACTTTAAAGAATTAATAAGAGATGAAATGTAATTAAACATAAGGAGGAGGAAAAGGAAGCAGGGTCCCAGGAGAAGGCAAAGACTGGGAAAGGAAGCCTGAACAGAATTACTATTCATTTCATTTGTTAATCAAAACTATTGCTCCTTATTGTCAGGTTGGGTCCCAATGGAATTTTCTCCGACAGAAATTCATGCTCCCATTCTTTTGTTCAGTGCTCCTATTGTAATGGGAGAGGCTCCTTATTCAAATAGAATACACATTTCAAGAAAAATCATAAAAACATATTGAAAGTCAGTATGTGAGAATTCTCTCAGTCCCAGTTTTCCACGTAATAAATGGCTCTTTTGAATCATAATATATGCATCTGCAATCAATTGCTATGAGCAATTAAAGTAAAGGAGAGAATCCGTACAATTATATAGTAAACCTTGTC
>NW_003852397.1:47309747-47322146 GCF_000181295.1 Otolemur garnettii | reverse complement strand
TAAAAATTAATGCGGAAGAATTTAATTAATCTACAGTTGATTCTTAAGTATTGTGAGAAATAAAAAACAAACTATAAAATACTTCAGACCGTTCCATTTAAGTTCTAGAGCAACCACATTAACTGAGAAAGTAATTATCAGGGCAAAGGAATGCCTCTGGTCGCCTTGTAATCATAGGAACAATGTTGAAAGTCTCCATGCTTGAAATTTAATCTGTCTCACACTGCTGTGATCTAACAGAAGAGTACCTGAATTTCAACCATTTATGATGTACTTGTATTTGTCTGTGCTTGCCTGTTTTTATTTAATTGCTGGGGGAACAGCCTATACCAGGCGTTGAAAACAATTATTATAAAATATTGCCTCCTTGATCAAAGGAATGAAACATTACTTGCATGGGTCAAGAAGTGATTTATATATAATACTTTCAATGAATATTTTGCCCTTTACATAGACACACATCAAGAGAAACCAGAAATATAATTTCATGCTCTCTATGAGAAATTCAAGGCCAAATGTCAAACACAAGAATTTAGGGAAGGAAAAGAGGAAAAAAAAAACAGTCAAAGACATCCTGTACCTTAATCTTTGTTCCCATACCTAATTATGGAAAAAGATGTCTTTGGGGGTCGTATGTGTTATAAAGAATTTTGTAATTTTAGATCTTGCTGAAAATACAGAAATTTGGGCCCTACTGCAAATCTAGGGATCAGAATACCTAATTTATGGGTCTGGTATAAAGGACAAGGAAATTAAATTTTAGGAGATTTTTGAAGAGTCTGAGGCAAATCATAGTTTGAGAAACCCTGCACTATAGCTGCAACAGATTACTCATGTTTGTCAGACATTTTGGTAGCAGCTACATGTTTTTAAATTCAAGAGAGAAGACCAACTTCTGCTCTGACAAAGGCAGGTGGTCATTCTAAACATTTAGTCTGCTCCTCAAGAGGTTACCCAGGAAGCATCTGTACAGACTTCTGATGACCAGTCTTCCTCTGTCCTTAAAACTTGATTAAACAAAGCTCTTGTATCTCTTCTTGGCAGGAACTAAATTATCATGCATTTTCTTGGGAGAATTTTGCTAACATTGTGGGGGGACTTGTTTTCTAACCAAGACTGACACGTAGTAGGCTAGCCTTAGTACAGTCTAACCAATTGTTCAGGCTGTCTTTGTTCTGATTGGTTATTTCCCAGGCCATACCTATTATTAAATATGTTATATCACCTGTGTTTTTGATTGACTCTGTGTAAAGGAAAGCAGTATTTTGCTGCCTGACAATTGTTTCTATCCCCATTAACGCTTTTTGCTCTCTGTGAAGAATTATTATAAAAAGCCAACACTACTTTCCTGGCTTCCTTTGCAGCCAAGAGTGGGCATGCAGCATAGTTTTGAACAAAGATATGTACAATGCAGTCTTCTGGAGTCCATCTAAGAGTATTTTTCTTTTGTAATTAAAGTAGAAGGGTATCTGAAGAAAGCTTACTTGTTATTTTGGCTGGCCCACGCTTTCTGCCTTTGAAAGCGCTGGGCTGAGGAAGTGATGTCAGAGATGGTGGCCACAGCCCCTACCACTCTTTAATGTCCTGCAATGATCTGCTTTGCTTATACATATTACATTTTTAGCACCTGGAACTTGAGAACACTTATTAGTTAGCTTTATGACTTTCTCTGGGCTTTAAAATCTTTTGAGCCTATAAACCTCTAAAATAGAGAGAAATGAGTTCATTTTTAAAAAGTATCACCTCTAACTATTGAGGATAATTCTAGAAGTAGGGCCCAGCATAACTGAGGGAAGAGTGTTCTAGCTCCCCTACCCTGGGCATCACAGAGTGTTGGGGGAGCTGGTACATGACCATGGTTGCCGCCCTCTGTTACTTTTGCTGGCTATCTTGACTACTAATGCTCCAATCCAATAATGGATAGATTGACCCTTATTTATTTATTTATTTGAGACTCATTTTGCTGCCCTCAGTAGAGTGCCATAGTGTCAAAGCTCACTGCAACTTCAAACTCTTGGGCTCAAGTGATTCTCTTGCCTCAGCCTCCCGAGTAGCTGGGACTACAGGTGCCTGCCACAATGCCTGGCTATTTTTAGACATGGGGTCTCTTGTTCAAGCTGGTCTTGGACCCATGAACTCAGGTGATCCACCCGCTTAGGCCTCCCAAGTGCTGGGATTGTAGGCATGAGCCACTGCGCCCGTCTGATTGATCTTTATTTTTACACTGAATACTCTGATGTCTTATATCATTCATCTCAACCACCATTATGTTGAAGACTATCTCAAAACTAAAAAGAACAAGCATCATTTTAAAAGGACGTCCTCGGGAGAATCAACTGCTGTCCCCATAGCTATTCTATTACTTGGATTGGGGTCATTTCTCCCAGAGTCTGAGCACTGATGATGTTGATGATGTTAGCAGCACTTACACTATACTCTTCAATAATAATGGTTGTGGGGAGGACAAGACAAACCTTAAACAAGCTATTAGAATATCATGAGATTGCTTTTATTAGTCCCCAGTGAATAAATTGGATCAAGATGCTTTTTTGTTATGATAGAGAAAAAGCATTTAAACAAAGTGCACTTAATTAATGATCCTATATTCTTCTAAACATTTGCATGTTCTGGAAGTCATATTTTCCCCACTATTAACACATTCTTTTTTGTACCTTCAAATTCATTTCTTCTCATTGTTGGCACTTTTAGAACTTTCTTGTTAGACAAGATGGATTGTTCTGCAGGTTCTATAGCAAGCAAACTGCTGGATCTCATTCAGGCAGTTCTGGAATTGGACTGCAAATAATGGCTGGACCTCTAGTTAAGAGTTCATTCTTACTCCCAAGCCCCTGTGCAAACGTGATGTAATTTGAGACCCTCTGGGTTTTCCATTTCCCTGTACTAGTTGCCTTTTGGTCCTGTGTCAAGGAATTATTCTCATTAGAACAATAACAACAAATACCCTTTGTTATTTCATTGGTCTCTTGGGTGTGTTTAGTGGTATTGAACTCAGACATATATTTGCTGTTTCTTGAAATCTTGAATTCCATACCTCAGTGGAGTCATTACAGCCTTGCAGCATGAGATAAATCAAATTGTATGGCGTTTGTTTGAGAGATTTCTAAAGAACAAAAAGGGTGTATGTGTCAGAAGGAAGGATGGGGGTGGATGGACTCTATTCATACCTCGTGGAAAACTCCTTCTCCTAAAAATAGCTGCCTTTTGTGGCAGGTACTGGTTGTGGTCTACCCCAAATCCATTTCCCCTTCTTCCTTCCTAATAGGGTGTCTAATTTTGTTCGGGTCTACAATGTATGTAGTTGAAAGAAACATCTCTTGGAGTCCCTCAGAGGTAATACAACTGTGCTGTACCTTGATTGTGGCCATAGTTACATGAATCTGTAAAGGCAATAAAATGTCACAGAACTATATACATAGACATAAACATCTGAAAACTGAATGCAAATAAAAACTGGCAAAGTTTTAGGGAGGTCTGTAGTCCATAGCTAAATGAAATCTGTCAGTGTAGATTTCTTAATTTTGATAATGTCCTTTAGTTGTATAATATATTGTCATTGGGAGATGTAGCATAATGGCTACTTGGAAATTTTAGTATGATTTTGGTAACTCCACACTTATCTTTCATGTGAAAACTAACAGATTTAAAGATTATTGACCTCTGATTTCTTTGGAAATACAGATGCCCCTACTGAATCAATTTTAACCCATGAGATATAGTCAGAATTGCATAGGTAGTGATCTTAGGCAAGCTATTTTATCATACTTAAAAGGGGCTGACTACTACCTGTACTTTCAACTTTTGTTCTTTTAACTCTCTTCCTGTGTAAAATACAGATGTGAAGTCAGAGATGCGGCTCCTTTCCTGCAAGCAGGTTGTAGAAATTTGCATAAGTAGGTGAAGTAGAAAATGAGAAGCACCTTGGGTTCTCGACTATACTAACCCAAGGATAGCTTAGATCTTTAAGATCATGAGGTAGGACTTATGTCCTTTTTTTTTTTTTTTTGCAAAGAAATCACAAGTAATACTTTCTTCTCCTTTCTTGTTCTAATTGTAACCTTAGGCATCAAAGGTCTGGGTGCCAGTGGCCTGTTAGTTTAGAGTCTTAAAGAGACCCAGGAGGAATCCACTGGTTGACACTTCAGGTGACTAGTGTTCTTACAACAAAAATGGACAAGATTGTACTTTTCTCTACAAGGAAAGGGTTGGGTTTATGAACTCTGATGGCTTTTATTTGTATGATTCTGGGAAAACCTCAAATGAGGAATGGAATAATGGTAGAGGTCATGGGCATACTGAATCAGTACCTATTAATCAAACAGCATTGTGGAGTGAATAAATAATGGAAGAAATTGATGGTTTTTGGAGAGAGGACAGTACATTAAATCACTTTTCACCTTTACTTCACTTTTCTTTATAAGAGAATAATCATGGGCAGTGCCTGTGGCTCAAGGTATAGGATTTGGGCCCCATATACCAGAGGCGGCAGGTTAAAACCTGGCCCTGGCCAAAAACTGAACAACAACAACAAAAAAGAATAATCACTTTTGCCTATTCCCATGCACCTTGCTTTGTTTCCTGTGAAAATAAACCCCTGCCTCATCAACTTTGGGCTGGATCATATATGTTTTGGCCAATGGAATGTAAGGATCACACAGAAACTTTAAGAAGCATCACAAATTTTCCTTAGAGACCTTACTCTCCTCCTGTACCAGGAAGTATCTTCTCTTGTCTAGGTTACTGAATGAGAAGACATGGGGAACAGAACTACAGCCTGGTTACACAGTCAGTGCACAGCTGACTTGGGCAAGAAGTAAACCTTTGTTGCTGTCAGCCTGTAAAAATTGAGTTTTGTTACTGAAGCAAAACTTCGCAGTACAGAGAGTAACCAACCACCCATTGACAAGAAGTGGTACATGGAGAAAAGTAGCAAAAGAGCAACAGGAATCTGAGGAATTGTGATTAGAAACTAGGAGTAGAGTCCACACTGAACACGGGAACATGGACTTAGTTTGATAAGTTCTTTAAATTCTGCCAAATGCCTTCATTTATATTATACTGCACAGTGCTTATAAGTAGGGGCTCTGAGGCCAGATGCACAGGTTCCAATTCCTGTTCCCCCATTTGCAAGTTGTGTGTCCTCGGTCAAGTTACATAAAGTCTTCTCTAAAGTAGAGTAATAAATAAGATTGTAAACTCATTAGCTAGAGTACAAGAAGGATGATGTGTATTAATGCATAGTACTTCACAAGGTGTTTGGTCTACATTATCCACTCAATAAACGCTAGTCTACTATTACTGTTAGAGGTCTTTTTTCACCCTCAGTATTCCTGTTAGAGCTGTATTTTCACCCCCAATGTTCCACACTACTATGTTTTTGGCTTTCCCTAGACAATAAGAAAGTTATCAGAGCTGTGAACATTAGTTTTGACCAATGGATAAAGGTCTAAAAAGAATTACAATGCTGGGCACAGTTGCTCACGCCTATAATCCTAGCACTCTGGGAGGCCAAGGTGGGCTGAGCACCTGAATTCAGGAGGTCCAGACCAGCCTGAGTTAGAGCAAGACCCCATTTCTAAAAATAGCTGGGCATTGTAGCAGGTGCCTGTAGTCCCAGCTACTCAGGAGGCTGAGGCAAGAGGATGGCTCGAGCCCAAGAGTTTCAGGTTGCTGTGAGCTATGACACCACTGCATTCTACCAAGGGGGACAAAGTGAGACTCTATCTCAAAAAAATAAATAAAAATAAAAAGAATTAGAACAAGGCAAAGGAAAGTCAGAAAAATGAGTCAAACGCTCTATCTATCCCTCCATCCTACCTTTCTATTCCTCTATGGATGGGCCTGTAAAGAAAAGTATATTCACCAAAGGTACAGCCAGAATTCAAAATAGTTTCACTTTTTACCTTACAGACTATTGTTATTTTTACTTTATTATTATTATTATTCTTATTTTCACTTTTGGCCAGGGCTGGGCTTGAATCCCCCACCCCCTGGTATATGGGGCTGGTGCCCTGCTCCTTGAGCCACAGGCCGCTCTATTCTTAATTTTTTATTGGAAAATTTTAAACATACACAAAGCTCTGGAAGGAACTATAAAATGAGCCCTCATGTTTCTAGCACCTATGTAGCACAATCATCAGCTCATGACTATTCTTGTTTCATCTTTGCTCCCTCTTCCTTTCCCCACTAGATCATTATGAAGAAATTCAAGATATCCTAGCCGTGGGCTGAATGACTTTATTATCCTAACAGTTGGCTGAATGAATTAAAAAAAATAGTTTGCTATTAATCTTTTTCTAAAAAGGATAACCTTCTTGGATTCTTAGAATTTCTCATTTTGAATTACATAGCATCAAAAAATTTGAAAAAATTATTAACTAGTGGGTGGTACATCAGCTTGTTAAAACACAAAGTATGGTCTGTGATCATGGTCTAGAGCCAAGAGTCTACCACACACACCGCCCACATGGCTTTAGGCACTTCTTTGGGAGTGCAGTGGGTGTGAGCAAGATATTTAAGAGTGGCACCTTATAAAACCTAAAGAATAAATCAGTGCCAAAAAAATCAATTCATTTGATTTTAATATATATTTAAAGACCATCAAATATGCAATGTATTTCCTTATTTGAGAAAAAGAGGTGAGTTCAAGATAGTCCTTCCCTTGGAATCTAGTAAAAAAAAAAAGAGATATATGTGTAGTTAATTATACTCCAAGACAATGTGAAGACTGTTAGCATAGAATTTCAAACCAAAGGGCTATTTTGTCACTAAGGAAATGTGAGTCATTTTATATTTGGGGAGATGAGGCAAAGAGAGAGAGTTTCATAGAGGAAGATACTTTTAAATGTAATGCTTTTGAAGAATGAGTAGGTTTTTTTTTTTGCAGTTTTTGGCCAGGGCCAGGTTTGAATCCACCACCTCTAGTATATAGGGCCAGCGCCCTATTCCTTTGAGCCACAGGTGCCACCCTATGAGTAGCACTTTTTACACATGAACTAGGAAGTAGGTAGGTGAGAGTGGAAAAAAGAGTTTAAGAGTTGTAAACATACATACATAGCTTCTTAAAGGGAATGGATGACCATGTAAATCCCAATTCTAGAACCTTCTTTCTAGTGTTATGTAAGTTCAACCAGTGTTTTGGAAACATTTTTTTCTTCAAAGGGACACCATTTGCTGGAAAACAAAAATACTTTCTATGTAACAATAAAATTTTATGTACAAAAATCACATAATATACATTTATATTTACTTTATATATTCTCATAAAATTAAGGTCAGCAAACTATGGCCCTCAGCCCAAATCAGGACCACTACCAATTTTTGTAAATGTTTTGTTGGAATAGAGCCTCACCATCCTCTTAATATTGTCTCTCCCTGTTTTAGTGCCACAATAGTTGAGTCAGATAGTTTTAGGAAACCAATTTTCTTGCAATGTTTAACGCACTTACAGCCAGGACTAGGGTGAGGTGGAGGCACTCACTCTTAGTAGTATTCACATAATCCTGAGAGAGCTTCGTTAAATTTTGTGTCTTAGAAGTCCTTGTCGTACCTATAGTCATGAGCCTGTATTCATAATACTGTCTGGGATTCTTTTGTTTTTGTTTTTTTGAGATATGGTCTGACTCTGTTTCCCAGGCTAGAGTGTCATGACATCAGACTAGCTCACAGCAACCTCAAACTCCTGGATTCAAGTGATCCTCCTGACTTGGCCTCCTGAGTAGCTAGGACCTTAGGTATGTGCCACAATACCTGGTTAACTTTCCTATGTTTAGTAGAGATGGGGTCTCACTCTTGCTCAGGCTGGTCTTGAACTTCTGAGCTCAAGCAATCCTTCTCTCTTGACCTCCTTAGAGTGCCAGGATTACTGGTGTGAGCCACTGCACCCAGCCCTATCTGCCTTTTTATAGAAAAGTTTTTATAACCCCTGGTATGCAATAAAAGACACTGTAGCATAAGATAGTCTTAAATTACTTAGCATTTTTCCTGAGATGAGATGAAATCTGTTCATTCTCCAATGGACCCCAGTAGATGGAAATGGTACATTGTGAACACTCATTAGTTTATGGCAGTGGTTCTCAGCTTTCCTAATGCTGTGACCCTTCAATACAGTTCCTCATGTTGTGGTGACCCCCAACTGCTATAGTAGCAATGAAAATAATTTTATGGTTGGGGGTCACCACAACATGAGGAACTTTTTAAAGGGTTGTGGCCTTAGGAAAGTTGAGAACCACTGGTTTATGGGAACACGTCCTTGAATGGAGAATTTACTCCACCTTTTCTACAACACATTCTGCAAAGTAATGGGGACAGGGACTGTTTGTTGTTTGCACTGTGGCGTAATCAGGTAGGATTCATCTTTCTGGTCTTCTCCTTTACTGTTTATCCCATGTGATAAAATCATCTTTTTTTTTTCCCCAGATATTTTCCCTATTTTACTTTGCTTTAAACTTTACAGATTAAAGTTTACTGGATTAAAGTGGGGCAGATTACTTTGTCTTTTATGCTTTGTGAGTACATGCAGTAACTTTAGTAAAATTACTCTTATACCACATAGATAATAGAAAATATTTTTTAAAAATTTACAGTACTAGACAGCCGAAGATTAGCCAGAATAACTGAAAGCTGATCCGGAATGTGAATGACTTCAGCCCCTTCATTGTCTGCTGAGTTTTCTCCAGTCCTTCCGGTTACTCTGAATATGTTCCCGGCTTTTTGTGTTTCTAATGAAGTATTTTTTTGTATGAATTTCATTGTCACTTCTTTCAGGACATTCCTTTCAGAGAAAATTGCTTTGGAACTATGTGTTATGTGAGTTTTTAGTCCTTCTTACTGCTCTCGCCATATACAAGATCTCACGTTGTACAGTTTGAGGATATCACATCATTACCGTGACAAACAATAGAACCAGGGACCGAGACAGCATGTCACTATCCCATGAAAAATGTAAATTTCTTTTTATGAGAATATACAGAGCAAAGGAGGAAAAGTAATTTTCTTTCTACTTTTTACCATTCTTAACTGAAAGTCCCTCTAACAAAAAGCACATTAAAAAGAAAAAAACAAACAAAACAGAATTTAATTAACATGTGTGGATTATGTACACAGGGGAGAAACCCTAGAGAAATAGGCAAGTCTCTAGAGTAAATCTCAAGAAAAAGCATTTAAACTTCAGGCTTAAATATCATTGCTCTTCACAATAAGAAAGCAGGTGTATGGGGAAAGGTCCAGCTAAGATAAAATGGGCGGGAAAAACACATTAGACGGGCACATGGTGTGATGTGCAGATGTAAGTCCCGGCCTTCGGCATTGAATGTGCTGTCTCTCGTCATCCTCTTCTTGGTGCAGAGAGGAAAATGCCCTTTACACATGAAGTCTTCCTTCATTGATGTAAATTTCCCTTACAGAAAGATAACTTTTCAGAGCTATTCCTGTAGTTTCTGAAAATAACAAGCTCAAAATAATCCTTAGGCCAAGAGATGTATGGGCAAAGGAAAAACTTCCCCTTTGCACTCTGAACTCTGTAGGTTTATGGAAAACCACTTGCAAGATTAACAAAAAAAGACACGCTTTTTTTATTTTTTTGAGACAGGGTTTTGCTTTGTTGCCTGTGCTTGAGTACAGTGGTGTCATTTGCTAATTTTCCCACTTTTTGTAAAGACACAGTCTCCCTATGTTGGTCAGGTGGGTCTTGAAATCTTATCCTCAAGCAGTCTTCCTGCCTAGGATTACAGGTGTGAGCCACCATGCCAGTACGCAAATTTATTAACGTGTACACTGGAGTCTTTCAGAATGAAAACGCAAAGACAAAGGGGAAATTGTTCATTTTTACACTTAGGTTCAACAAAGTATAGACAGCCATGTAGAAATATGATTGGACAAGAAGGGTGTGAACTAATGTTAGTAGACTGAGTGGGGAAACCCAGCAAGCTCTTCCTAGCCACTCTGAGTATACATTCCTTCTTTTGGGTATGGGACAGGACTTTTTCTGAATAGGGTGTCTTAACAGGAAAGGCCAGATAACTTTATTTTATGGCCAGTTTTTAAACAGAAAGGTAAAGGGAAAATTAGAGTAATATTTTTAATTTTATGGGTGGCTTTGGGGAAAGGGGTTCTGGTTTCCAGGACCCACCTTGGGGAAGGAGAGATCTTCGTTTCTATGGCTGGCTCCAGGGGAGAATGGGACCTAAAGACAGAAGGGCAGAAGAAGGTTGGAGAAAAATTTTTGCTTCTGAACCTTAATTTTGGGGTATTGCTTTCTAAGTCCTGGCAGAAACATATTCTGGATATGGCCTATTCTGGTCTCATGTAGTCATATTTGGGGGCAGAATGTCTTAAGCTTCATCAATAGCTACTCATTAGGCTGGGTGTGGTGGCTCACACCTGTAATACTAGTACTCTGGGAGGCTGAGGTGGGTGGATTGCCTGAGCTCATGAGTTTGTAGACCAGTCTGAGCCAGAGCGAGACCTCATCTTTAAAAAAATAGCCAGGGTTTGTGGTAGGCACCTGTACTCCCAGCTACTTGGGCAGGGGGCTGGGGGTGGGGGTGGCTGAAGCAAGAGGATTATTTAAGCCTAAGAGTTTGAGGTTGCTGTGAGCTGCGATGCCACAGCACTCTACCAAGGGAAATAAAGTGAGAGTCTATCTCAAAAAAAAAGAAAAAGAAAGAAAAAAAAAACTACTTACTTAAGATATTAAAATTGTTGGCATATTTCGAAACATTATGAATAAAGGTATGACATTATGTAATACAAAAGGTGATAACATTGGGCAAACATCGGATGTCTAACACAATAATGTAAGTCGTAGGAAAGATAGGGATGCATTTAAGGTTTCTAAAGCATTCCAGAGTGAAAACAGTTATTTTTTATTGTTGTTTTGTTTGTTTGCAACAGTATGAAAAATAGGTATATCAAAAGGAGATGATAAAATAATTGTCCTGATGTTCCAGCTAAAGTTGGAGACCATAAATTCTTAATGGATCCAGTTTAAAAATGGATCAGTGTGCATTCCTTGAGATTATTAGTATTCTGCATATAAGAGTAGGTAGTTGAACACATGAGATTTACTCAAGGTCGAGAAAGCAAGGCACAGAGAAATCCAAGTCTGGTTGAAAATAATAAAACACACAGTGCTATGCGTGCTATCACTATTCACAGCACACGCATGTTGGCTCAGAAATCCTGCTAGCTAAAGTCCCCAGGAATTCAAATTGGGGGACAAAATAACTGGATAAGGTTTACACATCCCACATGTTTCAGGAAGAAAACCACCCTTCCCAAACTCCCCAAAGTCTCCCAACTCCACACTCAATCAAGTGGTACACAATAGGGTGCTTATGTGGGGGGTAGTCCTTCCTCAAAAGAACCTGGCATAAGTCTCAGTAGGAGACAGGATATCAGAATAAATAGGTCATTGTTCCCTTCCATTTGAGAGACTCTGGTGTTCCTGTTGCTTGACAAAGATACAAGTGGCAGGAAGCGGGATTGCTTGTTTCATAGAGTTCACTCTTTAACTTCACTCAGTTATTTCTTTTCAGAGTGGCTCCTTTGCTGTGCCCAGCTGGGGAAAGGGTCTTGAGAACAATGACACGGAGAGAGAGGTTTCTTTCATTCATTAACTACACATTATCAAGTCTTTAGTAGTTCCATCTGCTAAGCATTTTTAAAGTGGAAAAGTGAGCGTGCAGTCTTGGACCTGGCTTGGGGAAAATCTTGTTTAAAAGTGGAAATAAGTCTTGCCACCAACACCTGTAGACCTGGAGCAGTCAGACAGGCTGATGAAATTTCTTCTTTTCATACTAATGAGAGTACATTTAAGCCCCTCTTCTATGTAAGATTTGACCTAAGAAACAACTGGATTTAGAAATTTTGGAAAGATGCCTGTATGAGTTTGCCAGGGCTGCCGTAAGAAAGAACCACACACTGAATAGCTTTAACAGCTCTTAGTAATTTTCTTACCATTCTGAAGGCTAAAAGTCCAAGATCAAGATGCCACTAGGATGGGTGTCCTCTAAGACTTCTCTCCTTGGCTTATAAAGGGCCATCTTTTGGTGTGTTCATTTGTCTCCTTTCTCTGTGTATCTGTGACCTTCTCTTATAAAGACACAAGTCATTAGATTAGGGCTCACCCATATGACCTCATGTTACTTTAATTACGCTATAAAGAGCCTATCTACAGATCTGATCCTATTCCAAGGGATTAGGGGTGAGCTTCAACACAGGAATTTTGCAGGACACAGCTCAACTTGTAACAACGCTTTTTCATTTCTTATGGACAGAAACTCCCTTCTTGACTCAAAAATTAGACAAATAGGGGAATTCTGGGAAGATGGCCGACTGGTAGCAACCCTGGTCAGAGGCTCCTGAACAAAGGAAGAAAAA
>NW_003852397.1:47263221-47304294 GCF_000181295.1 Otolemur garnettii | reverse complement strand
ATTTGAGGAATATACATACTTTAGTCACAGATGGAGTTGACATAATTTTTGTTTTATTGTATTACCACAGTAGACAGATTGAATAATAAATAAATAAGGGTTATTTAAGTCCTCCTTCCATTTTAATCTTTATATGAGTAGAATATGAATGTTTTGACATAATAACTAAGAAAGTTACATGAAGGCTATGTTAACTAGTTTGATGGAAGTGTCTTGGATTATGTATGAAAACACCACACTGTACCCCCAAAGTGCATCAGTGTACACAGTTACCATTCAATTAAAAAAAAAAAAAAGAAAAAAAAATTAGACAAATACACTGAAAGAAAAAAATATATCTGGTTTAAAAATATCACTTTTGCTACTGATGGCTCACTTTACGTAATAAGAGAAAGTCTTTGACCAGGTTAATGTAGAAATCACAGATCTTTTTCTCCCTGAGCTTTGGGCTCTGAAATGGAGCTCTTCCTAGTTTCCAAGTTGCTGTGTCACATGTTGGTAAACATCCACCATTTTGATACTAAATATTGAAATAGTTGATAGGTCATTTGCAGTGTTACATGGACTTTCTTGATACAATTTCTTCTACTTACCCCTTCCAATATGACTTTTCTCCTTCATCTTTGTTTTGCTGGCAATTACAAAAGAAAGTTTAACTGCTCTTCTGTCTTTTATTTTGTCATCTCTAATGATCTCTGAAAGAGTATGAGGTCTAATTAAGGCACTAACTTTTATCAAAATGTATTTCTCTGTTGATACTAAGTTTATCAACACTCATCTTTATCTTAATTATTACTAGTTTCTTCTGAAAGCTATTAATAAAAGGGATTTAAAATAACTTTGTCCTGTGTACATGGCAAGAATTAATTTTCCCTATATATTCAATTTTGATATAAGGATAATTGATGATAATTAATGACATGGTGGGGCATGGGGGGAGGGGAGACCAGACAGAGAAGGAAGGAGGGGGTGAGGGAAAGGAAAAGAAAGAAAAAAAAAAAAAAACAAGAAAAGAAAATAGTGACTAATTCTCACATAAATTGGATTTAATTTTGACCAAAGTGCATTACTTAAACATTAATTTTTAATTCATGTTAATATATTGTTTAGGATATTGCATCCTCATTTATAAGTGAAATATGTTTGTAATTTCCCCTTTATAATAATATATTTTCTCTGATTTTAATATCAGGTGTATCTAATCAAGTAGAATGATTTTGAAGTATTTCTTCTTTTTCTATTTTCTATAAAATTTGGCATGATCTATTTTTTGAAATTATTTTTTATTTATAAATGTTAGTTGTCTATTTTTTGAGACTTAAAAAAAGAAGAAGTTAACTGATGACTCCACACTGAACCTCAGAGTCAAAGCATTCTGTAATAGACATACTCTTATTTGACAATGTGAATGTTACTTTCCTTGCATTATTATTATTGCTTAATAAAAAAGAATTAATTTTTTATTTACCATAAGCATTTTATTTAAAAATTTTAAGTATATAAATTTGAAAAGAATTTGGCATATGAACAACTGAAAATATAACAGTAAATAAACAGAAAAATAACTGGATATTAGTCTAGGTTAAGTGGAACCCAGATAAAATTAAAAAAAAAAATCAGCTTTATTCTTTTATAAAAGTATATAGCTTTCTTTCTCTCAAGGTGGTACTTAGTGGCTGGAAAGGTCATTTTCTGTTATTGGACTGAGATAGCCTCACGCAGGAAGGGAAACAATGATATAGCTAAGAAGTGACTAGAGAAATGTGAACCAATTCTTTGTAATTACTTGTTGAAATGTGGAAATATCTCTAAAATATACATGTGATTGGGCAGCGCCTGTGGCTCAAAGGAGTAAGACACCGGCCCCATATGCCAGAGGTGGTGGGTTCAAACCCAGCCCCAGCCTCTCCCCCCTCAAATATACATGTGATACCAGGTAAAAATTAATGCTGTGTAGTGGAAAGCACATTCTACTCTTTAAAACTCTTCTGAAGGGCAGTGCCTGTGGCTCAAAGGAGTAAGGTGCTGGCCTCATATACCTGAGGTGGTGGGTTCAAACCTGGTCCCGGCCAAAAACTGCAAAAAAAAAAAAAAAAAAACCTCTTTTGAAGATACAATCATCTCCTGCGCTCCAGTGCCTGGTGAGAACTGGCACTACAACCCCACACAGCTCTAAATCATAGGGGGGTCACTCAGGTGTTTGATTTCCACTTAAGATGAGGCAAGTTAAAGTCAGAGAAAAGAAAAATAATTTTCCCATCTATGAGTCAGCAAGCTCATTGTAAAGATTATGTTTTGGTAGCAGATTTGAGGAATATACATACTTTAGTCACAGATGGAGTTGACATAATTTTTGTTTTATTGTATTACCACAGTAGACAGATTGAATAATAAATAAATCAAGGGTTATTTAAGTCCTCCTTCCATTTTGTAGATTTTCCAGAACATTCTTTTTTTTTTTTTTTGAGACAGAGCCTCAAGCTGTCCCCCTGGGTAGAGTGCCGTGGCATTACAGCTCACAGCAACCTCCAAGTCCTGGGCTCAAGCGAGTCTCCTGCCTCCGCCTCCCAAGTAGCTGGGACCACAGGCGCCCACCACAACGCCCGGCTATTTTTTGGTTGCAGCTGTCATTGTTGTTTTGGTGGGTCCGGGCTGGGGATTCAAACCCGCCACCTTAGGTGTACGTGGCTGGCGCCTTAGCCGGTTGAGCTATAGGCGCCGAGCCCAGAACATTCTTTTGTTAAAGAGTCAATTTTGTCCTACTACTGTTTTGTCTACTTTTTATAAAATTATAATACTTTCATTATGTTCAATAATATGGATGCCTAAGGACTGTGCACTTACAGAAAAAAAATTGGTATTATACACTACATGTTTGTTCTTATAATTCTATACTGCATATTATACTGTTCTTACAAATATTAATTACAATTTCTAAATGAATTTCTTCTACCCTAACCTGCTTGATTAATTAATTAATTCTATAAGAGCACGTTCTTTAAGGCAGGTTTGGCTTCATAGAAAAATTAGGAATAAGGTACCAAAATTTCCCATAATGTTTTGTCCTCCTAGCCACATGCATAGATAAACTAGTGATGTTTATAAGACCAAACTGACTAACCAAAGCCTTTGGGGGAAGGCACTATCTCTTGACATTTTCTGCTCTTAGATTGGTTACCTTTTACTGGGTTAATTTATCAGAGAGATGATTGGAGTTTCAGATACAGGACACAGGATAAATACAGTTCAAAGAATGAGAGAGTAGCAAGAAATACAGAGTGTAGTGGGTCACCTCTGGTGACTCTCCTACACAGTTAGGAGACACTTTCAAACAATAATTAATATCATTTGTGAAAAAACCCCAGCAGTTTCCTTTGCTCTGAAGATAATCTAAAACTGATTCAATTGAAAAACTGTGGTATCCAGTATGGTAGCTGCTTGCCATGTGTGGCTATTTAAATTTAAATTGATGAAAACTAAACAAGATTAAAAATTCAGGCCCTCATTCACACTAGTCACATTTAATTGCTGTGTAGCCACTTGTGTCTAGGTGCCACCCCATTAAACAGTGCAGATATCATCACAGCAGTGGTATTATGGGGAAGAGGAAAATCTTCACAGGAAGGTAAATATGTGCTAAAAGAGGAATTAGCCAGGCATTGAAAATAGCCTGTGACTGCTCCAAATTTGGCCTTGGCTGATGCCTGCCAGGCATCCTCAAACTACAGCCGGTGGGCCACATGAGGCCCGCCCAGGACATTTATCCAGCCCGCCTGCTGGGTGTTTTTGCTACCGCTGCCTGTCCTGCTTAGCAGCTGACTGGTCTCTGGGCCCTCAGTCCGGCCCTCCAACTGTCTGAGGGACAGTGAACTGGCCCCCCTGTTTAAAAAGTTTGAGGACCCCTGCCTGAGACCATGAGACATTAACTTCTCTGGCCCTCCAGGATGCTAAGGATTGAGTGCAACACACCCAGACTTCCCCAAATTAGTCATTTCCTTTTCCATCAATATCTGAGCTCAATGCTGAATCCTTCTTGGAATGGGGTTACTATCACCTTTTATTTAATGAGACGCTCTTTGGTACTTTTTATGAGGTGTTAAATCAGTCCATCTATTCTCAAATTACATTCTGTAGCAGATCTTACTAAATTTAATCAAATTCATTAAATAGATATATTTGCTATATCTACAGGAGAAATTTCCGCCAAACTCTAAACAGCATTTGGGTTAAAGTTAATGTATTACTGTATCACAGGATTTTTAGTATTAATGCTGAAATCTTTAAACTATATGCTTAAACTGGATGGAAAATAGGTTATAGGATTCATGAGTCTTGTTTTGCTATTCTAGCACATTTTTAATATTCATATGTGACAATTATTATATATTACTCCTTAATTGAATTTTGCTTTCGCTCCCATTTTTACGCTCAATATTAGTGATTAAAAACATTCTTTTGTCCTGCCATCCAAAAGTAGGGCATTTTGGCTTTCATAATAATTACATACATAAGAGATGAAATCATCTGTTGGTTTTTAATGTCTTTAAGTTAAAATAATTTCCATGTGATTGAATTAGGCATAATCTCCATGTTGGTAAAAATACATATGGCTAAAGGCAGCGCCAGTGGCTCAAAGGAGTAGGGCGCTGGCCCTATATGCTGGAGGTGGCGGGTTCAAACCCAGCCAAAAACTGCAAAAAAAAAAAAAAAAAAAGAGAGAGAGATAAAATATATATAGCTGAAATTATACATACAAGACTTTAGATAAAATGAAGAAGTGTATAAGTTTAGCCACTACTAACATGTGCATTAGCAAGGATGAATTTTTTTTCCTCCAGAGTTTCTAAAATCAAATTGCCCGTAACTAAGATTTAACTTTAAAAATAAAAACAAAAAATTGTATAATTTGGTAGCACTTACAAAGGGCTAAATACCAGCTTAAGTACTTTATATACAGTATACTACCTAAATTAGGGAATGGGAAACTTCTTCTCTAAAGAACCAGGGAGTAAATATTAAATTTGAGGCTTTGAATTCAAGGGCTCATTTGAATATCCCAGTGTTGCCCACTTAATTAGCTTTATGGCGTTTAACCCCAAACAATCTAATGCCAAAGCCTACTAGCACCGTTGCTATAGAAAGATAATCCTTACTGTCCCAAAGATTGTTCAGGGCTCCACCCTTTCCCATATCTTTTTTAGAGGGAGAGGCCTGTGTTGTTTTCATCTTTCCCAGAATTATATCAGTAAAAAGGGTAGGAGGCTGTTTCATAATCCACTCATTAATTTGCAAGTGTGATTTCTGGTTGATTCAGATATTTTGTAAAGTTACAGGAAGCATCCAGCACTCATTCTAACATACTCACAGTTAACATCTACTAGGAAGTGCAAATTAAACTGCAATATAAAAACTCCAAACTTCTAAATAGTTTCAACTTAAACTGTACTTTCCCAAGGTGAACTAAATTGTGACGACATTTACTAGAAATTTCCTCATCCTATAGCCAAGTGTAATTCATGAATTTCAACTGAGTGAGAAGAGGAAATTTTCCCCGTATAAATATCCAGAGGGCCAGAAAGATTTAAATCAAGCCTTGGGGTTCTCTAACCTTTATATTAATGCTATCCCTGAGCATGAATAAGCAAGCAAGATTAAAGGCAAAAAGAAAATTAAAATCGTGCGACATTTTCTGAATTCCTCCCTCAATAATTCTTTGGAAATGCACAAGGCCTATTATTTTCTCCTATGTCCACTGATATGTCAAATCACAGAATGTTGTTAGACCAGTTCCTGGTGTCAAAAGTTGAAATTCTATCCAATTAATTGGTCATGACATTGCTGGAATTAGTTCACACAGTATTCTCTGCAAAAGAACATGGCACACACTGGCAAGGGCTACTTCTTTGCTGTTCAGGTATTTCATTGATGTATTTCATTTGTTGAATGCCTCGTTAATAATTAGAATGCAGTTGAGTATTTACATCTAGCCTTGTTCCAGAAAGGATTTAAAGCAATTTATTAGGCTACAGATGAAGCAGCAAATAAGAAAAACGAATCAGGAAAGTTCAGTGGAAGCAAAAGTGAGTCACGATACAAAAGTCACACAATGAAGTCATGGATATTTGCTAGAGATGTGTCAGAAACTAGACTTGAGAGGAGTTTTTGCTAGCCAATGAGAGGAGTGGAACCCTAGAGGTAAGTGATTCACACTGTTTGTAATGTTAAAACTATCTGGTTGCTCAAGAAATGAACAATTCTATCTGATTATGAGATCAGAATTTTCTCCCAGGAGTCTTTAGAGGAAGGATACCAGGCTTGTTCATAAACATGATCTCAACGGTAAACACAGATAGAAGTTGTACAGAGAAGTTTATACAACACACCTCAGGGTCAGTTCCTGGCATTTGGGCAAAGTAGAGTTGAGTAAAAAAAAAGAGTTCCTGGGCCCAATGTGAAAGGATGTAAACCCTGGACTTCCAGATGATCTGGCTCAAACTAGGATTAGAGAATTGGTAAAAGGAGTTCTCGGCTTTTATATCCATAATAATCACAAAATATGAACAATAGATTGTTGTCCTCCTTCCTCATGGACTCTCATTTAGTCCATCTGGAGTGGGATCCACAAATCTTTTTTTTAACTCCCACCCCTCTTTCTTTGAAGTAATTCCAATATGGAAGGTAGGTAGACTATAATGGAGGAAACAGAGACTAAAAGTAACAAGGAACATTGTTTGATATATATTAATGAAACATTTGGGGGTATCGGCAAGGATGGATCATTTTAATTTGAGGTTAATTGATCTGTAACAAGTCTTTTTGCAGGGGTCCTCAAACTTTTTAAACAGGAGGCCAGTTCACCGTCCCTCAGACTGTTGGAGGGCCGGACTGTGGGCCTTGGGACTAGTTGGCTGCTAAGCAGGACAGGCAGTGACGGCAAAAACACCCAGCAAGCCGGATAAATGTCCTAGGTGGGCTGCATGATGTGGCCGGCAGGCTGTAGTTTGAGGATGCCTGTTTTAGAAGAATATTAATACAGGCTTGTTGGGCTACTCCACTAGACAGGGGTGCACTACTAGAAAATGGAATTGTCTTTTTCTTCTTTTCCACAAACTGAAAATGCCCGCTGCATTAAAGAATAGACTGGGATAGAGAATCACTCTAGATTTCTTGAAGGGATCTCTTAGATGCGTGGGTATGCAAAGAGGTTTATTTAAAATTAACTCTTTAGGATGTTTGGCACTTTTTAGAAAATGGTAGCCCAGTATAATGAAGGCTCTGATGTAGTCCCCAGATTCCCTCTGTAGGACTTAGGGCCTTGATCACCCAGCTGCTTGGAGTCTTTTCATCTGATGGCTCTTCACAGGAATTGTCATTTTTACCAAAGGTTATACCCTTGAGGTCTTCAACATTTCATGATCAGCGGACGCAGAAGGACAAGATCTGGACAACTCTGAAGGACCACCCAGCTCTACAGATTCCCTTGGAAGTAGCTGAAATCCTTGTTGGACCTACATCACAGTTCAGTTTCTTCTTTCATCTAATCTTTGTTCCTCACCCATTAAGGATATAGATCCCTTGGGCTTATCCCAAATATTCCTGCTTGCAAACCTCGGTATCAGAGTCTGCTTTGTAGAGAACCTGACCTAAGACATATGAGTACAAATTTCCTGCCCCTTACCTTGCTGATATTACCCATGTTACTTTGCAGTTGGATTTTAATTACTCACCCACCTCTGTTTTCTGTATCTCTCTTTTGTCTTTTTCTGTTCTTAATATTTAAGGGCTCTCCCCTATGAATCGCATCATTTCTTTCTCACTGACCGTTTAGGATGTATTTGCTTTCAACTTGGTAATCTCTGCGAGCCTGACCCACACTGGGTCTGGTAAGAGCCTGGAAGACAAAGCAAATGAGGCCATTGCTGAGCAAACACACATGCACATGGGTGCCTGCATGCATGAGGACATGTGTGCACACAGAGAGCACTGAGGCTTCTTGTGATAAAGTGCATCTGAGAAAACAGACTTAAATACATCTAAGTTGCTGCAGGACTTCTCAGAGTCTTTAAAATGCTAATATGAATTGTAAGTCTCTGAATTATATGTTGTAGATTCCTTCCTCCTTTTTTTCATTTTTCTTTGAGGCAAAATTCACATGCAGTTAACCCTTTCTGGATATACAGTTCAGTGGCAATTAGCACATTTAAATTGGTATAGAATCCCAACCTCTATCTAATTCCACAACATTTCTATCACCCCAGAAATTAAGTAATCCTTTACCACGCACGTCCTCTGAGCCTGTGGTAGCAATCTGCTTTTCTATCTGTATGTATTTACCTAATCTGAATATTTTATTATAAATGGAATCATATAACATGACTTTTTTTGTGTGAATTCTTTCAGTGATTGTAATGTTTTTTGAAGTTGAGCCATGTGGTAGCTTACATCAATGTCATTCCTTTTAATGATTGAATGATATTCCATCCTGTGAATGAACTGAATTTTCATTCACTGGTTGGTGGATATCAGGCAGTTCATTGACACCATTTGACCGTTTTGAATAGTGCTGATATGAACATTTGTGTTTAAATTTTATTTGGACACCTATTTTCCTTTATTTTGGATCTATATTTAGAAGCAGAATTACTTGATCAGGTGAAGTTTCCATGTTTAATGTTTTGAAGAACCAAAACCCCTTTTAAAAAGAATTTTGCTATTAGTATACTGAGGAATAATACACTTTAAAAAGCTTTCTATACTAATTCACTTTAAGATGTTCATGTTAATTATAGTGTTAATAATGTTTTTACTCTTAGAACTAACGATTCAGAAACTTTCATGAAAAGCTTTGAATTTGCAATAATAAAATTATAAGGCCAAGATCTCTGAAGGGAAGATATTTTTGAGAAAAAGAGGTCTTCTAACAGTTCTGCTCATATTATGCCATGCCAAGGACTTCCTTTTATGTTTCATAATACGTTTCCATTAAGGAATAGAAGTGAGTCTGGTGGTCACTTGGAGATAACATGAATAACAGCTGTACCATAAATGCTTGCCAATGCTCCAAGGAATATGGGGTGACTGTTCTCATGTGACTAATTCATTCTGGAAGTAGAACAAATAGAAATATAAAAAATGAAATTTACCTGTTTATGAACTATTAGATTTTCATTATCAGAAAGTTTTTAGAAGGGAAAAAAATAACAATTTTCTTTTACTTTTTTTATTAAAAGTATTTGGACATTGATAGAAGAATATACCCCTTCAGTCTTTTGTGTATTTTAGGGGAATAAAAACACAAACTTTTCTATGATGCACAACAGCTCTAGTAATACTTGTGTTTGAAAATTTTTATTATATATGTAACATAATATGTGGATGTTATAAGTAATATACTCTATATACTACTTTCATATACATTAAACATGAACATAAATATGTGATATGTATTTTACATGTAAATATATATTTTAAATCTCAAGGAATATTTTACTCAGAGGCCAGTTATAAAAGATAATTTTTTAAATTTAAGACACCACAAAAAAAAGTATTTAATTGCATCTGGATATACCATTACATACTTTATAAAGCCCAGATGGAAAAATCACATAAGCTATCTCATTATCATAGCAGATTGCACAGATATGAAAGATTTCTTATTTTACTTTGAATAGATAGAAATGCTGAATAAATAAATTTTTTCCTAAAGAGGTATATGTTTGAAATCTGCTAACTCTATATTCAAAACAAAGAACTGTAAAGTCACTTTGAACTGTACCAATGAACTGAGCTTAGAAAAATCTGCCCACAAGCCAAATACTCAACCTGTAAGTGATTCAACTTCTATGCACTGTGTATGAATAAAAAGGAACCTGTGAGTTCCAAACTTGGTACAGAACTCACAATTCTTTCATTTGTGTAACCTTACTTTGCAGGCATTTCTTATACACTTAATCTAACATTTGTAGATATTTTGTACTAAGGGAATTTTTTTCTGGGACATTTTATTAGTGCACATTTTAATAAGTGATAATAGCAAGTGTAAATAAAAGGAACTTTACTATTCGAAGGCAGAGATTCTCACATTGCATTAAACATGCACAATATGGTATGAATTAACTACACCTGTATATCAACATGGATAGTTCTTTACATCATAATGTTAAAAATGAATGCATCATAGCTGCATGTATCAACATTAGTCAATCTCTAAAATACTGTATAACGGTGAAAGGAAAAAACAGGGTGCTTAAATGCATTTTGTATGATTTCATTTATATAAAGTACAAAAGAAATCAGAAGTAATTGATATATTTGTAGAAGTTCAGTCATATGTGGTAACAATTTTTAAGTCTTTTTATATAAAATTCAGGATAGTAGTTACATCTGGGGAAAGGAGGGGAATGAAATAGCTAGGGGAGCACACACGTATAAGGTGTCTAAAGAACTTTTGGATTGAGGACACATGAGTGGCTATTTCACTCATTTTCTTAATTTTACTAATAGATCAGTATGTAAGGAAGAAACCTACTTTTCTCTGTACTTGCATTCACTCTCAATACTTCACTTCTAACACTGTGTGTGTCCCCCACACATACCAGTTCTCCAGTAGACACTGACCATGCGTTGGATAATACAATTCAGTTCTCACACTAAAAGGAATTAGTGGAGACCTCGCAAGTTCAAAGCTCAGTCCCACAGATTGCTCCCCACTTTAACATCCATTGCGAGTGGTAGCTCTGCATGTAATCCATACTTCTGTATGACTTGTCTACAGAAGTGTGGATTGGAGGTTCCCATGACCTCCTTCTTAAGTTTTAATGTTTGTTGGAAGAACTCACAGAACTCAGGGAAACACTGATATTTATCAGTTTATTTCAATGGATTTTACAAAGAATGCAAATGAACAGCCAGTTGAAGAAGTGCATAGGGCAAGGTATGAGGGAAGGGGCGTAGAGCTTCCATGCCTGTCTGGGTACATCTGCTTTCCAGCACCTCCTTGTGTTGAGCAACTGAGAAGCACTTTCAATCCCATCCTTTTCGGATTTTACAGAGGCTTTATTACATAGGCATGCTTTGATTAAATCACTGGTCCTTGGTCAGCTTTTAGTTCCTGTCTTCTGCCTAGAGATTGGTGGGGGAGGCAGGGAAGAGCTGTAAGTTCCACTCTTCTAATTGCATGGCTGGTTCCCTGCCCAACCAGCTCCCATCCTCAGGCTGCCTAGGAACCCCTAGCCAGCAGTCATCTCATTAGTATATCAAAAGAAACTTACCACTTTAGAGAATCCACGGTGTTTTAGGAGCTGTGTGAAAGGAAACGGGGTGAAGACCAAATACATATTTCTTCTTATGTATCACAGGCAGATATAATATACAATCCAAATTTTGAAAACTGAGTTAAAAGGCCAGGCACAGTGGCTAATGGTTATAATCTTAGCACTATGGGAGGCTAAGGAAGGTGGATTACCTGAGCTCACAGGTTCAAGACCAGCCTGAACAAGAGTAAGACCCCCCTCTAAAAATAGTCAGGCATTGTGGTGCGTTCTTGGAGTCCTAGCATCACTTGAACACAAGAGTTTGAAGTTGTTGTGAACTATGACACTATGGCTCTCTACTGAGGGAGACAAAGTAAGACTTTGTCTCAATAACAAAAAAGGGAGTTAAAAAAACAAATTACAGATAGTACAGATAGATACATACAGTATGATGTCACTTATAAAAAAATTTAATAGCTTAACACTTTTTACTGTTATTAGGTCAATAGATATATAAGAACACCACTTAAAAATACACTGCAAAGATCAATGCCAAATTCATGACCATGGTTGATTCAGGAATGGAGATTTGGAAATGAGATTTGGAAGCAGATGAAAAGGGGAATTTAATGGTGTTAGTAATGTTTTAAACTTTTTGAAGTTGAATAAAAATTGAAATACAAAATTCTAACAAAAAGTTTATAAAACAGTGAAATGTTAATGATTGTTCAAAATATCATATCAATAGTTCACTGGTATAGAATCATTTCTCTTCATGATAATATAGAAAGTATTGATAGTTGAATCAGCAAACTACATACTGAGGTTAAATTTTCAGTGATATATAAATGTTAATATTGCTAATGGAGCTCATATCTAAAGAAAGATTTAAAAGGGAAGGGAAGGCATAGGGTCACAAATAACTTCTCCTTTAGAAAAGAACAAAAAGATAGTATGAAACATCATGGTCTGAGGCCAGGCAAAGTATCTCACACCTATAAATCCCAGCACTCTGGAAGGCTGAGGTAGGTGGATTGCCTGAGCTCACAGGCTCAAGACCTGCCTGAGCTCACAGGTTCATAACTTACCTGAGCAAGTGCAAGACCCCCATCTCTAAAAAAAATTACCGAGCATTGTGGTGGGTGCCCAGAATCCCAGCTGCTCAAGAAGCTGAGGCAAGAGAATTGCTTGAGTCCAAGAGTTTGAGATTGCTGTGAGCTGTGATGCCACAGCACACTCTACCAAGGGTGATAGTGTGAGTCTTTTTTTCAAAAAAAAAAAAAAAAAGAAAGAAAAAAAGAAAAAGAAAGAAACATCATGGTCTGTTTGGAGCTACCTCATAATTTTCAAATATTTATGTAATTTATTTTAATTTGTCTTGGTGGCTTAAATACATTGATGTTTAGATCATGATCAAGTAGGTTTCATCCCAAGGTTCCAAGGCTGGTTTAATATATACATATCCACAAATGTAATTCATCATATCAAAGTATCACTAAATATATATGTGATATATATATGTATATATATATACATTTACATATATAGTATATATATATTATTACATATATTATATATAATGTGATACTATATATACTTTTACATATATAATAAACGTGGTAGTACAGATAGATATCTTTTCAGTACACTGCATTTCTCTCATACCCAAGAGCTTGATTACTGAGTTCTATGATCGTTCTTGCTTTCCCATTCTTGATATACTTAGAAGAATGCTCTCCAAAACCATCTAGGTAAATACAAAAGATGTAAAGTCTTCTTTTATTGCTGAATAACATTCCATGATATATATATATCACAGTTTATTGATCCATTCAAAGGTTGATTGGCACTTGGGTTGTTTCCACATCTTTGTGATTGTGAATTGATCTGCTATAAATATTTAAAAGTTCTTAATGGTAAAATGATTTTTTTCTTCTGGGTAGATACCTAGTAATGGTATTGTGGGATCAAATGGAAGATCTGCTTTTAGCTCTTGGAGAATTCTCCATACTTCTTTCCAAAAAGGCTGTATTAGTTTGCAGTCCCACCAATAGGGTATAAGTATTCTCTACATACCAGTCTAGCATCTGCAACTTTGGGACCTTGTGCTGTGGGCTCTTCTCACTGATGTTAGGTGATATCTCCAAGTGGTCTTGATATGCATTTCTCTGAAGAATAGGGGTGATGATGAGCATTTTTTCACTTCTTAGCCATTCATCTGCCTCATGGGAAAAGATTCTGTTCATATCTCCTGCCCCATTATTAATGAGGTTGGTGCTCTTTTCTTGTTGATTTGCTTGACTTCTCTATCAGATTAGTAACTCTTAATGATTTTCCTGATAGAATGGCAGCCTTAGTGACATGGTCATTTTGCCCCTCCATGTATATCAAGTTTTTATTGCCTCTGCCATTCTCATGATTCTCTCTGTAGGCATTTACCGTGATAGCTTCTGCCTCTTTCTGTAAAACTCAAGCAGAGAACTCCTGGAAAGAGAATCACTAAATCTCCTTTCAATTATAATCTGAATGAGCAGTATTTTCTCATGTTATCAGTGACTTGACTTCTAGCTTAAATAAATACTGTTAGGAAAAAATAACCTCAAGTATGGCAATTTTCATACAAGGGGGAAGACTGGTTTTCTAGAAAAATCAATGGGTGCGGAGGCCCCTTCGGGTTTCATGATTTCTGATGTAGAATAGCCAGTTTGAGAGAATCAAAATGCTATATTATTCAAACCAAGACTCATTAGAGAAGTAAAGGAAGAATATTTTTTAATTAGCACAGTAGGGATAAGCCAATATTATCCTAGGGAAAGGAGGATGCACGCCACCTTAATCAGAGCAAAAAGTTAATACATAGAGACTGAAAGTTCAGCCATAATACTATCATAAACCAATGGTATTCTAGGAGTTGGCCATGTTTTCTCTACATAAGCTGTATTTTTGGGGGGAAGGGCCATAAACGTGAGTGTAATGGTTTCTTCTAATAACCTTTGGTTCAGACATTTCTCTGTCTCTTGGTAATTGTTTGTTCAATATCTGGCTTCCCTGTTAGCAGCATGAGGACAGGATTCTGTGTGTCTTTTCAGTTACCTGCCTTTGTATTTATCACAGTGTTTGGCCAATAGTAGCACCTAGTTGCTCTTCAATGAGAGGATAAAAAAATATACCCCAAAATATAAGGAAATGCCAATACAATACAGGCATGCAGAACATTCTGGAGAAAGTTGTTCCATGTTTTGCTTCCTGATATTGATGTCTGTAACTTATATAATGTTCTTTCCATCCAATGAAGATACATTTTCTCCAGTCTTATCACGTTAGTTCTTAGATTACTATGTATGCTGAGATCAAAAGCTTCTGTATTTAAGCTTCAGGAAACACATTTATGCACACATATTGTTTATTTTATTTATTTTGCAGTTTTGGGCCGGGGCTGGGTTTGAACCTGCCACCTCTGGTATATGTGCCTGGGGCCCTACTCCTTTAAGTCATAGTTTATTTTATGTTGATTATAAGTGAAAAAACAAACAATGTTTACCAGAGAGATTAAATCTTACAGATACTTTCATTTATTAACTCATTCATCCAATCATCCACTGTTTACATAGTGCCTACTATGTGTCAGGCACTTTTTTAGGCATTAAAGATACATACATGATACAAAAAGAGACATGGGTCCTACTAAGATTTATTATACTTGGGGAAAGAAAAACACAAAATAGTAAAGTAACAAGAATTTTTGTAGTGATAGTGTTTCCAAAAATTGTATAAGAAATAGCACAAAAGGCTGGGGTAGGGAGGAAAGATTTTGTTTTGTTTTGTTTAAGAAGTTAACATTTAAGCCAAAACTTGAGGAGGGGTAAGAACTGAACTATTGCAGGAAGAGCACTGTAGAGAGAAAACAACATATGCACATGCAATGAAGTAGGAAGTGCGTGGATGTGGAGGGGACAATAAGAAAGTGAGTGTGCTCAGAGCAGAGGAAGCATAGTGCAGAATATTAGGAGGGGAGGTCAGAGAAGAAGGCAATGACTAGATCATGTAGAACTTTGGAAGTTAAGATACGGAGCTTGGATTTTATTCTAAGAGGAGTTACATGAGCTGATTTAAATTTTAAAAAGACAACTCTTTTGAGTGAGAATAGACTTAAAAGGTAAGAGAAGAAGCAGGGAGACAACTTAGAGACTTTTCAGTCTTTTGAGACCCATCAGGATAAAGATTACTTAAAATTGTTGGGGACTTGACTAAGAAAGAGAAGAGAGACAGCGTGAGTTCTGAAACTTGAGATTAACTTCAGGAAGAGAAGGATTTTGAGAAAGTAACCCTGGGAGACCCTGGGAGATAGGAAGACAAAGAGCAGAGCATAGTTTTCTGGTCACCAAGGAAAACAAGCACTTCAAGAAGGAGGAGTAGGAATCAGTTGTGTCAAATGCAGTTGTTAATTTTGCTGAACGCCACTTTTAACTTTTACTTTAAAAGTGAAGAGGTATCAAATGGCAAAGCTACTTCTAAGGCTAAACTTCACTATGCAAATAATTTTGAGAATATTTTTTAATCTCATCTGAGTTGAGAAAAGAGATGTGGTACATTTTCTCTTCCAGCTTAGATAATACATGAGGAGACATTTCCTTCATTTATTACAAATAAGCAAAGAGCACAGTAGAAAGACGTACATTGCTTGGTAGGGTTTACAAAAGCTAAGCTAACTTTTAAACGCAATTTTAAACTGCATTCCATCTTATGAGAACCCCAAAACACATTGCCTTCCTCATTCTTTAATTTATAATTAAATTTGAATAACTTTATTTTCTCTCCCACTGTTCAAACCAGAGTAATACAATAAGCTGTTCTTTTCAAAATAAGAGGAAGTTTGATGTGCCTAATTTGGCTCCTTTTCTGTAGGCTTACGTGATTCTCTGTTTATTTTGGAACATTCTGAATGGAAAGTCAAGGGTCAGTGTCTGTCACTTGACCTGAGGGAAATGGCAGGTTTTCTGTGTTTTTCTTTCTGTGATTCCACAGAAATAAAAAGATGGCAGTATATTTGCCTTATCTTCTTCAGTTTCAGGTCTTAAGACAACTGGGATGGTTGATACTTGAGAATCCTCTAAGATACATAAAGGAGCATTCAAACTCCCAGAATTCCAAGGCCTCAAGAGCTTGGACATAATTTTAGGCAACTCACATGAAGTCTTCAGGTCTCCACACATGGGACTGGAGACCTCATGGATAAACTGCTCAACAAAGGCAGATTCTGAGGTATCTATCTGACCAATATTCCCAGAGGAAAAGCAAAATCAAGTTCTACAGAGTGTTCAGTCTGTCCTTCCATTCTTGTCATGAGTATTACACTATCCTTGAGCAAACACATTTCAGTGCTCTGCCCTCCCCGTGCTCTGTTGTGAGATTTTGAACAAGCCTTGCAATCACAGAGTTCCAATTACTATATCTTGTCACCTTGGCTTTATAGCACCTGCCTCTACCACAGAATTCATGGAAGGGTGAAAGATCCAAGTGAGATAATGTACACAAGTGCTTTCGTAAATTAAGATTTACTACAAGAATAAATGCTATTATTATATTTTTATCACATCTTAAATCCTGGATATCTCAAAGTACTATACGCCATAATCCTTGTTGCACTTTGTTCTTTAGGTTTCCCAGGGTTTTGTTCATCTTTCTTCCAATTTTGACCCCTCTCTTCTCTCCCCTCTTTTATCACTGTTCAGTAAACCTCCTCCCCACTCCTCACCTGCAACAAGACACCTCAGTGCCAGCTTAAACCATTCCTTTATTCTACATCAAAATGTCAAAAAAGTACAGACAATTCTACCTCCTTAAAATTCCTGGCTTCCTTGCCTGGCACTGCCCATCCTCATTAGTACTCCCCCTAGATCAATACCTCCTCAAAGACCACTGTTACATTCTCCTGACTCTCAGTGCCATGGGTTTTTGTCTTCCAGTCCATTCTTCATGTGGCTACTTTAGGCCGATCCTAAAAACAAAGCCCGAGAAGTGGAAGTGATCATATGACTCTCCAGTTAAGAATCCACAAATGGCTCCTCAGTAGTAGCAGTATAAAATAAACCTTGATGTGTTTTCTAGGGTTCTCCAGGATCAGGCTTCTCTTGACATTCTCACACACAGACTGCCCTTTCCAGCTCATATCCCCCTATCTTCTGGAAGGATCAACTCCTTGCTCTGGCTTGACCAATTGGTAGCTTCTGACTGCCCCTTCTCATACTGCGTGAGCATCCCATTCCCCTGGTCACCAGGCCTTTTATATTTTAGGTTTCTGTGTTATAACTCTATCAATTCTGCCTTTGTCTCTGTCTTAGCCCCTTACTCAGACAGAATTAACATTCTCCATTCATACTTGCACTATGCTTAGCAAGCCTCTTCTCTGAGGCCCTGAAACATTACTTCAGGTAGGTATTTATGTGAGTTTCTTCTTCTTCTTGACCATGAGCACCAATGTCTATCAATAAATCAACCAAAATTTTGTCTTAGAAAATGTTTCTTTAACCATATTCTATCAACAATAGACTATATTTTAAGTAGCCTTTGATATAAAGGTGTCACTATTCTTGTTATTTCTGTACTTTTCCTTAACTTGAGTCTCTACCAGTCTTCTGAAGCTTGTAGCTGTTAACACAAAACTTGATGAAGAAGATCCCAGGATTCCATCTGGAATTTTCAAAACCCTGGCCAGCCCTACTCACAAGGTCTGAACATCGTTTCCTCCAGCATAGTTCACTCTAAGAGTATGTGGGACCTGAAATCCATGCTCTGCATTTTATTGAAAGAGAATAAAGAGAGGAAGAGATTGTGCAGGGAAAAGCAATTGCTTTTCACATTGGAAATGCATTTTAAACATAAAGTTTGTTCTGATACCTCCCCAAGGAAATATCAACCACGCCATCGAAAGTTTACATACAGAAATCTGTCTTCTGGAGTGGATCTCACTGACCAGCAAGAACTGATTGTACCCATGTCTACTCAACTCCACGTTAGTGACGTTGGATCAATAGGTTGAAGTCAGCCACAGTAAGAATATTTACACCACAGAAATTGGCATATGTGTCACTGCTTTTTCTTTTTTCTGGAGACCACTTTAACAGTACACCACTTTCCTATCACTCCTTCTCTTTCCCACTTCAATTTCCAGCTAATATTTGTTTAGCTTTGTTCCAAATAAAATCAGTGAACAGAACTTGTGCCTCCACAGGAAGATTTATTTGTTCATTTACCTTAATACAGGAAGTTCCTCTGCAGTGTTTTTGAGATGCAGGTGCTGAAAGACCACATCCTCTTTGGCTATTCGTTTTAGGTTTATGTGGTCATTGTTTGCTAAGAAGGTGTTGAAATCTTTGTAAAACACAGATTCTATTAAAAATGACTGTGAAAAAATGTTGCTTAGTGAACTATTATATAAGTAAACAACTCTCCCAAATCTTTCCAAACTCCCTCAAGCCACTCACATAGGGAAAGTTTTGAAATTATAAGTATAGTGAGTGCAAATACCTTCAGCCTTTGTTTTCAGAGATATTATTATTATTTATGGTATCCTCTCTAAAATAGTCTCATAGTATTTGCCATCATGCTAGTGAGTCATAAGCTTCAATACTCTTTACTTGAATAAGACCTCTCTTAAATGTGTTTTTACAGTCATGTATCTGAAAAATTACAAAAGTAACAGTTTTTTGATTATCTTTTCTATAAGAGAATCCCCCCATACCATATAAATTTCTGGCTCCACAAAAACCTGGACCCACCCCTGAGGGTTATTTTATATTGATTTTCCCTAACTTATTTTATATTAATTTTGCCTAACTTGTTTCCAACCCTATCCTTCTTATTAACTAAACTGTCTTATCTCCCTCAACTAATAAATTCACAAGGAATCCTCTATAGTATGAAGTTGCTATTTTTAAAGTTCCATATTATTATTTTTTAAAAAGAAAAAGGGAATTTATTTAACTTCTAAAGTAATTTGGAGGCACTCAGGTGCTTGCCCAGAGAATATATAAGGTTATTGGCAAGAAAGCTTAGATCTCAGTTCCCTTTTTGACTAACCGAGTCAGAAATGCCTACACTCTCCAACTCTTATAGGGCACAGACACAACCCAGCCATTTGTCTTAACCTTGGTAACTTCTCCTTGTCCTGCAAGCTCAGATTAAAGATGATCTTGTCTTTAAAGAAGACGTTCTTAGGTTAGAATCCCTCCTATGAACTTCCATTGGACCTTGAGTTTAACCCTACAATGAACTTACTACACCATTGGCTCATGGGTTCATATATATTACCTCTTACAGCTGTTAAAAAACAATCCCTCAACATGTGTTTGTTGAATGAATATATGATTCATTCTAATTCATTCTAATTCACAAATATTTTTCTGAATTAAAAGTCAAAATACCCACATATTGCACCTCTACCACTAAGAAGCTTGTTGGTATTTGAATGAATCTATAAATTCCCTGCACTGCATTTTCACATACATATATATTTAGCAAAGTTTCCAGGTAGGATCAAGCCTGAGATTGTCCTTAGGTTTTCATAAATTCGGAGCCAGTCTGTGAAAGAAGGAATGAGAAGACTAAGATTACATCCTAAACAAAGACAAAACAGCTACATACAACTTTGTTCAAGAGCAGTGGATTGGTATAGAAGAGGGCTGGGGATCTTGAATAGATGTATAGCCTATGATCTTGGGTCTGTGTTCTCTGGCCTAGGCCCCATAAACACACAAAGTAAAAAACTAAAGTTTGTTTTTTCATTTTTTTCCTACCAAATGTTTCATTGGGATCTCAACATCAGCACCATTAGTATTGGCAAGTTGGGCAGAGACAAGAAAGAGACAGCATATGTGGTGTTGGGAGATGGTGGCATGGCAGCATCAGGAGCAATAGAAATACAGAGGATTGTTGATGGTCACTAGAGATGTGGCAGCCTCTCTTGACTTTGGAAAATGTCAAGGACACTACCACTGTGAGACAGAAAGAAGGAGAAGAACAATGGCCAAGACCCAGTGTCATAAGAACACAATTCACATTGTGCTCATTCCAAACCAGATGTGTGCAAAACCCTATGGAAGGAAAGTGAAGAAGGGCTCTATGCCTCACAAAAGTGGAGTAATGTGGCTTTATCACTATTGTGTGTGGACCTCTTTTTACTCCAAGATGTGGTCTGAAATATATTTTGTGGATTTATTTGGAATTCAAAATTATAAATGATCATTCTTGCCCAAAGAATATGATACATATTCACACCTCAGGTATTGGTAAACTCAATAGAGTTAAAAAAGAAATCTCACCATGACTATGGAATTTAGAAAGTTAAGTTCAGAACTTGTTTTCTCTTTTCACAATGCTTTAAATTAGGCTGATATCCTAACTCTGCTACTTAACAAATGAGTTAAATTGGTCAACACATGGAGTTAGATTATTAAGCTCTTCTGAACCTCAGCTTTCTTAATGAGATGATGAGGAAAATATTATCTACAGTGCATCTGGGACAACAGAAAATATGGAAAGTACCTAGGTGGAGTGCATAGCACTTAGTAGGTGCATAACAAGCATTAGTTCTCACTCCCTGTCTTTATCTTCATTTATTAAGAAAGCTTCTCTCCCAACACCAAGTTAATAAAAGTTCAGTGAAAATAAGGCAAAAGGGCAAGAGGACATAAACTTTACATAGTTCTAGAAATTCTCTTTTAATAGTCATTACATGTTTTTATGAATTGAAGAATCTATGAAGTATATGAAATAAAAAGTTTTGGCTTCTAATAATTACAGACAATTTGGTGTCTTCTTTGACCTTCAAACTCATTCTATCTTCCTCTCCAGTAGGGCACTGTAATTATATTCTGGAGGTAGCATACTTACAAGTTGCTGGAGGTTTGGCTGTGATCATCTCCTTCAATATATCAATACTACAAGTTCTATAGGAATCATCTTAGAGCAGTGGTTCTCAACCTTCCTAATGCCACAACCCTTCAATACAGTTCCTGTGGGTCATGACCCACAGGTTGAGGACTGCTGATCTAGAGCTTATTTAGAATCCCCTGATGTTTAGGATCATGGTGGTCCATTCCAAATAAATCCCATGCAAAGTGTGTTCTTGCATTCAAACATTCCCATTATTATTCACATTTTCTTTATCGGCAGTTGCTCTGATTGGGTTTGAGTGAGTGGTATGGTGTGTGTATGAGCTTGTGTGTGTATACCCAATAAGGTATAAGGTGTCACAGTGAATTGGGCATGGCTTCTGGACTGTGGCAGTTTGGGACTGTGTGTTTAAGCTCCAGTGTAACTACTTACTAATTGTGTGATCTTGGGCAACTTATTTCATCTCTTTAGGCTTCAGGTTTATTATCTTTGCAGTGGGTTTGAAGAATTTACACATAAACAGAGACTGAAAAAGGAGTAGATAGGCTATTAATATAATATAATGAAGCAATATGTTAGCACATTAAAACATTTCTTTCAAACAGATTTTAGCAATAACTTTTCAAAAATAATTGCTCAGAGCTTTTGATAATAGAGACCATAGAAACAGGCAAGATTTTTCACAAATTATCTTCTAATGAAGGGAAAAGGGAAACAACGTATATTAAAAACTTATTGCTTTATCAATCCTTTCCAATTCAATCTTTGAATCATTGGGAGTTAATAATGAAAACAATATTGATTCATCATATTTACTGAAACTGACCCACTGGAAATCCTCCCGGACCTGTTGTATTTCTGGGAGAAATTCTGGCTTAGCACTATTGCCTCTTCCAAAAATGATCTGGCAGAAAACAATATCCTGCCCAGAATTCACAACATTTCTTCATTCGTGAAAACAAACAAACAATAAGTTCATTTCCTCCCAGAGCTTCTCAGGATCCTTTTTCCTGATTTATCTCTAAGAAATCAATCTTTTCATAGCTTCCTTTACTCACCTTCATGAAAGAGAGAAGGCAGATACTCTTAAAGGTGCAAATGATACCTTTTGAGAAGCAATCTAATGCCACTTTGATGTTTTCTGATTAAGTCTGAAAGGATTTAATGAAATTCTCCATAGTCATTATTTCAGGCAGGTGATTCTATAAGTGACTGAGTAATTCTCCTTATTTTTACTTATTTATATTTTTTAGTTTTCCTGGAACAGATATTTATTACTCATGACATAAAACACATGACAGTTAGGATCACGCCTATGGTTCATCCTATAAGGGTACATGTGAATCTCTCTAAATGTAGAATATAAATGTTTTAACACAATAAGAAAAAGACATGAAGGCTATGTTAACCAGTTGGATGAAAGTATTCAAATTGTATATAGAAACAGTACACTGTACCCCATGACAGTATTAATGTACACTGCTATGATTTAATAACAGAAAAAACAACACATGAAAATTAAAATGTATGGTGATCTCAAGGTCATAGTCAAATACAGATACATTTTTCTGAAAATTTGTGGCTATTCTCATTGAGTTGCTTTTCTGGGCTCTGCTCTTGACAGGTAACCTTTCATTTAATTCTCCTAGTGGTATCTCCTCATGTTTCCCATTTTACCATTGAGAGATGAAAGCTTAGAGATTTTTAAAAATTGATCTAATTCTCACAGCTAAGAAGAGCCAAGGATTTGGCCATTATTGACTTGAAAGCTTCATTTTTAAAACACCCTAAAGTAAGTGACAAAGCAGGAATTTAAACTCGGGTGTATCTAATCAAAGTCTATATCTTTAGCCACTGTTATTTCTTCAAATATCTTTCTGAAATAAAAAACTTGAAGTTGAACAGTATGGTTTCTTTTTGTAGCTACAGTTATGCTGAAAAAGAAAAATTGAATGGCCAATACTTTTTCTCTGAAATTGATTTTTTTATGAGATAAAATCCTCAGCTACACCCAAACTCTTCACTGAAAAGGTCCATTTTGAACCCAGAACATCCATAAATGGTATCTTTGTTATACATCTATGAAGATACTACCAACAAAACACTGTGAGAGAGAGGAAATAAAGGAGTGACACAGACAGAGGTAAGATGAGGACAACTAATCTAAGAAGGAAAGGACTTGAATCTAATACACATTTACCATTAGCAAGAAACTGAAGAAGAAATTACTTAAAATAACACTTAGTAATGCCTTGTATTTTAAATTTTTATAGGTAGAAATTAAAACTCTTTATTTCCACTGATCTACAATTTCATGACCCATTAAGCACCTTCTAAGCCAGAAACACTTTGAATTCCTCTAAATTTTAGAAATTTGTCTCCAAGACCTTTCTCTATCAGGTTTGTATTTTCCGATCCACAAACTCTCAGGCTCTAGTCTCCTTTAGTCTTGTCTTTTGTTAAATCTTCTGTTTATTTTCATCTAGTTCAGGATAAAAGACAAGGGATTGCCTCTCTTGCGCAGGGTTATGGCTCCAATGTTGATTTTAATTACTGAATGGCTAAGGGCATGAATCTGAGGGCAGCAAATCGGAATCAGTCCAGTTTTAAAAAAGAAAAAAAAAACAGATTATAAAACTAGTCATGTGCTTTTCAAGCAGTCCCAGATTTCATTTTTGGATGAATTAAAGACTGAATTAAAGCTGAATTAAAGATTAACTAAAATCAATGCCTAGAGGCTAAAGGCAGAGGAGTTAAGTGTTAGCTGCTCTGCCTTCATCATATGAAGTTTCAAACCCACCGTGTCCAGCCACAGCTAAGCATAATTAGCTGGAGAATGAGAGACTCAGAAGATTAGGGAATTGACAAAGAAAGGAGAACCAAACTCTTGGGGTCACACTGTACAGAGATGGCTGGGGAGGACATGCTGCCAATTTGATAAGTGACACTGTTCCACTCGTAAGTCCATCAGGGTTCTAAGCAGAGAGATGTTGGGTTTTGTTATCATTTATTTCTTGATCTACAGCCAAAATAAACCCCTGAACTGAATATTCCGCTTTGCATCTAAGGCATTTCAGTGTCTCCACTGTGGTAAAGGAAAACACTTTTTTCCCCCTGTTGCTATGTATATTGGCAAATTTCCTATCCAAAGAATTGTGCTCCAAGAACTCTGGAAACACCTGCCAACAGAAAACTTGGGAGCTTTGTTTAAACAAGTGTACCTGCCAACTTTCCAGTACTGTTGATTTTGTAGGACTGAAAAACGTGAACTATTTTAAAACCTACTTGATGGATAACAGGAACTAAGCCATGGAGATGGGGCACGGAATGTGCCTAGAGTCATTTTTATCTGTTTTTTTTTTTTTTTTTTACACTGTGTAGTTTGACCCTTGTGCAATGAAATTGCAGTGTTAATCTTGCTCCAACACTGGGTTCACCACGTGGCTGTAAATAGGGGGAATTCTTGGACCTGAATTAAAGTTATTTGGCAAAACAGGGTTTCCAAGAAACACTGGTAATTCAAAGCTCCAGGCTCAGTAACATTTATAGGAATTTTAAAAATGTCCTTTAAGTTCTCATGAGTATGTAGATTCCTTCTGTAGTATCTTCCATAACATTTTATCAATCACCCAGCTTGAATACTCTTGAGTCTTAGAGAGCAATTTCAAGGCTAAGTGCTAATTGGACTTTAATATAATAAGGAGTTCTACTCTTATCTCGTTCTTTCAAATTAACTAGCATAGGTAATTATGCTCTCTTGAGGTATTAGATAAAGGCATTTGGATGTACTTGTATACATTTTAATGGTTGACATAAAAAAAATTTCATGCTTGGGACAATGGGATGCAGTGGCATTTTTTTTTTTTAACCCAAAGGCTAGTGTCTGATTGTTTGAAAGTAACAGCTGAGATCAGAAGAGGTGGAAAGAATCCAAGTCCGCACTTTGCAGACCATAAGGTGGTCCCATTGAACTTTAGTTGTTTCCTTAGCTGAGTATGATGTAGTAAAGTTTTCTGCATAGGAACCGTGCTATTCCAAAGATATATCAATCTGAAGATGTTGGCCTACTTTATATGATTGGAGGGAAGAATGTTGAAATCTCTGTATCAATGTGTTCTTCTGACCTGAGGTGAAAGTGCTACCGTTATGAGTTATTCCTTTGAATTCCAGCTCCTCAGGAAAGTCTCTTTGCTTCTCAGCTCCTCATTTGCCTCATCCATAAAACAGAATTAGTCCATGTACTGTTTAGCTGTCACCACAATAATCCTATTTCCTAAACCACCTTCCAAACCCAGGAACTTAAAACAATCATTAGTCCTGGTGGAGCTGTGTGTTGGTAGGGGAGGCTCTGGTTCAGGCCATTGTGGCTAGGATGGCTTTGCTTTACACTGAGGAGTGACAGGTGAATTCAACTCCACCTACCATTAGCCTAAGTAAAGGAAGGTGGAGATATGGTCCATCCATGAAGAGACAGACCATGGCAAGGGCGTGATGCAGGGAGGAGTAATTCAATCTAACACAGACCACCTAATTCAACAGATTCTAAACTTTGGGGTTCTTGTAGCCATAATAGAGATTCTTCAAAAGCAATGTTATAGAATTTTTATATTAAAAAATATAAAGCCAGAACTATTCTGCAGGTCCTCTAAGGTAGCAGTCTCCAATCTTTTGGGGATTTGGGGGACTGACCAGTTTCCTGGAAGACAATGAAATTGGTCAGTACCAATTATCCCAATTATTAGGGATAATTCAAGTGCATCACATTTATTGTGCACTTTATTTCTGTTATTATAATGTAATATATAATGAAATAATTATACAGTTCACCGTAATGCAGAATCAGTGGGAGTCCTGAGCTTGTTTTCCTGAAACTAGATGGTTCCAGCATGAGCCACACAGCCTCAGCTCCACCTCAGATATTAGATTTTCTCTCTCTTTTTTTTTTTTTTTTTTGACACAGAGTCTCAAGCTGTCCCCCTGGGTAGAATGTGAGTGCTGTGGCATCACAGCTCACAGCAATCTCAAACTCTTGGGCTGAAGTGATTCTCTTCCCCCAGCCTCCTAAGTAACTGAGACTACAGGCACCCGCCACAATGCCCAGCTATTTTTGTTGTTGTTGTTGCAGTTGTAATTGTTGTTTTAGCTGGCCTGGGCTGTGTTAAACCTACCACCCTCCGTGTAGGGGGCTGGTGCCCTACCCACTGAGCACTCAGCTATGGGCACCACCCAAACATGAGATTCTCATAAGGAGTATTCTCGACCTAGATCCCCGACATGAGCAGTTTACTGTGGGGTTTTTGCTCTTATGAGAATTTAATGCTGCTCTTGATCTGTCAAGAGCTCAACTGTGACATGAATGGTGGAGAGTGGCTATAAATACAGATGAAATTTAGCTCACTTACCCACTGCTCACCTTCTGGTGGGTGGCCTGGTTAGAACCAGGCTGTGGACTGGTACTAGTCTGTGGCCTGGAAGTTGGGGACTACAGTTCTAAGGAACTCCTAAAGCTCCTAAAACTCTTGGTTTTCAAAATCAGTGCATACAGGTATCATATTGGAAGCTTATAAAAATATCAGGTCTCCTTATGACATTCTGATGTAGTAGAACTGAGATAGGTGGTCTTGGATAGGGAACTTCACTTTAGATAAGATTCCAGGTGTTCAGATACAAGGGCTTGATGGAGTTTGAATACCTAGGATCCTATGATTCTAAGTGGCACCTTTATTTTGACAGCATATATGGGTATTAAGTACCAGCACTGTTTCGCTGAGTCAGGTTATATATGTCAGTGGAAATAAATTACTGTTCTTATCCCAGCCAACACATTTGGCATGGACAGAACATCCACAGCCAATGCAAATAGGGAAGGTGAAAGCAGTGAAGGAGCAAGTATATCTCATCAGAGTTTGAATACTATTATAATCCCTCAGTTTTTAAATAACAATAATAATGTACAATACGAACAAGCATTGTTTCCAGAAACTTAGAGTTACTATGTAAGGCCAGGTTCATGTTACTTACTACGTAAGGCCATGAAAACTTGAAGAAAAACTTTAGCCATTTGATTTATTACTCAGGGCTACATCAAAGAAACAGAACTAGTAGGGTATCTATCTATCTATCTATCTATCTATCTAACCATCCACCCACCCACCCACCTACCTACCTATTTATCTATATCATCTATCTATCTATCTTGTACCTACCTATCTATCTCTATCTATCCATCCATAATTTCTCTATCTATTAATGCAAGGAATTGGCTTATATGATTTTGGAAACTAGTTAGGCAAGAGAGAAATCCATAGGCTGAACTATTAGGAAGAGTCAGCTGGAAACCTGTGCATAAGCAGACTCTGTAGTACATAAGAGGAATTCTTTCCTTATCAGAGAAACGTTGCCTGTGCTATTAAAGCCTTTCAACTGACTGAATTAGGGCCAAGCACACTGGAGATGGCAATCTCTCTTACTTAAAATCAACTGAAGATAGATGTTATTCATATCTACAAAATACCTTCATGGCAATACCTAGATTAGTGTTTGATAGTATAACTCAGGTGTCCTCAAACTACGACCTGCGGAGGCACACGTAGCCCGCCTAGGACATTTATCCAGCCCGCCGGGTGTTTTTGCCACCACTGCCTGTCCTGCTTAGCAGCTGACTCGTCCTGCGGCCTGCAGTTCTGGCCCTCCAACAGTCTGAGGGACAGTGAACTGGCCCCATGTTTAAAAGTTTGAGGATCCCTGGTATAACTGGTAAGATAGACTTGAAAAATAACACCTTGAATTGGCCATCACATTTGAGGATTCACCATATTGATTTGTGTATTACATTTGTGTTATCTGTATTCTTATCGAATAATTTTTAATTAAACCAATTTATTTTTTCTGATTTTAGCTTTCTCCTAAGCAAAAATAACTATGAAGTTTCTGATTTAGCATGTTATGTACCTCACAAAAATAACACAATTAATTATAACTGTTACAATAGTTTGTTCATATACTACCTTAAATAATTTACTGTACCTTCTTGGAAATAACTATACTGGTTCATTAAATCAACTGCTGGAGAGCTGGGTAGAAGATTTTGCTACAAAGGAATAAGTGATTTTAATGAGGAAAGAAAATGTCTTGAGCCAGAAGCTCAACTTAGGCATGGAAAAATTTAAAAGAAAAAAATTTTTTTGGTTAGAGAAAGCCTTGGGAAATCCTGGGATCAGAAGTGAAAAACATTTGTGCTGAGGATGGAATATGCCAAGGGCTTTCTGACAGTTTCATACATTTTTGAGGAACAACTTTAGCCACTGGACTTGCGTATTTCAGTATATTTTGCAAAGAAATGGAAATAATTGAGTTTATCAAGTCAAAGTGACAGAAGATGAAAAAGAAATCATCTTTGCCCTGAAGATTCTTATAGTCTAGTGGCAAAGATATTAAAGATAATCACAGATCAGTGTGGAATAGAGTTGAAGATCAAAGAATAACAAGAATTAGCCTGGTGAATAAGCTGGGGATATGTATGGTGCTGAGGGGAAACATTCCACGTTATGTGAAATATGGAAAAAAATGTGATTCATAATTGAACTTGCAACATGCATGTATGTGTGTACGTGTAGTGAATAGGGTTAGGGACAGATGGACACAATAGACTTAAGTGTAAAAGTATGGCTGAAATAGTTACCCTATTATATAGTTCCAGACTTGGTTTAAAGCCTATTGAAGACTCTGCAAAGTTCTTTGACCATAGATGACCAACGCACAAACGTTGAGGGTAGAATGGTGGGAGATGAGGTTGGACATGTAGCGAGAGATCAGGTCATCATAAATTCTTGATTCAGGATGAGGAGTTTGACCTTTGCATTATAAAGCATTTCTGAATTTACCAATGGGCAGATCAAGCATATACTTAAGACACCAATAAGTCAGGAAGGCAATAATTTTATTTGAAAATGATTTGCCAATTTTTAAAGTATAATAAACTCTGGATTTGAAGCAATATGCATGCAACCCAGCCAAAGACAAACAACAACAACAACAAAAAAAAATTGGAGGGCGGTACCTGTGGCTCAAAGGAGTAGGGTGCCAGCCCCATATGCCGGAGGTGGCGAGTTCAAACCCAGCCTCAGCCAAACTGGAAAAAAAAAAAAGTGGAGTTTAATCTTGGTGCACTACACTTTCAGTAAACTGAAGCTTGGTAAATCACTCCTACAGCTCCCATGTGTTCTCTCTGACAGTTTTAAGTGTTAATGCATGTTATTTGAAGTTTAAAAAATATGGTAGTGCAGTGGCATTTAACTGAAATTTTACTGTACACTGCATTTACAAAACTGTTTTGTAATACAATGGAAGTATGTTATAGTCAGCGAAATTTGTCTTTACTTGTCATAATTTGCATTTAATTAGTGTATTTCAATAATGTAAGCAAGTCAGTACAGAGTTCAGGGTGTGGTATTGCATGGTATAGTATGGGGTATAAAATTAGTTAGGCCTATTTTTAATAGTAACTCTCAAGCAACTGGAAACTACATTTATCTACATTCTACCAAGCCCCATGGGTGGCAGATGATGGGGAGATTACTATAATCTTTCAAAGTAATCATTTAGGAAAAAAACCCTAAGTATCAAAGTAATTATTTTAGGAGAAAAAAACCCGAAACTATGAAATGTTTTTATACTTTTCTTTATGTTTTAGCATGACTTCTATTTATGAATTATGCTGGGAGAATGGAGACCAAGGACCTCATTCTTGGCAAGGGAAAGCACCATCAGAAAAAGAGGAAAATTAAAAAGTAAGCTGAGTGAGTTGGAACAAAGAAAGTCAGCTAGTTTACATTGAAGCTAGCCATTGCTAGCAAGCTTCCTTTCTTTTCTGAAATTCTAGCCTCTTGGGGATATAGCTTACAAATACCCCTGCTGGGTCTGTTAGCACTCTGAAGAAAAATGGTCAGGGAAGAGGCTATGGCAAAGACCTAGAAAGATACATTAATTGGGTTATTTCCTGACTGATAAACAGGCAAAGTACATACCCATTGTGGAGATTTGCATTTGCCTGCGGCAGAGATTAAAGGAAGTAGCTCGAGCCCTGAGATATGGGCAGAAGAGCTTATATCCCTTATCTCAGAGGAAGAAGATCCTCTGTGGTGATGATGGGAGGAAAATTCCTCCCTCCCACCAATTCCTCAGAGGAGATTAACACAGGGTGTTTTACTCCACAGGGAACTAGTGGAGTTTAACATCACTCTAGAAAACTGTGTGTATGATCTCAAGTGGGAGGCTCTTCCAATACAAGACTCAGATTTCAGATTTCTTGAGGCTATCCTTAAGGTTAATGATAATAACAATAGGAGCAGATATGCTTACTCAGAAACTGCTGGCGTCTTTGTTCCCTCCCTCATCTTACCTTCTGGGCAAATAGACTTCAATAAAAGCAGAGTGGCGCAAACACTCCATGCCATTGCCAGAAGCCCCCAAACGGGCAGTGGACTCCTGAGCTGCCAACTTTAATTCTACTCTATGTCTCATATCTCTTACCGTTATTTCTAACTCCGTATTTCTTCAGTTGGTCCCCACCAGTTTACACAGATCTTAGCAGTCCCTACCCCCTGGGCAGGACCCTGACAAAATTACATATGGTAGGATGGGGATAGGTAGGAGATAGCATGAGCTCCTGTTTTGAGCAAATAGGGGTTTTTAGGTCCTGCTGTGAAAATGTGTGGCCTTTGACGGGTGTCAGCATGAGCAAATACAGGAGGGAGAACTGGGCAACCAGGGTTTGGTGACTTACTTGGTGTCAGATGAAATGAATTAGTGTTTTTTTTTTTTTTTTTTTTTTTTTTTTTTTTTTACTTTCACTGACCTCTGCATAATGCATACAATAGCATCTTGCTGTTACAAGGTTTTGAAGTTATTTGAGGAAAAATACACTAAATCTGTCAGAGTTCCCAACAGGAAACAGATGGCACATTTTAAATGGAATAATTCAAAGCAATTTACAAAAGAGTCTATTTACTGAAGTGGGAATAATTTAAGGGAAACCAGTAGGGAATACTCAGGGTCTGGTAACATCAAGAAGCCCTGAGTACAACCCATCAGCCTAAAAGGAGAAGGAGCCAGAGCAGGAAGCAAAATCCGGAGGATGTAGCTACAGGTGTAGAGGTCATCAGACCAGAGCTGTGACCTTTTGGTAGAAGGACAGGGCCAACCTGTGTTAACCTAGCATGAAGGAAACCAGGAGAAGACATCCGTGTTGTCATTTTCCTTTTCCTCCTGCCTTCTGTGTTTCTAATGGTGTCTTCTATTCATTGAACTCCAAAAGAAGCCAGGAGATTAGGTTGTCTAGTGATGGATCCAAAGAAGTAAATTTCCCCTAAAGAAAGCAGGGGGAAGAATGATGGCAAGTGGATCTGGAGAGGAAGTGGAAAATATCTAAGATAGTTACATATGGCAAATAAACATCTTTTTTTTTTTTTTTTTTGAGACAGAGTCTCACTTTGTCACCCTCGGTAGAGGATTGTGGCATGATAGTTCACAGCCACCTCAGTCTCTTGGGCTCAAGTCATCCTCTTGCTTCAGCCTCCCGAGTAGCTGGGACTACAGGTGCCTACCACAACGCATGGCTATTTTCAGAGATGAGGTCTCTTTCTTGCTCAGGCTGGTCTGGAACTCCTGAGCTCAGGCAATCCACCTGCCTTGGCCTCCCAGAATGCTAGGATTATAGGTATGAGCCACCATGACCAGCCACAAACATTTAAATACTACACAGGAGTCAGCAAACTCTGGCCATGGACTAAACCTAGCTTGCAATCTGTTTTCATGATATCTTGTTTAATGGGAACACAGCTATACCTATTTATTTACATATCAGCTAGAACAGTTTTTGTACTATAATGGTAAAGTTAAGTAATGTTGATAGAGACTGTATGGTCTGAAAATCTGAAAATATTTACTATCTGGCCCTGTACCTAAACCTTTATGACTCCTGCTCTATACAATTAAAAAAAAAAAATCTCCTTCATGAAATGTTTCAAGGGATAGCAAGATGATTTATAGGTGCCTGTGAATTACCTCTGCCATTACCAAATATGTATTACTTTTATAACATATATGTCATTTTAGCCTTAGTTTTTATATCATATACATATCAGTCTATGGAAAAAGTAATATATATGTATATATGTATACACACATATTTATGAGAGAGAGACATGTCTGACACATCTGTGGGGGAGCTAGTTTAATCAACAATGCATCTACAAACTTGAAAAGATTGAAACTAACCAACAAGAACTCCAGGATGACATATCTATGGTAGCACTTATCATTTACTTGGTTTCTCAGTTTTTTTTTTTAATATTTAGGTTACCGTTTTTAAAATGACCAGATGTTAGCTTATAAATCTAAGTACCCTTTGTTCATGGCAAATAATGGCTTTTGACTTTGTAACATCTCCTTGTGAATCTTATTTGATGATATTTTAATCTTCCTAGACTCACAAATATAAATGACGCTTTGCCTCAGCTGAAAGAGAAAGATTTAAAAGTCAGTAATTGGTCAGCATTGCTGGTTCTTTAAGTAAGATGTGAAAAACTAGCAAGGATGTAGAAGGACAGAGAGATGAAGGGAAGCAGTGAGAGAATTATTTGTATATGAGAAAAGAGTGAAAGGAATGTATGTTTTTTACTTTATGGGTCATATTAGTGCTCTCTGTGACTTTTCTTTTCAAGTGTTTTTACCCTATTGATACTTAGTGAATTTATATTGAAGCTCTCATTCACTGCTCTTGGAAATCTTGGTCTAGACCTTTCTTGGGGCTGTGCCATTCCACATTTTCACAAAATTTGTAGCAGAATTTATTATGTGATCTGATCTAAAGAGACTAAACTGGGAAGCCTATCATAGAGCCATCCTTCAATGGTTACTGGTGGAAGGAGTGGAGAGATGTGGCAGAAGGAAAAAGGCGGCAAGGACATATTGAGACACCATCATGTCCCTATCAATGGGGATAAAAATGGCATTCTCTTAAATGACACGCAAAAACTTATGTGATAAACACTCTAAGCAGAGTCAAAGCACAAATGAAAACTTAGTCTGTATATTTATGTGTGTGTGTATTTGCAACACAACAGATTTCTAGGAATTCATAAGGTACAAGCCAATAGATTAAAAATAGTTTAGAGACAATGAAAATTAGGTGACACTTGAACAATTAGGAAATGTTCATTTTTATCTGTAATAAGAGAAGTCCAAATTAATATTGTGAGGTAAGAGTTTTTCTTTTTTCTACTAATATAGTTTGATTACTCATTCCTTGCAGAGGGGAGGTAACTGTGAGGTTATACATATTTGTGAATCTTCCAAAATGACATCACCATGCCAGGAACTTAGTTGGTGTTATAGGCTGAACTGTAGACCCCGATATTAGTATGTTGAAATCCCAACTTGTAGTATTTCTAAATGTGGCTGCTTTTGGAGACTGGGCCTTTACACAGGTAATGAAGTTAAAATGGGATCATTAGAATGGACCTTAATCCAGCAGAACAGGTGTTCTTATAAGAAGAAGAGATTAGGACATAGACCCATGCACATGCCCAGTGCAGCCATGTGAAGGTGGCCGTGTGCAAGGCCAGGAGACGACTCAGGAGAGAGCAACCCTGCCAACGCCTTGATCTCAGACTCGGGGCTTCTGGAACAGTGAGAAAATAAGTTTCTGTTGTTTAAGCCACTCAGTCTGTGGTGTTTTGTCGTAGTAGCCTAGCAGCTTAGTACAGCAGGTATTCAAAGATATACCTACTCTATATATCTCTATATAGTGAGATATATCTACTCTAAGTAGAGTAGATATACTCTACTTACATGGCCCATGTGCCAGGGAGAGCTGCTGCAGTGAAGTCCTATTACCTCTGAACTTAATTGGAACTCAACTTATTAACCCCTAGAAAGCAACAAACAATTAGAATTAGAGAATGTTCTTGCCTTTGAAGAGAAAGTTAATAAATTTCAGTCACAATTCCCAGTCTGTGCAGGCAAAAATGGTAAGCATTTAAGAGTTTATGGGGGAGAATCAGGTGGCCCCACAATAAAATAACAGCTCCACTTCCTACCATTTGATTGACATTATCTAATCTTCTCCACTGTAGCTTTCTTACCTGTAAAACGGGTATAATCATGATTTTTGACCTTTTATTAGTTTGTAGTGAAGATTAAATGAGATAAATCCATGAAGATTGCAGAGAACTGTTCTGGGATCAAAGTAAACAAACTTTCTGTCTTTTGTTTTTAAGCTCTTATATACTAAAGCTAGATATACACTAAGGTGATTATAGCAAACATTACAAAAAGAGCAAATGAAGTGCCATCCATCTTGGAGGATCCTATAATTGATAAATATAGTCTCATATTCTAATTTACATTTTTAGAATCAAAGAGGTAGAGCACTGTTCATATTCACAGAATCAGAGCCTCAGCAGTTTACAAATGGCATGACATGAAGGCAGAGTTCTTGGGTGCCATTAGACTAAGAACAGGTGTCCTTTCCTCCTAACCTCCTAAGACTGTTGGTGAATATGTACGCAATGCTCACAAGCAGAGAAAATTTTGGTGTGACATATGGTACAAGTATTGGTTTCCAAATGACACACAAGGGAAGTCACTAATGAGGTAGGATCTGCCTGCAGGAAGGAGGAGGAGGATTCTGGGTCATTTGTAGAGAAATAGTAACTAAACATCTGTTGGTTTTATGATGAATCATAACTAAAAGGGAGACAGCTGGATATCTTGGCATGCTGGGGGTTATGTAGGGACTTGAGCCCTGAGTTCTTCCCTAGAATCCGGAAGAGGCAGGAACCAGATCTGCTCTGTGGAGAGCAAAGATTACCCATCAATATTCCATGTTTGCACAGTCCTTTCTGGAAAGAGCTAAATGGATGGGAAATGAGATGATCAGCAAGGAACTCAGATACTGGCTCATCCTAGAGTTTGCATTAATGGGCTTCCTTTTAGCTTTATAACCATGGGGGAGAATAAGGAGTGTCATTAATATTCATTATCTGATTTCTATAGAGAAAAACTAACAAACGTTCTATTCCTCACTTTCTAACTCTTTAAAGTATAAAAATTATTGCATTTCATGAAATAATATAGGGGTCCAAATACCTAAACAGCATTAGTTGTATAACAGTGCACATGCATACATGTACTCTCTCTCTTTTCTCAAAAATAGTAGCACCCACTTCTCTCTAGTGTTTCTTTACATAGAAGAAAATATCTTCAGAATGATGCCTTCCATGCACTGGGTGAATACTGCATGCCAGGTGCTATTTAATTTTCATAACAACTTTGCATATGTAGGTACTCTCTCTTTTTTTAGATGAGTCTCAGGAAAAGTAACTTGCCCAACCTGTAATATTTGATGAGTTGCAAAGCTGGGACTTACACCCAAATATGTCTGGTAATAGCACCACACACTTTGTACTCTGCCATGAAAGGTCATATAAAGTTCAACTCAGTCATCTATTGAGTCATGAGGAACTAGACATTTGGTCTAATCAGGTGCTCAGAGGTCAATGCCCTCCATTCTGTAAGATGTGCAATTGATTCTTCCCAAAGCTGAAGCCCTTGCATGGGTGTAGCCACATTTCACCCTGTCATTAAGCTGGCTATTCTACTGCTGTCAGAACAGGCTCTTCATGTAAAACGAATACCTACCAATGTCTCCACTTTGTGGCTCTAGCTGAAATTGGCAATGGCAACAGCTTCTCCCACCTTGCTTCTGACAAGGAATGTGGCTGGGTTATGAATCATGATTTTAGCATTCATGAAGGTCTGGGAATCATAGAAGATGAGAGGCTGGGGTGGAGTGTGAAGAAGAGATTGGGGGACTGACTAAACATTCCCCAAACCTTCCTGGAAATAGCACACCTATTCAGGACTTTAGCCTTAAAGAAGACATAAGGAGTTGTCAACAAAAAGCAAAGGACCTGTCTATATCCCCACTCAGATCTCTATTTCTTTTACCAGCAGATGTGGGTGCTATTGCTATCATCTCTCATCTGAGATCTCTACCAGAGGGGTGTCCTTAGGGGATAGGAGCTGCCTACACCAGAAGCATCTGGAAATTATGTCCTGATTCTCTCTGCTCCCACCTGGAGCAGCCCTGTGCCAATGACTGACCTGTGCAGGGACTCAAAAGACTCCTTCATCTCAGGAAAGAACAGACTCTGTGGTATAGTTGACCCTCTAGGGCCCTCCATGGGATCAAGATGAAGCTGTATTTCACCTGAAACTGAATCTTTTCCTACATTCTTCCCCTTCCTTTTCCTATTTTCCTAACTTTCTTAGCAGTTTCTCCTGGAAGCATGTCCTCAATAAATCACTTGCACAGATATCTTCATCTCAGGCTCTGCTTCTAGGATGCCTGACCTAATACAGGGACCTGAAGAATTATCAGAAGCCAGAGGACAAAACCAGCCAAGCCAAGGCACAAAGACCGCAGAGTTAGAACCCAATGGTTAGGAGGGGAGCAGAAGGGCTCTCTTGGTGAGTTCCTAGGACAGGACTTTTCTAGCCCATTTGTACACATTGGATGATGATGGGGGCGGCAGAGGAGAGTTGACAAGGAAGAAGAAAAAGAGGAAACTCAAAAATTTCCTTCAGGATTCCAGAATTTATTAAAGAATGACTCATTCCCCAACTCTACTAGTTTGATAACACTGTACCCCTTCCACACACCCCTGACCCCCCAGTGCACAGTGGCATACCTCATTGTCTAACCTTGAATTCTGTTAGATCTTCCAGTCTCTGAGGAGGTGAGGAGGAGGAGGCACAAAAAGTATTTCAAAAGTGTGGGGCCTCTTGCATCAGCACAATTATTTTCTTTCTTCTTGGGTACAGAAATGGACTTTTGACACTGAGACCCTCAGACTCTTTAAGGAAGAAAAGGACTCCAAAATCTTTGAAGACAACTAGATACATTTAGTATCTTTATCAATCTCAAAATGTTTATTTAGCATCAGGCATTGTTCTAGGTCCTGAGGATTTAAAGCTGGACAAGATAGGCTTGCACTATGCCCTCATGGAGTAGGTGGTCCTGCACAGGAGACAAGGAAGTAAGCAGAGAAACATAATCAAATCAATATATAATCACCTACACATTCATTTGAATGGTAAAATATAACTATAGTCCAGAAAGTAGAAGGGAAGAGGGGAGAGAGGGGACATGAGAGAAAGGTGGGCATTTTGGGGGACCTCACCTAATGTGCATGATGCAAAGGTACATTTCAAAACTATTAAGAAAAGAGTATAATTGTGATGGATGTGTTACTTAGTTCAATGTAAGCATTTCCCATCATGTATCAGATCAGTACACTGAACCCCATAAATGCATCAATGTACACAGTTATGATTTAATAAAAATAACAAACAAACAAAAAAGAGTGTGTACTACAATCAGCGGCCAAGTGTGCTGTGGGACTTCAGAGGAGTGGCAGCTTGACCAGATTTGAGGAGCAAGGAAGCCATCTCAGAACTCGACACTGAAGCCAAGCCCTGAAGATAAACTGGAGCTACTTGGTGCAAAACCCAAAACAAAACCTCAAATCAAACATTAAAAAAACAAAAGAGAGGGAAACTTTTGCATTAAAAGGAGGGAATAGCTGGCACAAAGATTGGGAAGCAAGAGAGAAAGCAGCTGGGGATTTCTTAGAGTCAAAGGAAGTTGAGAATGATTTGGGTGCAGAGGCAGAGGTCAGGCTGGGCAGAAGCACAGATCATTTTGAAAGCCAAATTGAGGAACCTGGGTTTTACCCTATGAGCGAGGGGTGGCCATTAATAAATTCTTAGCACAAGAAATACCTATCCAGGGGTCCTCAAACTTTTTAAACAGGGAGCCAGTTCACTGTCCCTCAGACCATTGGAGGGCCGGACTGCGGGCCCCAGGACGAGTCAGCTGCTAAGCAGGACAGGCAGTGGCAGCAAAAACACCTGGCAGGCCGGATAAATGTTCTTGGTGGGCTGCATGTGGCCCGTTGTCCATAGTTTGAGGACGCCTGCATAACTATGTATTTTAGAAGGGTTACTGTTTATTTTCATGGAGGGTGAGTTTAGAGATAGAAAAATAAATTAGGAGGTTCTTTGGCAATTTGGGAGAGGGGAGACTAGTGGTCTGAAGTGGACCAGAGGCGGTATAGAGATGCAGAGACTTTCAGAAGGTCAAGTGAACAGGACTTGAAGTTTGGTGTTGGTGCAGACAGAAAGAAGTGAGGAGAGCTGAGAAGTCAAGTGTGACTCTCAAGTTTGGGGTGAGGAAAGCTGAGAAGTCAAATGTGACTCTCAAGTCTTGGGTTTGGCAGGGAGGCCATTTACCAGAAAAGGAAACAACAAAGAAGAAATGATTCGAGGAGAAAATGAATCCAGTTTTAGAGCACCATGATTTTGAAGGGTTTGTACAGGCCATCCCAGAGGGCAGTTGCTTATATGACGCTGAAGCCTAATGGGAATTCTGGCATGGATGTCTGAATGCGGGAGTCCCTGGGGTAGAGACCATAGCTAGTGCTATTTAGGGGAGTATGGACATGTACAGGGAGAATGTACAGAACAAAATAAACATAAGAGCCTCAGACAAAAACTTGAACTGTTACCAGATATCCATAGAAATACATGGACTGGGACTCTCCAGGGACTGACTGCACTGGCAGTTGATAAAATAGCTGCAGCCATGATAAAAATGATAGTATTAATAGCTAATAGTTATTGAATACTTCCTATATGACATTTACTAATGCTATGAATTTTTCTCTCATTTAAACCTCTGACAATCCCATAGGTATGGATTATTATTTTTCCAATTTACAGATGAGGTATACAGACCCAAAGAAGTTGAATAACTTGGTTAGGAGGAGGCAGAGCTGGGGTCTCCACAAAGGCCTCTTTTTTCTCATTTTCAGGTTTTCAACCACGACATTTCCTGTAAAGATCAGAAATACCCCATCCAACCTTCCCCTTCAAGACTGGCCAAGTCTCATCACATAGATTAAACTGAATTCACTGTCCTTTAGGGTAAATTTAAATACAACCAAATTCTTTAGAAATTATTAATGGACTATTTATGCTACTAATAGTAACTGTTAATCAGAGCTTTTGCCTATTCAGGAGATCTCATTTCCTCATGAGTGTAAGGGACACAGAAATTTAGCATCACAAAATGCTAGAAAAGAATTAGGGAAGCCATGAAAATATTTAATCCAAGGTAGGGAGCCAGCTCCCTCACAACCTGTGAGTGTCCCCAGTGCTTGACAGTGATGAGGGAATGAAGAAAACAAAGGCAATAGAAATAGAGTAGACTCAGGTGGTGCCTGTGGCTCAAAAGGGTAGGGCACCAGCTCCATATGTCAGAGGTGGTGCATTCAAACCCAGCCCTAGCCAAGAAAAAAAAAAAAGAGTAGAATTTATAAAGTGGTCCTGAGTGGTCAACACTCTTTGTTGGAGAGACAGTGAAGACCCTGAACTCCAGACACACTCAGTTTTTATGACTTCTCTTGATCAGCCAATGGGTGTTTGCAACAACAACAACATACGTCATCCTTGTGGTTTCTCATGCCCTAATTCTGCATTACCCACCCGATTACCCTTTAGCTATTTTCTTTACTTTTACTTCTTAAGATACTTATCAATCACTAACAGGATTACAGAAACCAAGGAAAAGGGGACATGGACTTTGGAGCTAGATGCCAACCAATTAATCTTCTGTGTTCTCCTGGGGCAGATTAGTTGGCATCCTACTCATCTTAGGAGCCGGGGAGGAAAACAGCTGAATTTTCTTATCTCACATCTGTAAGGACTAGCCTTCTTTGCTCAATGAGTCAGCTGCACTGCTGTCCTAAAATGGCTTCCCAAGCCCTTTCAGGCCCTTGTGGACATTTTTTCTTGGATCTTTTCTGGCTCTACCCAGGCCCCCTTGCAGACCTTTCTCGTGAAGCTTTCCCCGACTTAAGCCAGGCCTTTGCAGGCCTTTTTCCTGAAGGGCTTTGGTGGTGATACCAAGCTGTCTCGTGAAGCCCCCAGTATAGTATGTTCTTTGTGGAGGCTCATGTCCTCTCCTGTTATCCTACATACCTGACTCTGATCACAAAACTTTTCAGACTATTATTTCATTATTATATCAGTCTATCTCTATTCCCATAATCCTAACTTCCCTAATGTTTTCCCATAATCAAACCCCCTTGGTCTATAATGGAGGAATATAAAAGCCCTAAATCACTCAAAAACACAAAATGGGTGGCAGAATATTTTCAGACTCTTTCCATTTCAGTTTCTCAAAGCAAAAATATGTCCCTTGTGTCATCATCCACCCCCTTGGGGAAATGCAGAGACACAAGTCAAGCCAGCAGGTTGCCATGGACTGAGCCGCTCCAGATCTGGATGTGGTCTTCCTGCACCCCACTGCACTGCACTGCCCTGGAGCACGCAGCCCACACATGTGAGGATGGAGGGTATCCTCTATCAGCCCACGTGGCTAGAACAGCACCCATTCTGGCTTCCTCTCCATGTGCCCTGCAGGTCACTTGATTTCAAATCTATTCCTCTTGTGAGCTGCTTACACTTCTATGTAGACAGATTTATTTGGAACCAATTGCAGCTGCCAGTTACAGGAGCCCTCCTGACACTTCCCTGTGGGAGAGTCATCTGAAACTGACCTTGGGGAGGCCACTGAGCATCTCTTGTCAACTTTCAACAAACATTGCCAGGAGCAAAGTATGTTTGTATAGCCTGGAAAGCCTGCCCGTGTGGTCCCTCCCTATATCCCCCCCCAAATCCTAGTAAGGGGTGGCCTCCATTGGCAGTGTGGGAACACAGGACATAATGTCCTTCAGGCACCAGCTCTTCCTGAATTTAGGTTCCAAATAAATTCACAAAGTTGGGAGGAAAAGGAAAA
>NW_003852397.1:47255815-47262091 GCF_000181295.1 Otolemur garnettii | reverse complement strand
AATTTAGTAGTTCTCCACTGAGCATGTCAGGAAATGTGGATTAGTGTTTCTGTTGGTCACAATAGAAAGGGGTCACTAATGCCTTGTGGTGGCCACAGTCTAGAGAACTTATAATCCCCCAATGTGAAGGAAAGGTTTTTTACTTATCATTAAATGATAAGAATTTTTCTGCCCCAAATGTCCAATCTACTTTCATTATAAACACAAATTGTTAGATTTATGCATTTGAAACTGGAGGATAGTCTCAGAGGTCAAAATATCTGATATGGCTGAGATTCTCCACTGCTTATAGGTGGATGCTGAAAACTCTCATATTATGAGAAAGAAAAAGATTGGCCAGGACAGCCTGAGACAGAGACCAAATTACACAGCATCTTGCTTGGTAAGGTTCTTTTTATCCTCTCCAAAAGGGTAGACATGGAGCTGTGTTGGGAAAGTGTGACATTGGAAAATTGTGCCATGATAGCCTAAGAAAGGTGATTCTCCCAGCTCACATATGTGGTAGTCAAAAAGAAATACCTTTGAGCTAGAACTGATACACCATATTTCCTGTGGCCCACATATCTCCGTACCATGGCAAGATTGTTAAACTCTTCCTAAGCAATTAGTCACCTAACTGTAATTAATCACCTGCGTCTTTAAGGAACTCTGGGCCCCCACAGTGCTTCAAGTCCTGGAAAGTGCCCTTGCAATGGTAATACAATATCTGTGAAGTGAATGGATCATGGAATGGGTGGGGTAGAGGCCTGCAGGAAACGTGGATGAGCTAAATGAAGATGATCCATACACACCTCCAGCCAGACATCCTTCCTTGGCTCTGCAAACATCATGGACCCAGTGGACATAAGATATTTTATTCACTCAGGTATCCTCAAGCATATTAAAGTAAAGGAAGAGAGAAACGCACCCTTTCTCAGACTGTCTCTTCCTTGGGTGATCCAATATATTACTGAACGTGTGCGGTGGAGAAAGGTCACCAAAGGTCCCCTAGGAGTAGTGATTCTCACTGACATCCTCATTGTGGCTACGCTGCAAACTCCTCCACCCTTCGTTCTCATCTCCACCCTTAACAATATTTGTTTTTATTTAGAAATTTAAAGAGACAAGCGATATGGGCAGAGAGCAATGAAAATTTCCTTAGAATTACTTTTACCATGCATACTTTGGAGAGAGTAGAAACATCTTCCCAGATAAGAAGAGAGTAAAAGAGACCACAAATTATAGGGTGTATTTGACAGAGAACTCTGAATTCCGCCCACCACGTTTCTTCTCATTATTCAGGATAAAATTTTTAGCAAATTATTTTATTTTTGCAAATATCAAGAGGACTTCAAATTCCCAACATCGGATCACATTGATTCTGGAAATACTGGGTTCTCCACAGAGAACTTGGGACAAAGAAACATAATTAAAGGACCTTATCAATTTTTTATATCATCTTGTCTGACTTTTACATGAAATTCTTCATAAATGCAGAAAAGGGCAATAAATAATTAGCTTTTTTTTTTTCCTGCAAGAGAATAACTTGGGAATTGGAATTTACACAGGAAAGTGCTTGAAGAGTAAGTAATCCGTCCTATCGTCTCCGAGTCTTAAAAGCTCAGATGATTTCTAGCGAGGAGAGAGGCAACTCAGAACTCTTAGGGGACATCTGCGTGTGTGGAGAGGAGTATGAATGAGGCTAGTGATGCTGTAAAACAGCCACATCGTTTCTTGCCACGTTTTTGTGCTTCCAGCCCATATACACTCCCTGTGTTTCTTGGCTTCCGTATTCGGATGAGGCACCAGCGTCCAAGTGAACTGAGAGCATAGTTTTAAAAGCTGCTCTTTGAGGCAGGGGTGTTGGCCGAGCCCACGGGAAATGAAGAAAACCGATAGGCCAAAACTTCGAGTTCCTGCGAAGGCCTGAAATCAGGACACTCGCTCTTGAGGACAAGAACTACTTTGTAAAGAGTAACCAATGTACCCGGAGCCCAGAAGGCTCTGTGCTTAAGCGAAGCCAAGCCCCGAAACTCATTTTTCCATAAACAAGCCTCAGCAGCAAAGACATAACTCTCTTTAGACTCTGGGGATGATTTCATTTACTAGGCATGCCAGAGAGCCCAGATGTATGATTTGCTCAGCCCCATTCACTGGGGAAACTGATCTTTTCCTTTGATTTGGTATTAGCAGAAATGTCATTTATCAAAGCTTTTCAAGGAAGTCGCCTATCTGGAGTTTGTCTCCGAGGACCCTGAGGTCATTCTCAGGGTGTCCCTCCCCACCTCCCCACTGCTGCGATGACGTCCACTCTCTTCCTAAGGAATTCAGACCTCCCAGTCTTTCTCATGTAGTGAGTGGGGTGTTTTGTTTCGTTTTGTTTTTGTTCTTGTTTTCCTCTAGTAAAGACTAATGCAACTCTTTTGGTCTCTTTGGATATTTTTATGCATAAATGACGTTTTCATGACTCGCTATTCTTTATGAAAAGGAAAAGATGTGCTGTCTTCACTAAAATCTTTTTAATGTTAAGATAATTCTAATGACAAAGAGCAGTAAAACAAGCTTATTTCCCTGCCAAATATGATTCAAACTTGATGGGCATTTCTTCTTTCTCCTTGCTATTAGAATGAGAGGTTGGGGGCGGGGGGCAGAGAAAAGCCAGATCTGAGGAGAAAGTACTTCATTAAATTCCAGGAGCGGATCTGAAGCAAAACAGGCAGGGGGAACACAGCACTTCTCTAAATTTTTATGTGGCTCAGCCTTTTTTTTTTTTTTTTTTTTTTAGGTGGTTTCAGACAGATGGCAGAGGTTCGTTCCATCTTCCCGTCAGCTGTCAGTTACTGAGACACTTGTGAACTCCGATCGAGACAGTCTGCTGGGTTTTCTGTAACTACAACACCACATCTCCTGAATTTTCCTGGCCATCATAATTTCAGCTGCTCTATCTCATTTCTAAAAATACCTTGACTTTTTGGGTTTTGGTTTTTTTGTTCGAGTTTGGTTCTCTATTAAAGTATAACATACACACAAAAAGTAAGCAGATCTTAAACATCCTTCTTGAGATTTAACATATGTACGCAAGCATGCGTGTGCATATTAAGATAAAATCAATCAGGTTCCCTGGTGACTCGTCTCAGTCCCAGAAATAGCCAAATACAATGACTTGTGTCACCGTCATTTTGCTTGGCCTAATGTTGAGGCACTCAGTGTGGGTCTTTTAGATCTGGCTTCTTGCATTTAACGTAGACTGGTGGGATCCGCCCATGTTGTTGTATTTAGCAGTAGCTTGTTCCATTTCACTTCTGTGTAGTATTTCAGCTTGTAATTATCTACATGTAACGCTTATCTATTCTTCCCCTAATGGGCATTTGGAAACACCATGACTTTTGATGATGGATAATTTGGTCACTGTGCCTCTAGATATCAGATATCATCAAAGAGTAGGGGGAAAAGGAACAGGGGCTTTCAAACCCAGGTTTAAATACCCAGGGGCTCGCCTCCATATTCACGTTGTGCCCTCAGGAAAGTTACCTAATTTATCTAAGCTTGCTTTCCTTATCTGTCATGAGGAATACATGGAATTCCATATATATATTGCTATCCCAATTCTTAGCACAAGGCAGAAACACAATACAAGGTTGCTATAATTTACTTTTTCATCATTAGGGACAAATTACTTATTACTATGACATAGGCAGATAAAATATCTGTATAATTAGTGCCTCCTAGTATCATTAGAAAATGACAAGAAGGTCCCAAGGAAGCCTTTTAAATTTTATTGTGGCAAGGAATATTTAATTTCAGAATAATTCCAGAATGGGGTCTGGGAGTTGGTTCTAAGGGTGAGAGTTCTGACACTGAAGGTGGTATATTTAAACAGAGAATAAACAATGTGTAAGATTCATTTATCTAAGTTCCTGGGGGAAAAAGACTTCCAGGCAGAGGGAAAAGCCCTGAGGCAGAAATGAGTTTGGCATCTTTGAGTAACAGCAAGGAACAGCAAGTTACTAAAGGGAAGGGAATTGGGACTTGGGGGGCAAGGAGGAGTGATACTGGTTGAGGTTACAGCAGCAGGCAGAAGCCAGACTATAGACGTACAAACTCACCATCAGTGTCAGAAGTCTCCAATTGTGCCTTATGGCTTGCTGGGGGCTGGAATGACTTATCTAAGATCATTTAAAACCAAAAATGAGCAAGAATCCAAATTCTCTATATTTATGCTTTCCATGCTATATAACTGTAAATAATACATCTCAATTCCATTACTGAGGCTGGGGTATGATTTATTTATTTATTTATTTATTTTTGAGACAGAGTCTTACTTTATTGCCCTTGGTAGAGTCCAATAAAGAGTCCTTTATTGCCCTTGGCATCATAGTTCACAGCAACCTCAGTGTCTTGGGCTCAAGCTATTCTCTTGCCTCAGCCTCCCAATAGCTGGGACTACAGGTGCCCACCACAGTGCCTGGCTATTTTTATTTTATTTATTTATTTATTTTATTATTTAATTTATTTATTATTAAATTTAAATTAATTAATTGATGTATTCATTAATGCCTTTATGGGGTACAATGTGCTGATTTTATGTACTATTTGGAATGCTCACATCAAAGTGGTTAACATAGCCTTCACCTCACTTTCTTAATTATTGTGTTAAGACATTTATACTTTACACTTAAGACCAGCTATTTTTAGAGGTGGGGTTTCGCTCTGGCTCAGGGCGGTCTCCAACCTGTGAGCTCAAGCAGTCTGCCTGCCTTGGCCTCCCTGAGTGCTAGGATTATAGGCATGAGCCACTGCCCTGAGCCTAGGGGTATGATTTAATACTAACGATAATAATTCAGCCAAAGAGAGAGAAAATAGGCAATAAAGAGGTGCTATTATAATGAACAAATCCTAAGACTTCCCAACTAGAATAATTTCTGGGGAGGTATAAATCCTTAGATGCAGATGCCAAACGCTGTTTGAAGATAAGTTTGATGGTTATTGAGCTATAAGTCTCCTGATAACAAAGAACATATGGTGATGCGGTACCGTGATTGAGTAGTGCTGAGGATTTGGAAGCAATAGCTGGGGTCCAGGAGGCTGAGGGTAGCAGGATTCAGGTAAAGAGCTTTCATCTTTGTATATTCATTAAGAGAATGACCTCACAGTGAGAGAATGAGAGCTCCTGCTGTGTGGTCATCCTAGGTCCCTCGCTTACACCTCGTCATCTGAGCAAGTTTTCATCATCTCTGTACATCAGTTCCTTACCTATAAAATAAAAATAATTGTCATTTCTAGGTCCCTGTTATTACAATTCCTCTACCACTTAACTTCTCAATCATAGCTGCTTCTTTTTACCACCATTCATTCCCCAGGGGAGAAGAGTAGGGACCAAGTGGAGAAGGACATGTGGTTCACAGATAAGGCAAATGAGGCAGACAGCATTAGACTTCAAGTTTGTCTGTTCCCAGTGACATGACTATTGCTGTCATGCAATCATTACATCTCATATACAAATAAACACCCCTTCTTTTATTTCAACACTTACTAAGCTAATATATGACCTGCAGTAGACCAACTTAGAGAGGGAGGTGTACAGAATAATAGGCCTTTGTTTGCGATTACTATGAAGGTCTCTTGGTCAATGTTTGTAACAGACTTTCGAACTCGAGTAGTATTTTATGTACCTTGAGTAGTGGGAAAGATGGGTGCTTTTCACGCTGACATGACTGTTAGACTGGTCACAGATGTTTTTTGTTCTGGATAAAGTAGCTTTCATGAAAGAAAGAAAGAATGAATCAATGAATGCAATTTGCAAATAGGCAGAATGATCCACACTACAGAATAAAAACAGCACTCCACTCTAGTCTTCCTAAATCAAGACTTACTGGTATAGCCTACTTAGAATGGGGGAATTTCTTCTCAGCTGTTAGTCACATTTGCCGTTAGTTAACCCCAAAGAAGGATTGAAATTTTGGTAGGAAGTGAAACCTCTGAAAATTGAACTAACTCAATTTAGTCTCTACCATATATGACCAGCCTTTATTCTCAGGTTCAACTGTCATTAGCTTTAGTAGAAAGCAAGACCCCAGAGCATTTAGGATTTTTTTTTTCCTGTAGTTTTCCATGAGAATATTCCTTTTTGCTCAAAGGCACTAAAAATAAAGAGAAGTCATACTTTATACATTCTACTATACTTTCTAGTAGAACTAGTTAATAGAAAGATCTATTATGGAACCACCTTCATTATATATTTTTGCTCCTATATATATTTATGTGTGTATGTGTGTATGTACATATATATATATATAT
>NW_003852397.1:47253002-47255723 GCF_000181295.1 Otolemur garnettii | reverse complement strand
TCATAGCTCACTGCAATCTCAGACTCAGACTGTGGGCATCCTGCTGCCTTAGACTCCAAAGCTGCTGGGATTACAGGCTCTCCCAAGGGCGTCTAGCTGGAGTTGTCCTTTTTTTTATGAGGCAGGGGTCTCACTCTCTCTCAGTCAAGCCTTGAACTCCTTAGCTCAAGCAACCCTCCCACCTCAGCCTCTCATAGTGCTAGAATTACAAGTGTGAGCCACCGTGCCCAGCTGCTCCAATATTTTATTATTAGTGAACTCACTTATGAATTATTAATATTTTACTATGTCCTAGGACATTTTACTATGTTCTAGATTTTACTACATCCTTTTGGGATTTAAAAAATAATAAGAGAATGTTTGTCCTAAAAGCATATAGAAATTATAGGGAGGAATATAAAGAAAAGGTTGGTAAGATTTCATTCATTTTAGATATCATTCCAGTAAGATCATTTGCAATGGTAAGTAATTTAGGCCAGCATACAAAGAAGCAATTATATATAAGTTAAAGCAAATCAATTCCTTAGGGGAAGAAAATCTGCTATTGATTCTAAAATCTGACAACATTGTCCTTAATAAAAGAGCAAACTATTATTAACTTACTCAGCAACATCCTGAGAGTAAATATCACCAAACTTTTCACAGGACTGCCTCTCAATATACGATGATGGAGCACAGCTCTCTATAAGCCATGTTCTCTGGTGAGAAGGAAGGAGACAAGTGGTGGACTCTATGTTAGTTGGCTCTTTGATAATCTGTCTTGATCCACAGAGAGTGATCTTCAGATTGCCTCATGGAGATAGAAGTTTGAGATCTTAAAACCCACTCCTAGGCCCTAACTGGAAGTTGTGAGTGAGCTGTTGAAAGGGCCAGGCAGTGATGCTCTAACTTCCATCAAAGTAGTTTAGCTATTATCTGTTGTATCTCATGGGCTTCTTTGGAAGGTTTCATTAAACAAAACAGTCCATGGCTGAAAATTACCATGACTTTAAAATTACTGACCTAAAGGAATGTTTGTAGTAAAACCAACCTTCCACTTTAAAAGATGTGTATTATTTATGCCCTAAAGTTTGATAACTATCAGGAAATAATTTCAAATAATACTCTCCAACAAATATCTGGGAAGAAGTTAATCTCTGATTCCAGGAAAATATATTAATAGGTTCTTGATATAGCAGTTAACAAAATTGCAGGAATAAATGATACTGGCTGACAAAGGTTAAGGAGGCAGGACGAACGCATGCCTAAACAGAAGACCAACACATTTCCACAGAGAAGGGCAGAAACAATCTGCCCATGAAACAATCTGTGAGACAGATCTAGATTTTTTTGGGAAAAATCTATAATGGAATGCAGTTTTTAAAGAGTTGAATAAATGACAAGGCTTTTTGATGAAAAAACCGCTGTTCTCTGTCCCCTCTATTCCCTACCCGAACATATGCAATTCTTCAGAGACTATTCCTTCCCATTCTTTCAGCTGATTCTTTTGGTATTTATCTCCATGTCTAAGAGACCAGGTTGGATTGCCATGCTCGATTTTTACTTTTAGGCATTATCTCTCATGTCCCTCTGTGGAGAAGGGGAATTTAGGGTTTTTATGCTCTTAACACACCACACCACAAACATGAACAAAAGCTGTTCTTTTTAGTGCCCAAGTTTAGTTAGTTTATAGCTTTTGTTGGATAAATCTTTAGTGTTTATTCATGATGGGAAGAAATGTTACTCACTATTGAGTCATGTGGTAGTACTCCATTTTTCCCTAGAGTTAATATTGTCTTGTTTATGCATTTGCCTATTTTTCTTTGTACTCCTTTAGTCCCAGACTTCTCCCAACTCAGTGGGGTGAATCTTCTCTCACTATATTAAAATGTACCAGGCATTTTTATAAATATCATCTTCTTAAAGACTTTTCCCTGGAACTCTGTGATCTGCTCCACTCTGGACTGGAGAGTGTGCACCAGGCCTGCTACACCATGGGACCTGATCATGGGCCTTCGATTCTACTTAGTTCTTCCTTACACTGAATCCTCACCTGTTTCCTGTGTCCCATTCTTCTTCGGTCGGAAGGGAAACATACATTCTAGTTACTTCCTAAGAAATTGTATGTGTGCAGAAAAAATTGTCGAGACCTTGTATATTAAAAATGTCTTTATTCTTCACTCATGACTTGATAAATTGTCTGGGTATAGAATTCAAGGTGGAAATCGTGTATGTTCAAAGCTTTAAAAGCATTGCTCCATTTTTTTTTTAAGTTGTAACGTTGCCATGATTTCATTATAATTGCTGAACCCATGTAAGTAAACATTTTTCTCTGTTTAGAAGGTTATAGAATTTTCTTTTTGTGTCTGGAGTTTTTAAAATTCCTAGTAATGGGCCTTGATATGATTTTATTTCCATTGATCCATTTCGTTAGAAACTTAGTAGACTATTTAAATTGGGAAACATCTGTCCTTTAGTTTCTCAATTATATTTTTCTTCAATTTCTAAGAATTCCTTTACATTCCTTGAATGTTCCTCTTTTTTTAATTTTGAGACTCTGTCCTGGGTAGAGTGCTGTGGCATCATAGCTCCCCGCAACCTCAAACTCCTGGACTTGAGAGAGCGATCCTCTCACCTCAGCCTCTCGAGTAGCTGGGACTACAGGCACCCACCACAACACCTGGCTAGTTTTTTTTGTTTGTTTTTAGTAGAGATAGGTCTCACTCTTTTTTTTTTTTTTTT
>NW_003852397.1:47227926-47252652 GCF_000181295.1 Otolemur garnettii | reverse complement strand
GACCGACCTCCCATTGAATGTTTCTTTTTTAAAAAATAAAATTATTCATGTTTCACGCACTTACTACCCTCCTGACGGAATCAAGGATGGTGTTTTTTGATGTATCCTTACCCTCATGAACTTGTGGTCTTCAAGTTGCTTTGTTTTGTTTGCTTTTTGTCTCTGTCTCAAATGTCAGAGACTCTGCTCAGATTTCAGAACAAGCCACTAAAAAGCAGATGGTAAATCTCTTTGTTTGCGATAGATCTTTCTTCTAGGTCTATTCCTCAGCATGATCAGGAGGAGCCATTTGGAGGAGATATCTCAATGTCAGTATTGTTAGGACTTTTCTCTTGCACTGCTCTGAGGTGTCCAAGATTTCCAGTCTCCCAGCTTGAAGATTTAATCCTGGCTGCTAGTGTTTTGACAGTCTCATCCTTTGTAGAACAAATTTCTAGCAATCTGAAAAAGAAAGAGATGGGATCTGGGAAGGTTAACACTTTTTGAAGAAACTTTCAACAAATCTAGCTCTTTTTATTCTTTTTTTCTCCCCACAGAATGTGACAGTTGTGTAGATTTTTTTAGGCTCTACCTTGAAAATTTTCCTCAAGTAGCATTAGGTTACTTAGTTTAGTTTTTATTAATTTCATCACCACTTATTAATCTCCTTTTTTGCTTCCAAAATCTTTTGTTGCTTTTTGTGTTCTCCATTAGTATCTATGTCCCTGTTGATATTTACCTTTAAAATATACAATTCTTTTGTGTGCATTTTGGAAAGAATAGATGTCATTTATCTGCTTAATCTCCCATCATTTTATTTTATTTTTTAAAATTAGTTATTATTCTTTTTGAGACAGAGTTTCTCTCTGTTACTCTGAGTAGAGTGTTGTGGCATCATCATAGCTCACTGCAACCTCAAACGCCTGGGCTCAGACATATTCCTTCCTCAGCCTCCCTATTAGCTGGTACAACAAGCCTGTGCCACTATCCCTGGCTAATTTTTTCTATTTTTTGTAGAGATGGGGGTCTCAGTTTTGCTCAGGCTAGTCTCAAGCTGAATTCCTGACCTCAAGCAATCCTCTTGCTTGGCCTCCCACAGTGCTAGGATTACAGGTATAAGCCACCACTTTGGGCCTAAATTTCTCATCTTTAATTGGAAGGCATTATCCTAATTTCCCTTACAAAATTTTCAAGGTTAATTCTAACCAGAGAACATCCACTTTAAAGATTTCTGAGTCTTAAGTTAGCATGGCATGTTCTATTGAGTAGGAATAATCAGACTACACACTGTGGGGCAGATCCAGCTTACTGCTTGTTTTTGTTTATTTGTTTGTTTTTGAGACAGACTCTCAAGTTGTCACCCTGAGTAGAGTGCTGTGGCATCAGAGCTTAGAGCAATCTCGACTCCTGGGCTCAAGAGATCCTCTTGCCTCAGTTTTTCTATTTGTAGTAGAGGTAGGGTTCTCGATTTTTGCTCAGGCTGGTCTTGAACTCATGAACTCAAGCAATCCACCCTACCTGGCCTCCCACAGCGGTAGAATTACAGGCGTGAGCTGCCGTGCCTGGCCTACTGCCTGTCTTTGTGAGGTTCATGAGCTAAGAATGGTTTTTACATGTTTCAATGGATAAAGAAATATCAAAGGAGCAATAATATTTTGGGACATGTAAAAGTATGTGAAATTCAAGTTTGTGTCCATAAATAGAGTTTTGCTAAAATACGTCTATGCTCACATTTTTATATATTTGCAATGGCTGCTTTTACCACTTTGACAAGAAAGTTAAGTAAATGTGACAAAGGACATATGACCCACAAAACCTAAAATAATTACTATTTGGCCCTTTATAGAAAATGTTCTCTGACCTATACTCTGTAGTATCAATAATGGCAGTTCAATAACTAAAATAACTTCCAGGATAAACAAGTTACAAAATATCTTTCTAAATATTTCTTGTAATATATTAAGGTCACCACTCACAAAAAGTCCTGTTAGCTTACACATCTGTCCTGATCTTTCTGTTTTCTGTGGTTCTGTAGCAAGGATATTTGCTAACTAAATGGATTTCAAACATTGATAAGGGATAAGCAGGGTTGGGCTGATGAGTGAGAAGAGATGACATTATGGGCTGAATTTTATGTCCCTGAAATTTATGTGTTAAAGATGCTAAAGATTTAGCCATCGATATGGTAGTGTTTGGAGATGGTGCCATAGCGAAGTTGTCAGATTCGATGACGTCAGAAGAGTAGAGCTTCCCTGACAGGACTAGCAGCCTTGTGAGAAGAGACCAGAGCTCTCTTTCTCTGTTTCTTCCACATGTGGATACAGTGAGATGACAACCAGGTGCAGGCCGGGAAAGAGCTTCCACCAAGGACTGAATCTGCTGGCACCTTCATCCTTCAAAACTGAGAAATCAATGTGTATTGTTTCAGTCACCCACTCAATTTTATTTTGTTGTAGCAGCCTGAATACCCTAAAACAGACAGACAGAGAGGAGAATGAAGCTAGAGACAGACAGAACACAGAGATGGAACACATTCCTTTGAACTTGTTGGTAATTATTTCTAATGTCTCAAAAGACTTTACACCAGTGGTGACTCTTGGGTCATATTAAGATAAAAGTTTTTTATCAACATTACTGCCATGAATCCATGCTGATTCTGTAGAGTTTATCCTGTTACTTCTATCTGTTAAGTAAGGGTGAATAACTCCTGAGAACCATGTCATGCGTTCCTGATAGATATTGCTCTGAGGTGATATAAAACATGACACAAGTATCCTGAATAGAGAAAGGAAGCAATGAACTATCGTTTATTGAGTGCATGTAGCTTCCTATCATTTTCATATTCTATCTCACTATTTTTGTGATGCCATTATTAACAACACTATAAACTAGGTTTCATTATTTTCCTCATTTTACACCAAATGAAATGGAGGCTTGGGTAAATTAAATAAGTGCTGATCAAAGTCAGCAAGCATATAAGTAGTAAGTCTACTACTTACGTAATTGGTAAGTAGTAGAGCTCAACTTCCAGACTGGCTATTGCTGTTAACCAAATTTCTACTCATCTACTATAATTTTTTTTTTTTTTGGAGACAGAGTCTCATTAAGTCACCCTGGGGTTGAATGCTGTGGCATCATAGCTCACAGCAATCTCAAAATCTTGGGCTAAAGTGATACAATTGTCTCACCCTTCTGAGTAGCCGGGATAACAGGTGCCTGTCACAATGCCCAGCTAGTTTTTCTATTTTTAGTAGAGATAGGGTCTCCCTTTGTTCAGGCTTGTCTTGAATTCCTGAGATCAGGTGATCTACCCACCTTAGCTTCCCAGAGTCATTTTTCATAATTTAATTTAATTTTTTTTAAAGATAGGGTCTTACTACGCTACTCAGGCTTGAATGCACCGTGGTACTATTATAGCTCATTGTAACCTCAACTTCTTGGGCTCCAAGCAATCCTCCCAAGTAGTTAGGACTACGGGTACTTGCCACTACACCGTTTTAATTTTAATTTTTTATTTTTTATAGAGATGTGGCCCAGGCTGCTATTGAATTCCTGGCCTCAAGCAATCCTCCAGCCTTGGCCATCCAAAGTGCTGGGGTCAGATGTGTGACACACCACACTTGGCCACCAAGTCTCTACTCTTTAAATGAAACTTTTAACTTTCTAGAAGTCCTTGGGTCCTCAAAAAAAAAAACTTCACTCTAACTTCCAGGGCAAGGAAGAGACATCCCTAAAATATTCTAGCTCATCTGCTGCAAGAAATACTAAAAAACCTTTAGATTGAGGGTTAGAAATCCCCTACAACCACTTTATTTTAGGACTATAAAAAGTCCCTTCTCTTTCCAGAACACTAATGGGTCAGAGCAATTATTCAACAGGATGCCTATGATGGTTGCTTCAATTGGCAAAGGCACTAAAGGACCAATTTTTTCCCGCACACTATCTCCCCTGCCGGGTCCCCACTGCTAGTGGGATACCAATTATTTTAGATCTCTAGTACAACTGAAAGTCAATGTGAAAAATCTATTTTCAGATCTTCATTTATTCATCTTCTTTGGGGGACAGAATATAAAGAAATGAGTTATTTCCAAAACTGCCACAATCCTTCTTTGTAAGATACTAAATAATCTATCTGCTTTTGATGATTCAGTTTGTCTATTTGGAGAATGGAGTGTTTCAAGGTCTTTTTTTTCCCTTCCTCTTGTTGGCAACATTTAACTCTTCTAATACTTTTCAATTGCTTTGAATTTTTTGTTGAGCAGATACTAAATGCGCGTCATTGTACTTTGGGCATTTCATTTTACTTTTTCTATTGCTAAAAATATGAATGTGAACTTAAAAAGTCCACCCCACTCCCCAATTCCAATTCTAGTGTGCAATGCAGTGAAATAATCTCAAGGTAGTTTAAATCTTTTATAGTGCCATCTCCTCATTCTTAAACTGATTACCCATCTTGAATCTTACTCCTTGATTTCAGGTTGCATAAGTTGCCACATTAATCACTGAACTTGGAGTTCATCTGTCAAATAGAGTACAGAACAGGAAATTGCTTACAGGCATAGTGTTTGCCTGGCTGCAGAGGTGGAAGTGGATTTTCTTTCACTGCATCTGACTAACTTGTGATTAACTTCACAGTGACATGATCCATTGGATGCCGATTTGCCCAGAATGTACTGTCAGTGACCTGTTGTATGGGCAAATAAGCCTCAGGTTCTTATTCCATCTCTGTATCTGGGATCAGGGAATTCTAACATTTGTAATACAAGAAGAACTTTTTATCCCCAAAGGTAAAGTGGGGGACAGGAATAATGGCTATTTAGAAAGGAAAGATTTTGAATAATCATAGGATTTTATATAAATGTGTCTTGGGAGATACTTTATGACTGGAGCATCTGAAAGGCAAGACTGTATGCCTTCTCTTAAGAGGTTTTTCCAAGAGGAAAGAAGTTTATTAGGAAGAAAAAACATCAGCTTTGGAGAAATTCTGATATGGTTTCAGATGTTAGCAGCCTTTACTACTACTCCCTTTTGAACAAGATATTTAAGCTTCCTATATCCAAAACGTTTTTTAAAACGGACATATGAAAAATAGTTAGAGAAGTATCCTGAGCCAAGATGATCGATGTTCCTAGTGTGCAGTAAGTGTTAGCTAAATGTAATTTCCATCCTTCTATGTCTTGAATTAATGGACTCCTCAAACAAAGGATATTCGTTAGTGAAGATCCACTCTGTGTTTTTTTTGTTGTTGCTGCTGGAGAGATACTTTAAAAATGCTTCAGATGAGTTGAAAATACAGAATTAAACGGCTCCTTTATTGCAGAACCACTCACGGGTTTTGATATGTTAAAAACATTTGTGCATTATAAAGTAACAAGAGACAGAAATATCATATAGCATTTGGCTAAATGATTTGACCAGAGTTTTTAACTTTCTTCTTCTTCTTTTTTTAAGAAAATAAAGTTGTAAATTGTGTGTTCCAAGGAACAAACTCCGAGAAAGGCTGATTTAATAACTGATGCAGGGAAACTTGGCCCCCTATTAAGGGAAGAAAAGGTATTTGTGTCCACCATATATCATATATATCAAATAGTTAAATAGAAAAATACTAAAACTAGAGCAAATACAGAAATATAGTTTTAAATCTTTTCATGCAGAGAACTTTGTGTGCCTAGAATAAATGGAAAAAAAATTACAAAAGTAAATATTACATAAATCCCCCAATGCTGTTTTACTTATTCCAAAAAAAATCACTTAACTTTAAGAGGCAAAAATCCCCCAATGTTATATTTCTTATTCCAAAAAAAATTACTTAATTTTAGGAGGCAAAAATCAAACTTAAAGAAATAATTTATTAAAAATGGCATACCATTGAGAAATAAAAATAAAAACCTAAGGTCCCTACCAACAGAACAAATCCCCTCTTAGCCAAAGGGACCTCAGAGAAACTTAGAACTGAGTTCTCAGCCTCGACAGTTAAGAAGGTTGGACACGCTTTTTGTGTTAGTAGATAGCAAGGGACCCCGGGGCTCCGAAGGGCAAAGTGGGTGCTTTGCCTTGGTGCTACCTTGAGCAATTGTTCACCCAGGAAGAAGGACAAGAAGTGACAAGGGTGGCCCTCAGTCTTGGTGCTGCCTGACCTTAACCCTATCCTGAGCAACTGCACACCTGGGGTAAAGGAGGAAAGCCTCCAGGCCAGGCAGTCCAGGCACAGTAGAATTGTCACTAAGAGTATCCTAAGGCTAATTATCATGTTGTTAACTGTCCATCAAAGTGGTTTCATGGTAACATCTGAATCATGGGGACAGCCCAATCCAGATACCATAGAAAAGACGCCAAATCATAATCAGACTTTTCGTCATGACAAAGGAACCCATTTGTTGTTTATGGCAAACATATTTTGCTTAGTGAACCTCTGTCTTGCTCTTGTTCTGTAAACCTATCTTTCTCTTCTTCAATAAGTTTTATTCCATGCTTGCCTTGCTTTTGGTGGGTCTGGTCATTCTTTGGCCAAGAGCACACCAAGAACCAAGAATACATATAGGTGACCAAATCCCAACATTTATACCTGTTTTTGTTGAGACAGTCTCACTTTATCGCCCATGGTAGAATGCTGTGGTGTCACAGCTCACAGCAATCTCCAGCTCTTGGACTTGGGCAATTCTCTTGCCTCAGCCTCCCTAGTAGCTGGGACTACAGCTACCCACCACAACACTTGGCTATTTTTTTGTTGCAGTTTGGCCGGGGCCAGATTTGAACTTGCCATCCTCGTTATATGGGCTGGTGCCCTACTCACTGGGCCACAGGCGCCACCCTATGCCTGCTTTTTTTTTTTTTTTTTTCGAGACAGAGTCTCACTATGTCCCCCTCTGTAGAGTGCTGTGGCGTCACAGCTCGCAGCAACCTCAAATTCTCGGGCTTAAGAGATTCTCTTGCCTCAGCCTCCCAAGTAGCTGGGACTACAGGTGCCTGCACAACACCTTGATTTTTGTTGTTGTTGTTGTTGCAGTTGTCATTGTTGTCTAGCAAGCCTGGGCTGGTTTTGAACTGACCAGGCTTGGTGCATGTGGCCGGCACCATAACCATTGTGCTACGGGTGCTGAGCTTTATACCTGCTTCTTTGTTGAGAGCACCATTAAGCTTTCTTCCTTAAGGTTAAAGAGAAACCAATCCTTTGGGAAGACTGGTTCCATTGCTGGTGTCAACCACCCTTTTTGTAGTTTTGGCACAACTAATCAGCATTCCTTCCTGATAAAAGACCACTAGCCATGAGTTCTGACCAGTCTATGCAAAGAGGGTTTTCATGTCTTCTGCTTCACTTTCTGATGTCAAAGGATGAAAACTCCACTCCTGGATCATACTAATTCCACCATATTTTGAATGTGGGTCCCATCAATGGGCATGAAACTCAATTGTACATGCATATGTTTCTCCTTTCATAAATATAAATGTATACTGGCCCACCCTGATCACCATAAATTTCTTTTCCTTTTACCTCTCCAAATGTTCCACTCAGCTTCTAGCCAGAGGCTGTGCTTCTCAATCTGTAAGATAGCCAGGCTGCCAGCTGCACTCCTTTACAGAAAATAAAGCTCTCCTTTCCAAATTTATGAAACTCTTCATTCTTCAGTTAATACTATGCAAGCAACTTAAACAGTAAATGAAAAGCACTATAAAGTAAATAATCCAAAGGCATGAACTTACATTATGTAATTAACATTCAAGGAAATAAAATGGCTAATAAATTTATAAAATATAACATTTAAAGAAATTACATTAAAATGTGGCATAAGGAACACATTAAAATAAGGACAGAGTATGTTTTGTGAAATTTGTAATCACTCAAAAGAGTCAATACTCAGTATTCTTTTTTTTTTTTTTTTTTGAGACAGAGTCTCACTCTGTTGCTCTCAGTAGAATGCCGTGGTGTCATAGCTCCCAGCAACCTTAAACTCTTGGGCTTAAGCAATTCTCTTGCTGGGGAGGAGTAGCTGGGGCTACAGGCACTACATTACCTGGCTATTTTTTGGTTGTAGTTGTCATTGTTGTTTGGCAGGCCTAGGCTGGGTTTGAACCCACCAGCTCCAGTGTATATGGCTGATGCCCTAGCTTCCGAGCTACTGGCACTGAGCCAACATTTAGTCCTCTTGAAGGGATTTCTTTGTCCCTCAGAATACTTACATAAACATGTAGGAACATAAATAATTTCAAATAACTAAAATACTGTAGTCTGAATTTTTTTACAAAGGTAAATATTGGCCTGTTGAAATCCTAACTCCTAATGTTACTGGACAAAGAGGGTCTAGCTCTCTGTCACTGTTGGCCAATATGCAGAGACAGGGATAGGTCTTTTCATATTCACTTTATTTGTCAGAAGACCAATAATTCTGGAGAACAGTGACAGTAGCCTCTCCACGACTGTTTGGTTCTTCCATTTCCAAAACCACAATTTTATACATAAAAGTTCAAAGCAAAAACCATGTTAACCCTTATCTTAAACAACACTAATCAGAATAACTCATGACTCATAATAAATAATAATCAGCATAACCCATTATCCAAAACAACATTTCTAATTCAAAAGTTAATCTTCTAAATCGCTAGCCCTAAACCTCTCAAAATAGACACTTTTAGATTGTAGCTGAATTTACAAAACAACAAGAATGGGAGGCATGAGGTGATGGGCACATAGGACTTAAACTGGCCAGGCCAGCTGTGTCATCTCAGCCCTAGCCTGACTGACTCCTTATTCTCACTACATGAGCTCAGTAAGATGATGGCAGAAGGAGGTGGGGCTTTGAGAGGTGATTAGGTCATGAAGGTGGAGCCCTCATGAATAAGCTTAATGTCTTATGAAAAATAGTCCAGAGAGATCCCTTTTCCCTTTTACCAGGTAAAGGCATAGCAAGAAGACATCCTTTATGAACCAGAATGCAGACCCTCACCAGACACTGAATTTACTGGCCCTTTGAGCTTGGACTTCTCAGCTTCCAAACTGTTATAATTAAGTTTCTATTATTTATAGGCTACCTACTTTGTGGTATTTTGTTATAACACCTGAAATGGACTAAGATACTAAATAGTAAAAAGAGGTACAATTAGGAAAATGGTGAAACATGTGTAAGTAATACTGTTTTGTAGCCCTTAAAATATATGAGGGCTGTCCAGAAATATCCAGCCATACATGTTAGTATTTTTCATAATGCATGGCTGGATACATTCTGGACAGACCTTGTATTTACCAGTTCTATAAAAAGCAATACAAGGTATTGTGGATACAATATGAGCTCAACTAAAATTTATCAAATAAATGTAACTGAGATGAAATAAACCAAAATGTTAATTTCATCATCTTTGGAGGAATTATAGTTTTTTTTTCCTTTCTTAAAAGTTATTTATTAGCTACAAAAGAAAACTTAAAATATATATACATATAATAACAGCTTGGATTGGCATTTCTACACTGAATAAGGTCCATGACGGTAGGCCAAGAAGTGTAGACAAGGAGCATCTTAAACACTCCACAAATGCCTCCTAGTCCGCTTACATGTATTGGACCATTTGATAAGCAAATAATGTGTCATGCCCAAGTCCAACTAGTCAGCTGATAAATGAGTTTTATCTTTGGTTGTGAGAGCCATTAGAAGTGAAAGTGAGAATGAAGAAGATAGACAAGAAAAGGAAAGTATCAGTTCTCGGCAGCCCAACGGTGAAGTCCACCGTCAGGGTTGAGCCAGGATGGTAGCAAGTATATGTTCTATAAACTCCAAGAACTTTCTCAACACTGTTATTTTGAATATTATCTACAGTAATTCTTCCTGGCAAATCAGGAACTAGATAAAGTTTCATGTCCTCAGGCACTTTGGATTATACTAATGCATTTTAGAAGTGATAGACTTAAATTTGTAATGATAACCTCATGTTAATCAAATCTCTTGATTTTTATAAAAAGCCTAGTGTATTCACAGTTTTCTGCTCTGGACCTGGAAAGTTAGAGTGTGGAAATTTGAAGACACCTACTGAACTACTTTACACATGTAGGACACAAAGGGAAACACCAAAAATGTAAGTCGTCCTTCTCTTGTTTAGCATTTTTGAGTTTATCATTTGTTAGTTGTGTAGTGAATTCTGCCAAGACGTGAGTGCTTGCTTCATTGGCATGAATAAATTATCAGGTAAATTGAGTAATCATAAAACAGAAACCATCGCAGCAGATGTGTTAGCCTTCCTCTCTCTTGGATGTGGAAAGGAAGGGGATGCCTCTACAGAAGCTCTGTGTCTCCAGAGTCTGCTCTCAAGTGTGTTCCTCTGTCTCTGAGTCCTGTTAAGGTTGCAGCATTTCCAGTAGACACCATTTTGGCTCTTTTCAGTCCTAAGCTATCCTCTCTGAGGTCTATGTCTTTCTTTATAGCCAGGTGCCCCAGACAGCCCCAATTGTTCTCCATGTCCCAATCCCTTTCCTAGAACATATTGCAGGAGAGGCAGGTGAGAGGGATATCTGACCCCAAGTGGGCCAGTCTGAATCTTCCCTTCTAGGAAACTGGAACCAAGACCTAGGGACAGGGATTTTGACCCCTTACATGTGGCTGGAACAAGAACAGAGAAACTCAGATGCTCTGAGGCCACAAGAGTGAGGAAGGAGAGAAGGATAATTTAGAGAGATCTGGAAAGAGAGAACAGAATGAAGTTTTGAGAGGAAGAAAGAAAGAATAAGACCCTGGGGGTTTCTGTACAGTTCCCTCTCCTAATCCCAGTTCCTCTTTAAAATCTAGCTACGGTCTGACTTTCAATTTCTGTGAAGCACCCATATGTATCTTTAAAGATTATCTAACCCTCTGTTGCTGCCCACTATCCTTTTTTTTTTTTTTTTTTATTGTTTGGGAAATTTAAATTGACCGGCTATTTGCAAGCTAAATACAAGCTTTTACCAAAGGCATATATTTCACTTATTTTATCTCCTTCAGGCCTCGCTGACAAACCTGTCCTCTGTTGGGGCTGCTTCGTTTGATTAACTTAAACTTGCATTGTATTTACATTATTTATAAAATGTTCTTGTATCAGATTGCTTTGGCTCCTTTGGAATAGTTACAGTCTATTGTGTAAACACAGTGCTGATGTGATTTATACAACTTGCATTATCTACCCAACAGACTGTGTAACTGCTCCAAAGGAACTATTATGACTGTCATGTGGCATCAATCCATCTTCAGGCACTTTCGAAAGCATGACTCACTGTAGTCTTTTGGGTAAGGGAATTTATCAAATGTGTATTATCCATTCAATAAACTCTAATGTTTGCCTGGCGGGGTTTAAAGCTGAGTTAATTCACTGAAGGGAAAAAAAAAAAAAAAAACTATTGGGTTGAGCTTAAAGCTCCTTATAAGGCATAAAGAAGAAATACTTCCCTAAACCAACTAATTTGAGCACCTCTACATTCAAAAGGGTAAACCTACAAAAGCTAGCAAGTTACTTACTACACTTTGCTGAATGACTGCCTAGGGAAACCGGAATAATTTCTCTCATTAAATCTAGCAGCATCCCCATTGAGTAGATGAAGAACAGTGACTCAAGGATGGTAAATAATTTCTTCAAAGTCTCATAAACTTGTAAGTGTTAAAACTGAAGTTTGATCTATCTTACCTGAAGCCACAGCTATTTGAACCATCTCAAAATTAGAGAAGAGATGCCCAAGATTCATGGCATTACTGTAACAACCCTTATAAAATGAAAATCCCAAAGAGAGGACTAAAACAAGCAAGGGAGAGCCCTCCACACTGAAGTCAGGAGATCTGTATTTTACACCCTCTGTCTTTTCAGTTTGCTACGTGTCTTGAGCAAATCAGGTCATTTTTTATCATTTTTCCTTTCCTTCCTTCATTTTCTTAAAAGCACTATTTTGGATACTGCTGTTATCCTTGTTTTCATGCTGTCTTCCTGGGTCGGCCCCTGAAAGGGAGTGAGGGCCTCCTTACATTTTACTTTCTGGTTCCAGTCCTGGCCCTATTCTCCCCAGAAGTTCAGGAGACACTATCACTGCTTTCAACTGAGGAGATCAGTCACTAAGCTTTTACAAGAGGCCCCATGCCCACCTCTCCGAGGAGGCACAAGATCAGAAGGAACACAGAAATGTTAATGGTCTTAAACTATCACTCAGGGGGTGAGGTCGGATTGCACCCCTCTTTTCTTCTTTTTTGTCCTCCTCCTTTTTCTTTTCTAACTTGACTGCACGTGGGCACCTTCTCAGGCTTTTAGCGTTACGGCAGGTAGACACCTATCAAGGTGCCCTGAGTGGACCATGGTAAGAACAGGAAGCACAGGAATTACCCCTCTCTTCCAGGTGGCATTATTAGGAATGTCCTCTGTTACTCTCTCCCCACCCTCGATCTGGCCTTTGTGTCTTCTTGGGTGATGTTCATGTAGTCTTTGGCTTATATCACCTTCTCTTGAAAATAACAGTGGCTATGCCTTGGGGGCAGTCTGGGCGTGAGGCATGCAGAGGGTGTAGCCCTGTGCAGTACATCTTTTGTTCTCAGATCCACCCAGGTCTGGGGATAGCATAGCTGGCTGATTGCTCACAGCCCCTCAGTGCAAGAGCCGGGGAAACCCACAGCTGCTAGAGATTGAGGCTTTTTGTGACTTAATGTGGGTTGGGTTGAGCTCAAAACTCCTTTTAAGGCTTAACAAAAGTCCTCAAAACTTTGAATTGTCCTTCAGAGAGCCCCAGTACAGGCAAGTGGTACAACTGTGGGCGAGAAAAACTGGGGAGCAAACCAACAGCTTTTCTCTTCCCGAAGATGGTGGATTCCATTGCTAGCCATCAGTCTTCTGGATTTCAGAACTGAAAGTTCATTATATTTCTGGCCCCTTGAAGTAAAGTACACCAAGCAGTTGTTAAAGATTTTGAGTTATTTTTAGATGACTACAAACTTGAGAGAGTGTCGGAAAAAAAATCAAGTGAAGGAAGATTAAATTAGAAAAATAAACAAGCAAACAACAACACAAAAGCAGCAGAAACAAATTCTACCGGAGATAATCAGGAAAGAAACAAACGAAAGCCCCGCATGGTATTTGAATAATGGTGAAAGACAGAATCAACATATTGCCCTGTCCTTGAAATTCATTGAAATCGCAGAGTGATGAATAATACACAGGCAAGGAGGAAAACAGAAATCTCCTGCATTTCCATGCTCTCCAGAGCTTAACTGAAATAAGTCCCTCTTCCTATTTGAATTTGGCCTTGTAGGGCTTTGAAATCAGAAAACAATCCCTGCACAGAGAATTGCATGCTCCCTAGCTAGCATTTAAAAATGGGAAATAAAAATGAGTGACCACGTAGAACACTGGAGAAGAAGAAAAAAATCCCTTTCTATTCCACGACTCCCTTCACGATCTGTTCTGTCCCACAGGCCTAGTGGAAATTGCTTTGCTTGTGCTGGCAATGGGGTTTCACCATAATATTGAAAAGTCAAATCAAGGTTTGTAGATCCCTATAATTAAAAAGCTAAGAAGCAATTGGAAAAAAATATATTCTGCACCTTTAGAGCATTTGCTGTGACTTCCCAGTGACACATAAGGGAGGGGCAGGCTGTTAAGGAGGACTTGCCTGTTCAATTCCTTCAGCCCTTTCTGAAAGAAAAAGAATTCTTAGCACCATCTTCCGACTAAAAGAATTCAGTTAATTAGCTTCAGAAACAGAGCACATTCATTATTCAGCAGACAATTCATTAAAATAATCTTTCTGCAGCCAGCCTGCACCCTCACCTTTCTGCCCGAAGTGGGAATCTATGTTTGAGTCAAAGCTTATCCTGAGATAGGGACACAAGGACCTACCTAGGGGTGTGTGTGAGTTGGGGGTGGATGAGTGTGTGTGTCACGGAAAAGGTTGAAAGAGTCTGAATGATCTCGTGATTTGAAAAAGAAAATGCCGTGGTTGGTTCATATCCTGAGACAAACCAGAAAATCTCTGAGAGATTTTCCCTGCGTCGTCATATTTGCTTTTTTGAGATCCAGTAACCGTGATTCATGATTTTATCACAGTGGGACTAAACAATTGGCCACACACATACACAGAAAATAGGTTCTCTAGCCACTCTCAGTGAGTGCCACATGTACTTGGGGAGACAAGCCTGGTAAACATCTTGGGGGCATAGGGTTTGATGGACTTTCTTAGAAGGACTCTGTTCTAAGAAAGCCACCCACCTGGGCTTTGGGCTGCAGTTAACTAGATGGTATAACAGACTCCAGGAGTGTTGGAGCTTCTCTGGTCTCTTCTGATAATAAAACGACACAAGCTAAGGAAGGAGGTCAAGCACTTCTGTGAAATCACACAGCTGGCCCAGGGCAGAGCCCCTACTGCCCCTATTGCTTGATCATTGAGTGACAGCCTCAGGGTCAGGGTGAACTTGAAAAGCAGCTTTCCTGCCTGTTCTGTCCACTGATTTCCTGCTCTTCTTTCTCACTGAGAAGTTAAGGATGGGTAGCAGTTAAGGATGTGGGCTCTGGATACAGTCAGTCTGGGTTTGAATCCTGCTTCTGTCACTTGCCAGCTCAATTCTAAACTAGTTACTTAACTTCTGTGGTACTCAGTTTCCTCTTTCATAAAAGGGGTTTTTGTAAGGATATAGATAACTTAATACTTGCAACATATACTAGCATCCTCCCACCTAGCATTCTCCCCTTCTCCTCAGAATAGAACACTTCTTCCTAGGCCCATTCCAATGATGTGGTTAAGAGTCAGTCTCCATGTTCTCAGACGGGCCTGGCCCAGTGATTATAATTAATCTATCCAGGAGCGAGTCCTATACCAAATTGAGCAAATAGGTCGATCATTCACCCCAATTTTTCAAACAACCTAAGGAATAAAAAGCTTCTCATTTTCAGTGATGAAGCTGACGCATAGGAGTCTAAGGACCTGAGGAATAAAAAGTTTCTGAAACAAGAGGCTAAGGCAACCTTGGAGAAAGCCTGTCTTCACTAAGAGAAAAGGAAACCATCACAGATGCAGCAGCCAGGAGCTTGGCAATATTTAACTTCATGTATTCAACTCTTCCTGGGGCTCAACTCCATTTCTATTGCTGAAATATTCAGCTTTTTCACTCTTTCCTTGTTTAGGTGAGATACCCCAGTACTGATTCATCAAAGGCACCCTTTACCTAAGCATGTCCAGAAAGTAGATGTAGACTGGGGGCAAGTATCTTAGCCCTTAAAATGTCACCTTTCTTGCCTGGTTGTCTTGAGGAATAAAATCATATGTAAAGTCCCAGCTTCTTAGTAGGTAGGCATGATTTTATCTTCATGTGAGTTTAAAATATAGTATCTGCCCCTTTGTAGATAATGTTCCTATCTGTCTTAGTGTGGGTCAGTCCTTCATCTGTAAGGTAACACTGACGATAACTCCATCATCGTGCAATTGTTAACATTAAGTGAAATAATTCGTGGCATGTGAGAATACATTGGATATTAAGATGGAGGAAGATCCAGTGAACTTAGTCACACTGTCTTAAACCTTCCAAAATTCCGAGTCTTGTTTGAGGAAATCTTCCCTCCACACTCTGTACTAGGAACTACTAGTATATGTATAGCATAGTTTTCCAATCTATTTGCTACCAATTTGTATTACTTTAATAAACCTTCAGCTAGAAATCTGAAGTAGCTTAAACATGGAAGGAAAAGAAGCTAGTTTTGAAAGAATCAGTTCCAAGATGTGGACATGAATATTTGATACATGCTTCCATTTGAACAAATTATCAAGTCATTAGGAGCGATTCAGAAAGAAGGATTCCCAAACCTTGTTGTGCGTTTTATTAACTTTATCCCTGGTTCTTTTGTGGGAGTGAGATTTGGGGATCTATTAGAACTTAAAACCAAGGCATCTCATTTCTAGATCTATGAGGAAAGAAGACTAAGCCAGATAATTAATTTGGTCTTTATAACCAGTCTGTCACTTTTTTAAAAATGGAGTTTTTAGCAATTTATTAGGTAGAGAAAATATGCATGGAGACCCAAGGAAAATGGATGAAAGGAGACGACTGTGATTCTGTCCTTGTACTTTTCCCATTAGAAGCTATGACAATGGGTAACATTCAGTGAATATCCCCTATGCACCTGGAGATTCATATGTGATTTCATCATCATGGCACTGTTTTCCCCATTCCACACATTGAGATACTGATATCCTGAAATGCAATGTGATTTATTTGAGACTAGGGCTGTCTTGTTCCAAATCAACACTTTCCCACCAATCTGGACAAACAGGTCTGGTTAAGAGGGAGTTTGCGGCTCAACTCATGTTGCAAGTTATAATAAATGATTTGTCTGAACTGCACATTCCATGGCAAGCAGTTTTCCAAACCACGCCACAAGAGCTCTTCATTTCAGAGTCCTGCCCACGGAAAGTGTGCTATTTCTTCAATCAGTATATTCTTCAGCACCTGAAGGAACATCTCCAGAGGCTTTTCCAGAAGTATGAAAAAGTCCAACTGTGTGTAAGCTGTTCATGGACATCTTTCTGGCAGGTTAGGAAGGTTATTACAGAGACAGAGCAGTTGATGAGAACAATTTCATCTGTAGTGAGTGGGTTAAAAAAATCTGTGCCAAATTTCACTCTTTCACAATATTTTTACATAGAAATTGAACAGCTGCTGTTGTAATTACTCATCATTTTTATTATTATTATTATTTTATAACCACTTATTAAAAGTAACATCAGGAAGTCCTCAAACAAGAGCCCTTTGTGAGGAAGTTTTGGAAAAACTGAGTCTTCATTCATTTCCTGATTTGCAAATATACACAGCAGTTTTCATCACAAGAGCAATCCCAGCCCTAAATTTGTCTTCTAAAGAGAACTCCTCTTCCAATACTTCTCTCTGATCTAATAACTCAAATTATATTGCATCTGGGCCTGCAATTTCAGGATTAGTAATTCAAAGTAAGCGTTCCCCACTGCTGTGACTTTCCATAAAAAGGGGAGTTTCTAATAGTCAAGTTCAACATGAAATATTTGTAGATAAATTTCCCTATCAGCACCTATACTTTACCTTCTAGGGATTTTCAATTTTGTGCTTTGTAATCTTAGTATTTTAGTCTTACATCTTGTCCTTCCCTAACTACTTCATAAACTGCTTTCTAGCAGGGAAACCACTGGATTTATTTTCTTGTTTAGATGTCAAGACATATACTTGAGCTGGAAAAAAGCTTAAACAATAACAAGAAGAAAGATTTTCTTTTCTAGCCCAGGAAATATATTTACCATGCACTCTTTGGGGCTGGGTATATATTGTATGTATTGGTGCTCCTTCTCTCGTGCAATCTCCATCCAAATCCACTATAAATAAGTGAACAAATAATAAAATTTCATAAAATGTCAAGAAAATTAAACAGGTAATAGAATACTATAGAATAGTGTTTTTCAGCTTTTTTTTTTTTTTTAATCTCATAGCACACTTGAACCTATAAACTTCCATGGTATGCTTCAATTATATTGATCAAAAGAAAAAGTAAAAAAGAGTATATACTTGCTGTGCTTTGAACTTCTTCCAAATATAATTTAATTAAAAATTTTCACAGCATACCTAAGATTCTTTCACGGCACACCAGGGTGCCATGGCACACTGGTTGAAAATCACTGCTCCAGAAGAACTAGTTATATGAAGATTTGGTCAAGAATGCTCCAAGCTGACAGAGCAACAGTACAAAGTTGTAATGTGATATCCAGAGTACAATGTCCTCTCCCAACAGTGGGAGTGTGAAACTTTAGGAATGGGAGACTTTAATGGTAGAAGCACCTCTTTATTTAGGAAAATGGGGGTGGTGGTAGATGGGGACAGAGTTAGATATATCAGATTTTAAATAAAAATGTGACACAACTCTTTATAGTCGCTAAATTGAAGCAACAAAAACTGTAGGTCTGAAGAGAGTATCAATGACATTTATTTGTTTAAATTGGTTATAATGATTATTCCTCTATTAATTTCCTATAGTTTTTTTAAAAAGCTTCCTCAACTTGGAAGTAAATAATAAAAACAAAGGAGAAAAAGACTGGAAGAAAATCTTAACATTTTTTTGAGGAATAGAAGATATTTCATGATGGCTCAGAGCCAAAATTTTAAACTCAAAACAGGCTCCTCAGTTATGAAATGTACCATCATCTCTGCCTCTGAAACCATGGAAGCAGGATGAATATTGAATTGTATCTGTGGCCACCATCTATGCCTTGCACATAAAAATCTAAGGTATAGAAAGTTCTCTCTAGAATCAGGGATTTGAAATGGAAAGCCTGCTCTACAACAATGCTATCCTTTTCTGCCTTGAAGTAGTCTTATAAACCCTGTGAAAAAGTTCTCAATCCATATAGTTTATAATTTAAGATCATCTCTGATGTGCTTTTCAACTTCCTTTCTAGTTAATATTTCTCCTCTCTATCCCTTTCAAGTTCAGAGTATTTGAGGAATAGACATATGAATCAGACTGATGATGGTAAATCATTAGCTTTATATTTGGTAAGCTTCTTGCATCTATGTATAACCACAAGAAGAATTCCAGAAAGCCTTGCTTTTGAGACATTCCACTGAAGAAGAGTTTGGGTCTGCTGAGCAGAATGCTTTCCCAGAATTGATGCCTATTTCCAACACATTCCCCTGTAGTACCAACTGCAGTTAGAGACATAAAGACATTGAGATTAATGCAGCCGAGTACACTCATTGTTCTAGAAAATCTTATCTTCCTTTACTTCAATGAGTAAGATAAAAAAAAATTAGAAATGTATGTTGAAAAGCAAATGTGTAAGCTTTTAAAATGAGAGAGTCAAAGTAAAGAAGAAATGCAGATTTAGAAAACAGTGTGTACATATAGTTTCCTGAATTTTCAGAAATTGATCACAACTACGTGACCAGAAGGGATCTCTATTCAACTAGTCTCCAAGATGGACCTGGGCTTGTTCCATCGTTGTTCTGTCATGCTTTCTTTAATAGCTCTCATCTTTCTTATGCCTTCTGTTTAGGTTGGTGATATACCCTAGCTTTGCTCAGGATAGTCCTATTGTTCTTGTGAAATTGTTTATAATGAGTTGACCATTGGTCCCTCCCCCTAAAAAAGAGATATGTCTCCTGGGAACCTCATAATATGACCTTATTTGGAATAAAAGTATTTGCAAATATAATTAAGGAAAGGAGTTCAAGATAAGATCAACTTGTATAAGGGAAAGCTAGGCCCTAAATGCAATGATAGGCATCCTTACAAGAGACAGAAAGGGAGAAGACACAGAGGTCAAGAGGAAGGCAGAAGCAGCGGTGATGCATTTACAAGCCAAGGAACACCAAGGATTGCAGGAACCACCAGAAAGTAGGAAGAGGATGGATTCTTCTCTAGAGCCCAGAGTGGTGACATGGACCTGCTGATATCTTGATACCAGATTTCTAGATTACAGAACTTCAAGAGAGTCAATTTCTGTTGTTTGAAGTCTCCAAGTTTATGGTAACTTTTTATGGCAGCCCTAGGAACATAATACATTATTAATAATTCTCGTTTTAAGTCTCAAAAGGGTCCTTGTTTAGATGATAAATTATATGGTCACCCTTAATCTCTAGGAATTCTCTCTCCATACATTTCCCTGGAATTTTCTTAGACATCAGTCAATGCCTATAAACCTACTTAAAATAACTATGGTGTATTAAACCATATCTGCTTATACTTGATGTAACTTCTGTTGATCTTTACAGATCAGTCCACAATTTCTGCAGTTCACATGTTCTTCGGGCATGGTTTTAATGGGCACAACTTCCTATAAACTTATGTAGTAGATGTTTTCTCTGTAGCTTTGAAAGAATGTCTCTCAGTATAGACATACATTACTTAATGATAAGGATACATTCTGAGAAATGTGTTGTTCAGAGATTACTTCCTTGTGTGAACATCATAGAGTGTACTTATACACACCTAGATGGTACGGGCCACTACATACCTAGGCTATCTGGTATAACCTATTGCTCTGAAGCTACAAACCTGTACATCATGTTATTGCACTGAAAACCATAGGCAATTATAACACAATGTTAATAATTTGTGTATCTAAACATAGGAGAGATACAATAATAACACAGTACAAACAATAAAAAGTAGTATACCTATAAGGGCAACTCCATTATGACCTTATGGGACCACTGTAACCTATGTGTTCCACAGTTGACCAAAATGTTATGCCGTGCATGACTAAACTTTCTTGGATGTCAAGTCCTTGAACAGAAGTAATTTTACTTCTCTGAGATGTTGCCTTTCTTCCTTTGAAGATACACTTGCAACTTAAGTCACTTTCTCTCTGATTAAATAAAAATATTTCCATTCTGTATTGTTCCATCTTTAGGATGCTCTCTACCATATCTCTTTTTTTTTCTTCTCTGGAAGATTAGTTTAAACTCAAGATCTTGAGTTTTCTATGAGTAGATCCTTTTATTCTCCATGTCTTGATGTTTTCTGTCTCTACTCTCAGAATAAAGCCTTCTCATAATAGAATTCTCTTGTGAGTGGCACCATTTCTTGGGCTAATGTTCTCTGATTAAATTAAATTTTTCTTATAGTGCTAGAACTACTATTTCCTAAGACTGAATCATTCTTTATGGCATTTTACCTCATTGTATTTGTAATAGATATTTAAAATTTCCCTCCACATCAGTCCAAATGAAAGTTATGTTTTAGCACATTGTAGGCCATTCCTTACACCGGCTCATTCCATTTGATGCTAGAGCCTGACTTTCCAAAAATTCATAAAGCTAACTTGAATCACGTGATGGTAGGTGACATTAAGAACTTGGGAAAAACATTTAGTCCCCCAATTGCTTCTATGTTCTAAATGTAACTGAAAATGAGGTAAAGAGGAATTTGGGGCAGCCAATCCTGGTGTAACAATTATAAGCATCCACACAAGAGAAAAACTCAGAGGGTGGGGGGAGGAGAGGGAAGGAGGAGGGGGGATTGGTGTGCTCTCACCTAATAGGCACAATGTAAGGGTATATGGCACACTTGCTCAGTTTGGGGCACAACTACAACTTTGGATCCATCTAAACGGAAAACAGTGTACCTAATCATCTGTAACTTCATGTTAATCTAAAAAACAAAAAGGCAATTCTAAGGATAAATAATATGGTTTATAGCTCTGGCTATGAACCAACTCAAATAGAATAAATCTATTTTATCTACTCAAAGACCTATAAAAAGATGTTCTGCTGCTATGGTTTGAATGTGTCCCAACTAAAATTCAGGTGTTGCCAATATGGCAGTATTTACAGGTGGGGCCTTTAAGAGTTGATTAGGCCATGTGGGCTCCTCCCTTGTGAATGGGATTATGGGCCCTCATAAAAGGGCTTCCTAGAAGGCGTTCACTCCTTCCTCACCCTTTCTCCTTCTGTCCCATGAGGATCCAGCAAGAGGACCTCACCAGTTGTTTGCACTTTGATCTTGGACTTCCCAGGCTCTATAATGGTAAGAAATAAATTTCTGTTTTTTTATACGTTACTAATCTGTGCCCATACAAACAGGGTAATTTGCTGAGGCCTCCACAGCCCATGTCTGTTAAAATACTGCTGCATAATCACTATGGAAGCTGTCACAAATTGCCAAGATAAAAAAAATAGAGAGGCTTGAGTTCATGAAACTCTGCAAAATAAAGTCTCATCTTCCTGCCCTGATTAAACCAATAACCATCATGTCTCCATGGATTCTGTGGACTGTCTCTCCCTGTGAGTATCAGCGCTTACAATTAACTATGAAGGTTCCCAATTGATTCACTAATTGGAAGTTGTATGAAACAATAAATAACAATCCTCTCTTGCCTTTCTAAGTTCAGAAATAAGGAATAGGTGAATAGATTAATCAGATGGACATCAAAATATCCACTTTATTTATGGTATAAGAGAAAGTGGCTTGGATCTATGGCCGTTAGCAGGTTTCCTGATATATTCCCCATTTCTTATTTGTTCATTAATAAAATACAATATAACTCTGTGGGTCTATTTAAGACTTTAAAATATTGAGTCCTGAGGAAAGAAGCTTTATGTCCTGGCATGTGGGGAGGAGAGAAATTGGAAATAAAGATGAATTTTATCTACTGATAGCTTTCACTATAGAGACAATTGCCAGGCAAGAATAAGTGCCTCGGAATTAAGGAATTATAGTTTCCAGAGTCTCCTAGGCTGAAACGAGCCAACACATTCCATCAAATAAGAGATCCTTATAAACTCTCTATGGCCTTGAATTCTTTATTTATTCTTTTCTTTTCTTTTTAACTTTCATATAGATTCCAAAGGGGAGAAGGGGAGAGACAATTCTGCTCAGTTCTACTAGCTAATTATTTTCTCTCTTCCCCACCCCAGCCCCACCTCCACAATCTTCTTTTATGACCTGGGAAAAGGGAGGCTGAAATTTGTCTCCTTGAATTTTGCTCTCTGTCTCATAACCTATCTCTCTCTGTTTAGCTTCTGGATAACTTTCATTGATTTCACACCCTACAAGCTCAGATGTTTTAAAGTTAGTTGCAAAGGATTACGTTTTTGTTTCCCATAGTCATTTCCTGGGACAGCAAATTCTACAATAATTGAGGCAATGACCCACTAATTTACCAAAGACTAGGAAAAGCAGATCCACACTGAGTTGCCTTTTAACATCTGTGGTCATCAGAGCAGCATCACCTTCTCTGTAGCTGGCTGCTGCTTCAGATACCACTGGTCCATGAAATCATTTAAGATTCAGTTCCAAAGCATAAGCACAGTTGATGTTGCTAGATATGTCTCTGCTATAAAAACATTCATGAAAGTCCCCAAACGTGTTAGGGTTTGTGTGGTATCAGTGTTGATATTTGTAATGTTATTGATAACCACAGATTTGGGAAATGTTCATTATAAAATATAAATCACACTTAGGAATAACTTTATGACTAAGCATCTGAGCAGAAGAAAAGACTATTGCCTGAAATATCCACCTGATCCTCAGCTGACAGTTAAATCTCCACTCCTATCATTGCCTTGAAATTATCCATTGGTCCTCCCCTTTACTGACCCTTTTAAAACTATAAGACAGAATTGAAAGGCTCAAATACTTTCAGAAAACAGGGAGACAGTATAAATAAGAGGAACATGTGCTGTAAGAATACCTAGAGCAAAGGTGGTAATAAACAGAAGAGAAGCTATGCTGTCAGAGATACAACGGGCAATGGCAGAGATTGTGTGAACTGGAACCACAGGCCACATCTAAAAGGAGCACATCCTCTGCTCCTTGCCGCCCGTTAGGAAAGTAACCATGCATTGCTAGATCTTCCAAGTTTCTGGAGAAGCTGGAAGTTAAATATTGATGTGAAATCTTCCATGATCTCAAATGCTAGCAACTTCATTCAAACTTCTTAACAGAGTTGTGTAGAACAAAGATTATGTAAAGGGTAGAATTGGCTCACAGACCAGATAGAGCTTTGTTATTAAACATCTCCAACAAACCTGGCTGGCTTGTCATGCTCTTCAGAGTTGGCAACTGGCTAATGTAGGAAGGGTAAAAAAATGAAAGGAATAAGATTGAAAGGTCCAGGTAGAGTGAAAGTGACTTTAATACCATTTAATAAACATTCATTGAATACTTACTTCATGTTAGCCACTGGGTAAAATTTGTGGGATATACCATGAAAAAACCCATAAAATCTCTAAGCTCATTGAATTCATTCTACTTGCAGTTCTCCTATTGAATATTAACTAAAATACTAATGAGAAAAATGTTTATTAAATGGGCTAAAAAATTACAGGAAAGATGTTTGAACCTAAGGCTGTCATCTATTTCCACCGTTCCATTGTTTGTGCTAGTTCCTGGGAGAAGCATGATGAGGGTAGATGGCCCTCCCACTAAATTCCTTGTGTGTGTATTACGGGAGTGGGGTCTGATTAAGTTACAACCTGCATTCCACCATCATAATATTACTAGCAATATCAGCACCCATTTATTATGTTTATTCTTGTCTAGGCATTGCACTAAGTGCTTATTCTTGTCTATGCATTGCACTAAGTGCTTTTATATATTACTTTAGTCTTGGAACAGTGGTCAGTTAGGTCACATCTATTATCCTCTTTTTAGAGATAGGTAACTGAGGCTTAAAGAAGATAAAAGCTTTGCTCATAGTATCATAGATAATAAATGGTAGGTATCCAGTTCAAAGTGAACCAGCTCTCTCCTGCTTCTGCTCTAAAACCCAGCCCTACTTTGACTCCTGGACTTCACTCTTTTTGAGATCAGTGGAGACAAGGGTTGTGAAAAGCAAGCCACCAGACAGCACATTTGATATTCTGTTCTGTCATAATCTATTGACAGGAAGACAATGGCAAAGATCCTTTCTGTAGGAGTGTGGTCAGGGATTTGTGCTCAGCCCTGCTTGACTCATAGCAGGAAAACAAAACCTTCTCCAGTCCTTAGCTATTCCTCACAGGCTGCCTTCAGTGGATTTGGCCACTGTCCATCTGCGTGCACTCTCTCACTGATAGAGCTGTTGTAGGAAATTTAGTAGGATATGTGAGTATCAAAATAAGAAACACACTATGCCAAGGATCAATGGAAGAAGCCATGACATGAGCTAGGTACATTGGAGTCATTAGTTTTTGACATAATATAACAGAGCTAATAATTATTAACAAATAATTTCCCTCTCTGATATATGGGAAGCTGGAAAAGTATTTGGACTATTTATATCTAAACACTGCCTCTATAAGTATTTACAAAAACATACTGATT
>NW_003852397.1:47226017-47227894 GCF_000181295.1 Otolemur garnettii | reverse complement strand
ACACTGAGCTTTTTATTTGTTCCTATGGGCCTATTCCTTGTTTTTTGTTTCTTTCCTTGGTCTATTCACCTGGTCATCCACAGGAGAACTTTGTCATTAACTCTTCCTTCTGCTTCAGGCCCATGTTTTATTTCATAGGTTTTCATGAAAGCCTATGTGTTTAACCTCTGAAAACTTCAAAAGGTCTATTTTTCATTCTCACTAGCTTTATCATAGATTAATCTTTTGAAATCACCTGCCTGGACAACTGTGATAGTCTCTGTAATGGTTTCTCTGCTTCCATTTCTTCAGCCTGGCTGATATAAAAACATCTTAGATTATGATTCTATTTATCAAAGCCCTCTGAATGCCTTATTGTCTGCAAAGTAAAGCTTAACCCCTTTGGATTTCTAATATTTAAAGCCACTTATTTATTTGAAATGTATTAAGCTTCTACCATTTACTCTGGGGTATTTCCTGTCATCAAAGCAATCCACCCAGAGTCCAGTAAAAGAAGTATGCAGGTAAGAACAAATATAATAAAGTGCACTGGGTGTTTGTTATGATTTTATGATGTCATGACAGTGCAGTGAGGGCTAATTATTTCTTACATGGTACATCTGCTGTTTGGCTTCCTAGCATGCATGCTATATTTTTCCATAATCCCAGATTGTGCTACCCTTGATTTTAAGAACAGAAGATGTAACATAGGCTAAGCCAATTCATATTTTCCTTGCCTTGGAACTCAGCTAGTTGTTCAGGATTGAACATGTGAATGAAGCTGTTTAAAAAAAAAGTGACTACTTTTGAAGGGAAATCAGGTCAGAGATGCTCTTAGTTCTTTTCTAGACAAGGAATCATGATGCTCTAGGAGCTGCTGAAAGCATTTGGAAAGTAGTAAGGAAGCCGAGCTTTGGAAGAAGCTAATACTGTGAAAAGCAGAGCAACTAAAAGAAAAAAAAAAAAAAAAGACATATCCAGCAAATATCTTCTCCCATTAGGGTAGATGGCCCTCCCACTAAATTCCTTGTGTGTGTATTACGGGAGTGGGGTCTGATTAAGTTACAACCTGCATTCCACCATCATAATATTACTAGCAATATCAGCACCCATTTATTATGTTTATTCTTGTCTAGGCATTGCACTAAGTGCTTATTCTTGTCTATGCATTGCACTAAGTGCTTTTATATATTACTTTAGTCTTGGAACAGTGGTCAGTTAGGTCACATCTATTATCCTCTTTTTAGAGATAGGTAACTGAGGCTTAAAGAAGATAAAAGCTTTGCTCATAGTATCATAGATAATAAATGGTAGGTATCCAGTTCAAAGTGAACCAGCTCTCTCCTGCTTCTGCTCTAAAACCCAGCCCTACTTTGACTCCTGGACTTCACTCTTTTTGAGATCAGTGGAGACAAGGGTTGTGAAAAGCAAGCCACCAGACAGCACATTTGATATTCTGTTCTGTCATAATCTATTGACAGGAAGACAATGGCAAAGATCCTTTCTGTAGGAGTGTGGTCAGGGATTTGTGCTCAGCCCTGCTTGACTCATAGCAGGAAAACAAAACCTTCTCCAGTCCTTAGCTATTCCTCACAGGCTGCCTTCAGTGGATTTGGCCACTGTCCATCTGCGTGCACTCTCTCACTGATAGAGCTGTTGTAGGAAATTTAGTAGGATATGTGAGTATCAAAATAAGAAACACACTATGCCAAGGATCAATGGAAGAAGCCATGACATGAGCTAGGTACATTGGAGTCATTAGTTTTTGACATAATATAACAGAGCTAATAATTATTAACAAATAATTTCCCTCTCTGATATATGGGAAGCTGGAAAAGTATTTGGACTATTTATATCTAAACACTGCCTCTATAAGTATTTACAAAAACATACTGATT
>NW_003852397.1:47212903-47225997 GCF_000181295.1 Otolemur garnettii | reverse complement strand
TAGTGTATTTTTGATGTTACTTCAATTGCCCGGGATGTCCTCCTCATAAAATTTTCACCTAGGCCAATTTCTTCAAGTGTTTTCCCTACACTTTCTTCTAGTAATTTTATATTTTTGTGTCTTAAGGTTAAATCTTTATTCCAGTGAGAGTCTATCTTATTTAGTGGTGAAAGGTGTGGGTCCAGTTTCAGTTTTCTGCAGGTCACCAGGCAGTTTGCCCAGCACCATTTGTTAAATAGGAAATCTTTTCCCCACTCAATGTTTTTAATTGGCTTGTCAAAGATCATATAATGTAAGTACCTGGATTCATCTCTTGGTTCTCTGTTCTGTTCCATACATCTACCTCTCTGTTTTTGTGCCAGTACCATGCTGTTTTGATCACTATCAATTTATAGTATAGTCTGATGTCTGGTAGTGTGATTCCTCCTACTTTGTTTTTATTTCTGAGTAATGTCTTGGCTATTTGAGGTTTTTTTCCAATTCCATATAAAACGGAGTATTATTTTTTTCAAGATCTTTAAAGTATGAGAGTGGAGCTTTAATAGGGATTGCATTAAAATTATATATTGCTTTGGGTAGTATAGACATTTTAACAATGTTAATTCTCCCTAGCCATGAGCATGGTATGTTTTACCATTTGTTAACATTTTCAGCTATTTTACCAGAATCCACAGAGAACTCAAACATATTAGCAAGAAGAGAACAAGTGATCCCATCTCAAGGTAGGCAAGGGACTTGAAGAGAAACTTCTCTGAAGAAGACAGGCACATGGCTTACAGATATATGAAAAAAATGCTCATCATCCTTAATCATCAGAGAAATGCAAATCAAAACTACTTTGAGATATCATCTAACACCAGTAAGATTAGCCCATAGCCCAAAATCCCTAAATCACAGATGCTGACATGGTTGTAGAGAAAAGGGAACACTTCTACAGTGTTGCTGGGAATGCAAATTAATTCGTTCCTTTTGGAGAGACATCTGGAGAACACTTAGAGAACTAAAAATAGACCTGCCATTTGATCCTATAATTCCTTTACTAGATATATACCCAGAAGACCAAAACTCACACTACAACAAAGATAATTTATACCAGAATGTTTATTGCAGCCCAATTCATAATTGCTAGGTCATGGAAGAAGCCCATGTACCCATCAACCCATGAATGGATCAATAAATTGTGATATATGTACACCATGGAATACTATGCAGCCCTAAAGAAGGATGGAGAGTTTACCTCCTTCATGTTTACATGGATGGAGCTGGAAAATATTCTTCTTAGCAAAGTATCTCAAGAATGGAAGAAAAAGTATCCAATGTACTCAGCCCTACTATGAAACTAATTTGTAGCTTTCATAGGAAAGCTATAACCCAGTTATAGCCCTAGAATATGGGAGAAGGGGAGAGGGAGGGGAAGGGAGGGGAGAGGATGGGTGGAGGGAGGGTGATTGGTGGGATCACATCTATGGTTCATCTTTTAAGGGGACATGTGAATCTCTCTAAATGACGAATATAAATGTCTTAACACAATAACTAAGAAAATGACATGAAGGCTATATTAACCAGTTTGATGAAAATATTGAAAATTGTATATAAAAATAGCACACTGTACCCCATGACAGTATCAATGTACACAGCTATGATCTAATTTAAAAAATAAATAAATAAATAAAAAGTAAAAAAAAGAAAAAAGAAAGAGAAAATGACAAGGATTATATCTTTGATGTGGCTATTGAGCTGAGAGATCAAGTATTGCTTAAATTCTGTACTAATTTTGAACTCTTAGTTGGATAAACCAATATATTCTATTTATTGTTTAAACAAGATTATATGTGATTTTGGCTCTGTCTTTAATTTCTCTTTACTAAGAAATTGTTGGGAATGTCAATTTGGGGAAGGGAAAAACACCCTTTTATCTGATCTAGATTCTTCCCTGTGAGGTCTACATTACTCTTGTCAACTGTGTTCTTACTTGTTGAAATATATGTTCTTTCCTTTAGGCCTCTCATTAGATCTCTCTCTCTGCTTAAGCACATGTTCTTTCAGATAAACTATGCTGTCTGTGCCTCCCTAACATCAATTCTTCACAATTTATTTTTAGGAAACTACCTCTTCTATTTTCAGGCTGCATATGCTTCATGGTTCTAAGGTGGGCTAGTGAGTTTACTTTGTTTCTCTGGTCTCCCATGCAGGTTAGCAATGCACCTGTGGACTCCAAACCCCATCAATCCAAACAAATAAGCACCATCTCTGCTGTATCATTCATAGTCCAATCAGAAAATAAAATCATGGAAATTGGAACAGGAATATTTACTATAAAGAATTATTAATGATTTACAAGGAAATAACTAAAAAGTTACAAAAGGGAAATCTGAAGAGTACTGTAGGGCTGAGGAAGAGTACTTAAGGAGGAATAAACTTGGAAGGTGGAAAACTCTTTTCAAGTCCAGAATTCACTCTGTTGGGTCAGATGTAATTGTAGCCCCTAGATGGCAGAGAGTGAAGACATTGTCCAAATTTGGTGGCATGTAGCCAGCAGGTAGAAAACCGCCTGTTAACGGTGCCATGGAAATTCACTAATAAGATACCTTTAGGAATTGCTGTTGAACTTTCTGGTTGTCATGCTGGAGTAGAGTGGGGTTTCTGCTGAGTCCACTGGGAACACCAGGAAGCTGATAGTAAATGAGCTGTCTTGCCTGTGGAATTCACTCTGGGGAACCCTGCTGGGTCATTCCTGGTACTTGCTTAGAAGCTTTCCACAGGGGCTCATTCCATACACCTCACTCCTGGAAAGACGCCTGAGGGGGTGAGCTCTACTAGGTATCTTACACGCCAGCCCAGCACCATTGGCATAAGGAAAAGCCACACATGCTGGAAGCAGGAAGAGAAGTCCCTTTCTCCCCCAGAGTCTGTCCAGCGCTTTCAACCAACAAAGCTTAGCATCGCTCTACCTGGCAAAGGAAGCATATCACAAGAAGTGCAATAATGGGTGGGTTTTTGTGCTGAGAAGCAATAAATTGCTAACTGGGACATCTGATATTTTAATATCTGGAAAGAGAAGCTCTCTGATACACACTGATATACACTTAGAGCAAGAAGGTTGGCCATCTCGCCACTAGGAGGGGGAAGCCTAATTTAGAGAATAAAACCAGCACAGAAGAAAAGGAGAGACGGAGAAGGCAAGTTGATGTCTAGATGTAGCCATGTCTTCATTCCACACACACGCTTGGACTTTTTAGTTATAAAAGCCAGTAAATTATTTTTCTTACTAAACTGGGCTGAGCTGGATTTAAGTGTCTTACAGTCAAAGAGTTCTAGTCAAATCTCTGATAAATCTCCAGGCATTAAGCTAAGGCTAGTGTTGTCTCTCTAATCTGCATGCAGTTTTTCTCATTCTTTGCCATGGGATACTTGACTCATTGGATGGGTTGACTCATGTGAAGGAAGATCTGAAAGCTCCGTGAGTGTGGAGAAGTTTTCTTAAGCCTAAGATGGATGTCACATTTATGCAGCCACATACACTACTTATATAGCACCCTTAGGCTTTCTCTGTAGTGCCCTCTGCATTGTATCTCAGGCTGTTTAATCATTTCACTCATGGTCTCATATTAATTACAGTGGAACAAATGAGATTGAGAGAGGTTAAGAGAAGTGATGGAGCAAAGGTTCCCAAACCCTCATTCTCTGGGACAATGGCATTTGTTTTCCAGATTTGAGGTAATTCCTTCCTGGATGAAGTTTTCAGAGTGAGCCAAAATACTAAGCAATCCCAACATATTACCTGCCCTTTTTTGGAACTGAATGATTTTCAACGAGAAAGACAAATGAATAGCTGTAATATGGTCCCATAAACTTAAATGGTCACAATTTAGGAAATTGAATTGGTTTAGATAGGGCCCCTTTTCAAGTGCTGCTGAAAGGTAATTTGCCTGAAAGTCAAGAAAAGAGGGGAGAATATTTTGTTGAACACACGGAGCAGTGGTTTTTCCGGTGAACCATTAGCTCTGCTCCGTGATTTCAGTGCCGTCAACCGAGACCGAGTTATATCAATAGCAGTCACTCATGTAATCTTGACAGTGCAGGGATCGCCATGGAGGACAGCTCTAAGCACGTGACAACCCAGAAACTGCTCTCAAATAAACTGGCACTGTTCCCAGAGATGACAGTCTCTATTAGATATATATATCTTTGTAAGAAAAGATTTCTGCATGTCCTGTATTCCTACAAATTTAATTTAAGTCAGAAGACTATTACAGCAGAATAGAAGTAGATTTGGGAAGAAGAAATAGAATTGACATGCTCATCTCATTGGCCTTGATGATTTTCACCCTTCTTCTCCTTATTCTACATGGATCTTTGGCCTGAAGGAGGATTTGCGTGTGAAAAAGGATGAAAAGGAGAAAAGAGAAGAAAGTGTGAGAGCAGGGAATAAGAGCTATGCAAGGATATTCATTAAAAGTGGGAAACTCGACACAAAAAGATGATTGGAAAATCTCTTCCTCCCTACGCTCCTTCTACTTTCAGAGAAAGAATTGGGGTGGGAATTTCTTGAGAATTCTCGAATGTCAGGATATATTACTGGCAGTCCTCCTTCCTCAGGGACCCTACATCTTTAGGAGACACAAGGCAGATGATGTGAAGATTCCAGGATTTGAACCCAGAGGTCTCTGGTAAGAGATAGGTGGTTTTCTCAACCTGTAGAAAGAGTAAGTTCCTATTTCCTCAGAAGTCAAAAAGTTCTAACTAAGGAAATAATGGTCTGAAAGATGTGCAACTAACATACGAATGTGATATTAGCCAGTGTTTCTTACAGGCACAGACACTTGATGGGCTTGTCCTAAGTTCTTGGAAAAGGTGGACTTTTTTTTCTTGCCGTTTTTTTTTTTTTTTTGGCTGGGGCTGGGTTTGAACCCACAACCTTGGGTATATGGGGCCAGAGTCCTACTCCTTTGAGCCACAGGCGCCACCCAGAAAAGGTGGATTTTTAAACTGTGAGAATCAGTTGGTCCTTGTAGGACCTTAGAGAACCATAACTACTGACAATCCTACTCCGTCCAAGAGAGATTAAGCAAAAATCTGCTCACTTTATTTGTAACAACCAAAAATAGCCCACTGTCCATTATTAAAAGAATGGACAGAAATATCTTGGTATATAATGTGACATTATTCATCAATCAAAAGAAATGAATAAATGATACATGGAACAGTGTGGATGAATCTCCAAATGATTATGCTGAGTAGAAGGAGGAAGACCAAAAAAGGAATACATGCTATAATATTTTGACTTATTTAAAACATAGAAATGCAAATGAAACTATGGTGACAAAACAGATCACTTGGGCATAAAAAGAGGATGAGAAAGGATAGGAAAGGGAAATTTCAAAGGACAGTGTGTTCATATGTTCACTGACCTGATCATGGTGACGGTGAGGTGACATGTGTGTCTGTGTGTACATATCAAATTGTCCACTTTAAGTACAGCATGTCATTTATGCCTCAACAAAGCTTTTAAACAAGAAAATCTGCTCACTCATTGGCCAGAATAATTACATTTAACTATGAGATATTCTGGGAAATAAAACTGCCTCTCAACTTTGGGAATAGGATCTATTTCATGGGGATGGTAAGAACATGAGAGTGGCAGGTTGGCTGTGAAATAGCCATGGGAAAACTATAATAGCTTCCGAGGTGGTCAGAGCAATTGGATTTGGAATCTTAATAATGAGGCCAAGTGAGAGTTTGGAGCTAAGCCAACTAACTTTGCTATTGACGTTCAAGTCCTTGTTTAAAGGCATGGCTCCAGTTGCTGTCAGTGTTAGGCAAAGATTGCACAATGAACACGATGAAGGGTAAATATGGACTTGGCATTTATCATCGTAAGACTAGGAGGCCAGGAAGGCACTGAAAGACAGGAAGATCAATGTCATTGTCTTGGACTAGCACTAAAATGTGTTCTGGTGAAGTCCACAAACAGTAAGACCTGCCTCTTTGTCTACATTTTTATTGAGAAGGCATTTAGGACTGTGTTGGCCCAGAAGAGATGAAGTAAATAAAGAAATGTAAAAGTCTCCATGGCATGCTACGTGTAGAAGAAACAAAGCTTCCATGTTGCAATGTTGTGGATTTTGCAACCTGACTTGAATTGTTTTAAAACAATATGACATATAAGCAATATGGAGACATATGTAAAATCATGGCTTGCTCAGTGAAATTAATTGCCTTTACAACGTGACTCTTGTAAAGTGAGATTTCTCATGATCACACCTGCAACAACTATGTGCTTTAGCTCTGTAGAAGGGCTGACTACATTGTGCAGTATTATCCTAGATTTTCTAAAATGATTGTCAATTCTTCAGTTATACAATTTCTAATATTCTTAGAGAAAATAGTCAATGGGATTGAACCTTCTACTGGGAATGTTTCCCTATTCTTACCTCACTCTCTATCTTTACCTGAATTTCTCCTTCTTCTTATTAAAAGGATCAATAGTTTGGGTTCACCCATGTTATTAATTTTAGATGCTTTTTTTGACCCCACGGAAAAAACGTTAATGGGAGTTTGAGATTGTGAATCTGTAGCAAAGGGAGGAGAGGGCATAATATGCTGAAACTTTTTCTCTGAGATTGGACAAGACCATTTTGAGAGAGTGTGGATGAAGGAGGGAGGCAGGAGAAGGAGCAGGCCAGGATTCTTTGACATATTGAGGTATAATAGAGAAGACAGGTGAGGAACAGCCAGCGAGGCACAAGGGAGCCACCATGTCATGAAAACCTAAGGAACAAATTTTCAAGATGAGGAAAAGCCACAAATTCTGGTCTCTTAGTGCCAAATATGCATAACAAAATCGAATCAAGGGGAAACTGATAAACCTAAGTTGAGGGTCAGGCTGCAACATGGTAAATGGCCTGGTGTCTTCAAACCTACCAAAGACATGAATAAGAAAGACTGAGGAACTGTTTCAAGTTAAAAAGACTGAAGTGACATGACAAAAAAATTAATGTGTGATCCTGGATTAGATCTGGATACAGAATTATTATGATTTTCTATTTGCTATAAAGTTCATTATTGGGATAGTTGGTGAAATTTGGATAAGGCATGTGGATGTGATGTTAATGTATCAATATTAACTTTTTGATTTTGATACCTATATGGTAGTTTGTATAAGAGAATAACTTTGTTCAGAAATTCAAATGGAAGTACTTAAGAATAAAGGGGCTTAATATTGGCATTGTATTCCTAAATAACTCAAAAAAATAATATCACTCTTTATCTCTTATTTATTCATTTATTTTTGAGAGAGAGTCTCTCTATGTTGCCCTCAGTACAGTGACATGGCATCATAGCTCACAGCAACCTCAAACTCTTGGATGTAAGCGATTCTCTTGCCTCAGACTCCCAAGCTGGGACTTCATGCATCCACCATAATGCCCAGCTATTTTTTTGTTGTTGTTGCAGTTGTCATTATTGTTTAGCTGGCCCAGGTTCAAACCCACCAGCCTGGGTGTATGTGGCTGATGCTCTACCCACTGAGCTATGGGCGCCACCCTATCTATTATATCTATCCATCTATCTGTCTGTCAAGAGAGAGTAATAAAGCAAATGTAACATTTTAATTCAGGAACATATAGGTTAGAGATATATGAAAATTATTTGTACTTTTAAAAAATTTTCCTCATTTGAAATTATTTAAAAATGGACAGCGCCTATGGCTCAGTGATAGGGCACTAGCCCCATATGCCAAGAGTGGTGGGTTCAAACCCGGCCCCGGCCAAACTGCAACAAAAAATAGCTGGATGTTGTCACAGACACCTGTAGTCCCAGTTACTCGGGAGGCTGAGGCAAGAGAATCACCTAAGGCCAAGAGTTGGAGGTTGCTGTGAGCTGATGCCACAGCACTCTACTGAGGGTGACAAAGTCAGACTCTGTTTTTTAAAAGGAAAAAAAAAAAGAAATTGTTTAAAAATAAAAATATTTAAATTTTAAAAAACAGGAGAAAATGAAAAATACAGATGCATTTCTCTGTTAATCATTATTGTATAGATTAAAAAATGTGGCTCTTCTTGGTCCCTAAAACTCACCTCATGTTGTACATGTGTCATTCAACCTCACACATAGCTGTAATATTCTTTTTGCTTCAGAAATTTAGAGCAAGTTCTTAGATGTAAGGTGACTTTGACCAGTTTTATTTTTTTCTTTAGAGGGATTTCTAATGATCTTGGATAAAATAAAGCCCTGATGAAAGAATACTTCAGTATAGTTTATGAGTCTATTCTGCTTGCTATGTAAGACTATTAAAATGACTTTTCTCATGAAGGGGTTCTTTGATACATTAGAACAACAATGATATTGTCATCCAACAATTTCATTCCAAGAGCCAGAGCTATATATAAGTCATAAGCATGAGCATTCATGAGGGTTGGAAAACGCCGCTTTGTGAGATTGACAAGACATTTTAGTATCAGAACAAGTGCACTTCTGAAGGGCACTTTCATGAGGTCAAGACAATGGCCTCTGGGTCTGTAGGATATTCACATCGGAGCTTTTCCCTGTTACCATTTGCACTTCTGCAGAAGCCAAAAATTCTCTCTTTGTTTCCCTCAGATTTTCTTGGCCTCTCAGACTTCTGAGTGATTCCTTAGTTGTCACTCACCAACAAAGACTTAACGCTTGCCAGGGGACTTGTGAGAAAATTCCTCAGGCCTTTAAGCCGTGGGTGATTAGAAAAGGCAGCGTTTAGTAATTAAGCCATGAAATGAATGTGAACCGCAAACTATTTGGAAGGTTATCGCAGGACATGCCTCGCAGCTGTTGAGCATGAAGGGCTTCTCTTAGAAGACAAGGCCTTCAGGGACATCTCGGGACCCTCTAGCTGTATTGCAGTTTTTCCCTAGCTAGAGGTTTTCTAATACTTCTTAATAGCTAATATCAATCACGAGATTTCATAATGGAATGTATACAGGCATCCTAGGGTTGGCTTAATATGTAGCATCTAGCAGTTTGCTGTACAACCTACTGGGTAGCTCTACATAAGTTATGTTGATCACTTTATGTGGCATAATGATAATGGTCTTTGTAAATTGCTTGGTTTTCCTTTTATACGATAGATTTATGGCTTACGATTCTGAGGGGGCTCAGAGACCCATAACTTGGAGAAATATCAAGCTTTTACCTCTCTATGTTAAAGCATGAAAATTCTCATGAATCAAGAAAATGCGTTTTATATGTCCAGAGCTTATACATCATACAACACCCATCACAGTATCTGTCTGCTGAGATTATTTAATAATATTTGTTTCTTTAGTAGTATTTCCCCTACCCAGAATGAAATTTATTCATGAAAAGTAATTTTTTCCAGTTGGATTCATGGTCAGGTTTTTGTCTAATTTCGTGTTCTATCAACACAGAAAACATTTACTAAAATGAAAGCAGACACAAATGAAAACAGTATGATAAGCCCTTGTTTAACACTACCCAAGGAAAATTCATAAAACGTATTCTGTTTTCTTGAGACAGAGTCTCACTCTCTCACCCTGGATAGAGTACTGTGGTATCATCATAGCTCAGAGCAACCTCAAACTCTTAGGCTCAACCGACTTTGTCTCAGCCTCCTGAGTAGTTGAGACTGTACGCACCTGCCACAACGCCCAGATAGCTTTTCTATTTTTAGTAAGATGGGGTCTCTCATTCTTGCTCAGGCTGGTCTCAAACTCCTGAGCTCAAGCAATCCACCTGCCTCAGCCTTCCACAGTGCTAGGATTACAGGCTTGAGCTACCACACTGGGTCTAATGAGAAGTATATTCTGCTTTTGCTCCGTTTCCTTCAAAAATATCAATGAATGCTTATTTCACAAGTAGGGCATGGGTACCGTTATGTGCACTCTGCTGGCAATCGTAAAAAATGATATGATCTCGTTAACATATTTTGATATGTTTTTCACCTAATCATATCTTTCAGCATTTTTCTGGGAATGGAAGATGGATAGTTGGCTAGTGAAGTGCATGTAGATGTTAACACCCACATAAAAAATATGCCAAAATTCCTGTCTTTCTAGTCACAAATTTTGTGATTATTATTTTTTTTTTAACTTTACAGCTTTGGCAGACAAATATCCCTAAATAGGTCTCTTGGTCTGGTGGCCAGGAAATGACAGAAGATGGGTAGCTTCCACTAACAGGACATCTCTTTTAGACCCTAAACTCTTCAGGTTGAAAGGAGCTTGGAAAGTTGCTGTATAAATGTTTCTTTTTTTCTTCTTCAGTCTCTTCCAATTTCTTTCTTCCTCAGTCAGTCATTGTCTTAACTTTGTGTTAATATCAACTCACTACCTCCTGAGAAATTTCTCTTAAAAAGCTTTGTCTTATATCCAGACCAAAAAAAATTATTGATTTCCCACTGTACATCCAGCACTGTTCCACTTTAGCTCAAATCCTAGATCTTGGTGCTATATAGGAAACCAGTCTCTACGTGCCACATATTCAAGTGTCTGAGGACAATAATGACATTTGTTTTTGCATCTTGTCTTCTTTAGGCTAAATATGTTCCATTTTCAATTTATCTTCATGATTTGAAGTTTTTGCCTCATCATTTTACCAGTTAACCTTTGTAACCCAGATCTAGCTCCCAAACTGAATATGTCCCTGGATTTACATATAGTATTTCAATGGGTGTTGTGTGGTCTCTGGGATCAAATTAGCTACTGTTCTGGGCAGCTACACTATTTTCAAGTTGATTTATTTTTAGTTAGCATTTACCAAGAAACTACTATTTACCAAGTACTGTTATAGGTTGAAGATAAAATACAAATGAGAGGCAGACATTCATGTGGAGACATAGAGATGTGGACATATTTATGCAAGTATAAGGTCAACAACCATGTTAATATGTGACTAAGTATGATAAAATGTACTTTGTATTCTACCAGAAGCAACAGCATGCTTTGGGACATGGGGAAAAGTTTGATTACTTCTGACTGGTGGCTGGGATAAAATCAGAAGGTGACAGTTACAGAGGATTGCTAAATGAAACTGAGGAACTCTGAAGCAAATAAGATGACAGCTGAGTGTGAAGCTTGGAATATTCTAGGAAGATACAAAATAAAAGAAAAAAACAGATGTGGAAATATGGTATACATTTTAATAGTGGCTAATGGAGTAAGAATCAAAGCCAAGGACTGAGAGGCAGGACAGTGGGTAGAAATGGAAAGGTAGGTTGGTATCAGACGGTGAATTCTAGAGAAGAGCATTTACAGAGGCACCACTCAAAGTGCCATCTGCAGATCAGTGGTCCATCAGTGGTCAGGAGCTTGTTAGGAGTTTCTAGCATTGTTTCACCTGTTAGTAGAAAATCTAAATGACGCTAATCCTTTCTTGCCTTTCTCCATGATTTTAGAAACATGGAATCTCTTACTATCCACAAATAAGACTTTCTTGACTCAGTCTTATGATATTCTTTCTCTCTTACACACACACCCATACTTAGGTTTTAAAGAATACTCACCTGCAGAGGAGGAGGTATTAACACAAAGTTAAGACAGTGACTGACTGAGGAAGAAAGAAATTGGAAGAGACTGAAGAAGAAAAAAAGAAACATTTATACGGCAACTTTCCAAGCTCCTTTCAACCTGAAGAGTTTAGGGTCTAAAAGAGATGTCCTGTTAGTGGAAGCTACCCATCTTCTGTCATTTCCTGGCCACCAGACCAAGAGACCTATTTAGGGATATTTGTCTGCCAATAACAATGCAGAATCTCAGACCTGCTAAACTGCAATCTGCATCTCAGCAAGGTTGCCGGGTGGTCTGTATGATCACTGAAGTTGGAGATGCAAGGTTAGGGGTGTCAGACAGCACTAGTAAGGTTTAAGGGCAGAGAAAGAGGTGCAAAGGAAATGCACAGTTTGGGGGTACTGGGGTTCTTTCATTTTATCCACACAATGAACTTCTATTCTACTACCTCCTCTTTACAGAGTCAATTAACCCACCCAAAGTCTTGGTTTAGTAAATGGCACAGCAAGAATCTTGACCCTGGTATGTCTAGCTCCAAAGAATGCCTGGCTCCGTTTTGTGACTGAGTGATTTCATTAGTACTGTGTTTTGAAAGTTAAACATAAAAGCATCAATGAAGGAGGCTGAGGCTATTTTCTGTCAAGTAGAAAATACCCAGGACTGAATAAGACAGTTTATGGAAGGTGTGTGATATACGGTGAGTAGGTGCTTAGGAAATGAAGTCTGTTGCGGGTAGTAACTGAATCCTGGAGCGTGTGTTGCCCTCCTCACTGCGGGCTATGTTTATTTAACCAAATTCCCTATGGTTTCCTTTCCCTTTAATATCAACTGTCTGAGTAACTGTGGAAAGCCTGGTCTTTTATTTTATCCCCTCTCCAAGCATATCCGAAAAGCTGGGGGACTTTTTATACGGCCAATGATTCCTACATACTTTTTACTTGACAACTTTACCAGACATCTTTTTCACATCTCTTTCCATAGCACTGCTCTGCCCTAACAATGGGGACAGGTATCTCTATTAAATCCTCTATAAAATAGGAAATGCACGTTTTCCTTAGCACCCTGCCTTATTTTATTCTAGCAAAGGTACCATTGTGAGTATTCTTTAAAACCTAAGTATGGGTGTGTGTGTAAGAGAGGAAGAATATCATAAGACTGAGTCAAGAAAGTCTTATTTGTGGATAGTAAGAGATTCCGTGTTTCTAAAATCATGGAGAAAGGCAAGAAAGGATTAGCGTCATTTAGATTTTCTACTAACAGGTGAAACAATGCTAGATCTTAGAACAAGTGGTCAAGTAGTCTAGTTTCCAAAAGCTGCTTCTCCAGGGCACAGGCATTTTGGAAGTAAAACTGTGAGAAGAGGCTCAGCACCTGTAGCTCAGGGGCTAAGGTGCCAGCCACATACAGCAGAGCTGGCGGGTTCGAATCCAGTCCAGGCCTGCCAAACAACAATGACAACTACAACCAAAAAAATAGCTGGGTGTTGTGGCGGTACCTTTAGTCCCAGCTACTTGGGAGGCTGAGGCAAGAGAATCACTTAAGCCTAGGAGTTGGAGGTTGCTGTGAGCTGTAACACCAAGGCACTCTACCTAG
>NW_003852397.1:47197541-47212826 GCF_000181295.1 Otolemur garnettii | reverse complement strand
AAAAAACAGTGAGAAGAGCCTCAAGCTGAATTCAGTTCTTGATTAATTGTCACCTCATCTTAAACCTTGAGGACTCAGGTATTATTGCATCTCTGATATAGAAACACAGCTCGGTAAAGTATTCAAGTGAAACCTCACATGTTCAATGTTAATACAAAATAGTTGCTTTAGTTTATAGAAAACTTGAAAACATGGTTACCCAGCACTCCTGGCCACAACTATAGCAGTTACCTCCAAAAAGGATCTTCCTTCTCTCCCCCTCGCCTCTCTGTAATCCATGGTCCATAAGGCAGTCAAGGTGACTTTTGAAAAGTGTGATTGATACCAATTTAAAAACCTTCCAGGACTTCACACCCCACTTTGAATGAAATTCAGCCTCTCTCCTGGTCTGGCTGGCTCTTCTTGTTACCTTCTGGGGATCCCGTCTGTCCCACTTCTCAACAAGCCCCAGCCCCAGTGGCAGCTCCTTGTATCTTGAGCAGGCCAAGGCCATGCATAATTCCTTGAACCTGCTATTTCTTTGTTTTGAACTGCTTGTCCTCTACAAGTGTAAATGCCTGGCTTCATCTTCACCTTTAGGTCTCTATTCAACTCATCACTTCAGACTGGCTTTTCTGAACATTTAATCCAAACCAGACCTCTCACCCTCAGCCTTCATCTTAGCATCCTGCCTTATTATTATTTTTTTTTTATAACATTCATCACTAGTTAAAAGTACAGGACAGATTTATCTGCTTACATGTTCATTTTTTACTGCCTCAATAGAATTTAAGCTCTCTGAGGACAAGGACTTTCTCTTATTCAGCTACATGGCCTAACCTTGAATACAGTGCTTAGAATTTAAACAAGCACTCAGGAAAAGCTGTTTGAAGACTGAATGAATGAAAAGTAGTTTTCCATGGGATTTCACATGTTGGATCTCATTTGGAACATGGAATGTGGTTGGAGGGGAAAAATGTATTATTCTCTGATTCACTGGCCCTTCCTTAGGCATGATCTCAAATCTTGCTCTTTCATGAGCAGATAATGAGTGATTCCACAGGAAGACATAGTCTGTGGTATTTCTGGACCTCTATAACCTCCCACATGAGGGCAGGAAGAAGTTTCAAGCACCAGTGGTACGTGCAGAGAAAGACAGCTCTGATACACAGCAGTGCATCTTTCTGGCATAGAACTTGGCTGAGTCATTTGAGTGGTTCCGTCCCTGTGCACGGGGAGCAGCACTGGGCTCAGAATCCGATGTGAGCTCAAGTCCTGTCCTTGACCCCTGGGCCTGCTTTCTGATCTGTGAAATGCAAAAGATAATAAAAAGAGCTAATCATTTTTTTTATGAGTGTTCCAAGCCCTATGTAAACATTTGCATGTATGATTTTGTTTAGTTCTTACGATAATCCCCCCTGACGTCAGTACTATTGCTACACTCCTCTCCACCCCACCCCCAGGCTCTAAGCACAGGAGGGATTTGGTAATTGTGGTAACTGTAGAAGGCATGTGCGTAAGCCAGTGACAGAGCTGGGATTGAGGCCTCATGTAAGTTTGAACTTTCAATTCATGTTCTTAACAGTTGTATTATGTGGTTTTACCCCTCCATGTGGTTGGGAGAACAAAATGAAGTCACTATGTGACTCTATTCTCTTGTCATTGTCATTAACACGTATAACAATTTCCCCGTTAGACTCAGGGAGTCTGAAGGTCACAAATGCTTCCTAATTTACCTTTGTGTTTCTGGCATCTGGTGCAGATAAAGTGTTTAAAAATATATCTATCTCTTTTTCCTCACTCTCTTCCTTGGTTTCTTTCTCTTCTGGTGACAGAAATTGCATTTGCCACAACCCACAGGGTCATAACAAAGGCATTCCTGGGGAAGGAGTGAGAAGCAGAGAGCGTGGCTTGGCACACTCCTCAACTCTCTCTTTCAACCTGCTGATAATCCACACTGCAGCTCTGCCTCCTGTAAATCCAGCGTTGCCAAGAACTTTGTGTGATTCCCATGACAGGTTAGGGTAAATGCTATGTTTAGAACACAATGGTAAGTAGGCAGTCGATACAACCTAAAATTCTGGGAAGTATCATTAGTTTTGCCTGAAGCATAGGGCTTGGATTCATTAACTTTACGAAGTATAAGAACAAACCCCTGTTTACACAATGTACTAAAATTTAACCAGGTTAATTTCACGTAAGGGAAAAGGGCTTTGTGATTCCAGGAGCAAGAGGTAGGGATTCAACAAATACCATAGGGGGAAAAATACCATAGGCAGAACAATACCACAGGATGTACAAGTTTTAGAAAAAATATATATATTATTTAGTGCCATCTACTGTTGCAGTTATGGGGGGAAACATTGAGTTCTTACTTACTTGGTTCTATGTTAGAGCCTCAGAAAAAATGTGAACAGCTGTTCCCAGCTATATGTTTGTTGTTTATTCTTGTTTCAAGCTTATAATTTGTGTTATATGTAATTTCTCTTTGGATCCTTTTATTTATATGGGTAGTAAATTACAAAGTGGGAGTCAACATACTGGGGTGAATGAATAATTCTTGGGGGCTAGAGAACTGCCACTCAGTTTGCAGATAGAAGCAGATACCATTTCAAGAGCATGAAATGGAATGCTTTCCATGAGTGGATTGGACGGTCAGGAGCAAGATTGAGGAACAAAAGCCAAACCTCGAAATTCCCTCATTAACTGGTAATCAGAATCAGGTTGTATAGAAGCAGACTGGCAAGAAAACGGGCTGATACAACAAAAGAAAAATAAGTTTCAGGAGTTTTGATTTGTTTACCTTGGTTGTCCTCTGCCCTTTAACTGACCTTGACTCAAGAGGCAGTGGGGATCCTCACAGCTAATCTATTCCCTAAGCCAGTGGTTCCCACCCTTCCTAATGCCATGGCCCTTTAATACAGTTCGTGTGGGTCATGACCCACAGGTTGAGAACAGCTGAGGGCCTAAGCAAATATGACTTTCACTTCAGTTAAAGGAAGATGATCCTAGGAAGGGAGAGGACAGGCCAACCCATCTGTTTTTTTACTAATTTTATTTCTTGGTCTATAAATGGCCATTACTTGGGAAATCAAATTCTGAAAAGGTAGCAACTGTAGGAAAAGGCGGACAAATTTACTTCTTTATGAAGGGATTTGCTCGTGTCATTTGAAATTCTTTAAACTTTACAAATCCACATGGAGCAGGCCTACCGTGCACAGCACTTGGCAAAGAATTGTAGGGCTGGATGGACACCCAGAGGTTACCTAGAACATTTCCTTAATTTAACAGCTGAGGAAAGGAAGACTCCAGAGAGGAAAAAGAAACTGATTGATGTCACATTCTCATCCCACAGCAGAATTATGACTTGAGCCCAGTTTACTTTGTTCCTTATCCTCTTCAAGTTCTCATTTTCTTTTTTCTTTCTTTCTTTTTTTTTGAGACAGAGTCCTACTATGTCACCCTCGATAGAGTGCTGTTGCATCATAGCTCACAGCAACCTCTAACTCTTGGGGTCAGGAGATCCCCTTGCCTCAGCCTCTCAAATAGCTGGGACTACAGGGGCCCGCACAACACCCAGCTGTTTTTAAAGACGAGGTCTCATTCCAGCTCAGGCTGGTCTTGAATCTGTGAGCTCAGGCAATTCACCCGCCCTGGTCTCCCAAGTGCTGGGATTACAGGCATGAGCCACTAAGCCTGGCCCTCAAGTTCTCATTTTCTGAGATCACCGTCACTGATTTTCAATTCTTCACTTCATGGAAGGTCACTCAACTAGCATATTGCAAGGTATATTTTTTGACTGAATGTACCAGTCTTTCTAACACCATCACTTTTCGTACTGGATTTTTAAAAATAATAGTCAACAAGAAAATGTAGGATGTTAAATTCGAAGTGTGCCATGGTACCTTTTTGCCTCTAGACTTTGTGCTACAAAATGGCATCCTAATTTCTGGTCTTAGAATGAAAAGATTTCATAATAATAACGAGTTTCAAGGTGATCCACAGGAAGAATCTCAAGCCATTCTGCTGAAGGAACTGATTTTTTCAGAGTTGTCTCTTTTGTTCTGAAAGGAAACAGCTTGGATACCAGTCTCACTGGAAATGAGCACCATATTAATTATGAGTTACAAGCAATCTACACACAGGAACAACAAAACTGGATTTTGACATGATTGTTAATTACCCCAAAGCTATTTTTTAGTACTTGACATTATTACTATTCTACAGTCACTGTAAGAAATCGAAGAAAAACTAATCCCCTTCAGCATATACTGAGAAAGAAATATACTGAGATTTGTTATTTTAACATATCTTCCAATGCTAAAAGATAACAGTAGCATGTTATTCAAAAATCACATCTAAGATTGTTGTCTGGCATTTTTTCTTAATTGTTCATTTAGTGGCAATAAGAAGAAAGAAAGAAAGAAGGAAACAAAGGAAAGAAAGAAAGGGAAAAAAAAGAACAGCACAGAGAGATTCCTGGGGAAAAAGAAACAGGAAGTTGATTCTGAACATGGGGGTTCTTTTATGTTGCAAAAGAGGGCATAATTTGTGGTACCAAACATTTTCTTATAGTTCAAAATGACTGGAGTGCACTGTAGACAGTGATGACCATACGACAAGGACCATAAGATCCTCACCAAGGAGGGAAGAGTCGGTTAAAATAGCGTATTAGTTGAATTTGTTGATAACTAATTTTTCCTGTTATAGAAAGGAATGTGAAGTGACTTATAGTACGTAAGGGCATCAGATGAGGAGTAGGAGGTCAAAGCTCAAGTAGAAAACTCTTTATGAACAAGCTCCCTGTCTGGGAGTTCTTAGGACAGCCTCTCCCCCCTTGACCCTTTCAAGAGAGTTCCTGATGCTTCTTGTGGGTGAATGACATCTATTACTCATACCAGTATGTAGGAGATCTCTTTCTTCCCCTCTTTTCCTCTTCATTTGAATTAAAATCCATACAGTGACATGTATAGATAATAAGCATAAAATTTGTTGTGATATGACAAATGTATACATCTATTTGACCCACCAATTAAGGGATACCCAATCAGGGTATAGAAAATGGAAGTATACAAAATTGGGTATACCTAGACCCAATTAAGGTATAGACAATTTCCAGAAAATCCTCTTGTGCTTGCTACTTCCTAAGAAGTAAATTGTGATTTTAAAAAATTATTTATTTTCTCTGGTTACATAAAAACACTTTGGGGCCCTCCTTTAGCAGATACCAGGGGTATAGAACTTGCAAAACCATGGTGTTTTCAGTGGCTTCGGCTGATTGAATATTTAATAAGTTTCTGGGTTGTAATTATCACTGGTGATGTTAACTAAGCTCTGCAAATAAGAGGACATTGTCAGAGTGCCTTGGGCCTCAGTATAAAACATTTGGTTTACTTTCTAGAGGGGCAATGGCATTGATATATATGGTCTCTAATGCCAAGGGTGTTCCACAGTTATAGGGCAGGAAATACTAAGTATTGTGAGCTGCCTTTCCATGGTATGAAATGACTCTCCTGCTGGTTAAGCAAATCCCCATAACTCTCAAAAGAGGGAACTTAATTTAAGGCAGAATAGGCACTGGGGAAATAAAGTTTCACATGGGCAACTAGGCAGAATTCTGTGTGTTTTTATAGCTGGCTCTTGAACAGTCTTCAGGCTGGATATATCATTCACACCACAGAGCAACCTGGTCACATGCCAGCCATGCTGAAAGTCCCTCAACTGAGGTTTTGTTGAGAGGCTCCCAAATACTGATCTCTAGTAGAGCCTATGGTGACTCCATGACAAGCCGATACTTAAAATGCTTAGTCTCTGAGGACCAGAGCAATACGTAGGCAGCACCTACAGAATTCCACTATCATCACCGGGGCTGTTAAAGCCTTGTTAGGGAAGAGAGGGAGAAAATGAGAGAGAGAGAGAAATTGATTTATCCCGCTTGCTTAAATTAAAGACGCCTTTTCTATCCCAGGGCCTCCTGAGAAACATGAACTTTCTTTAACTGCAGTTACTGCCAGCAGCAAAAGTATCAGCAGGGGAGTTGTTTGGCTGAAACTGGGCTGAGGTGCTATAGTTCATTTTAGATTAATGGGCTTCTCTGGTTTCATTCCCAAAGTTCCCTGCCCTAGTCTTTCTAGTATGTTTTTGCCTACAGATATTGTCATTCGGTCATTCGTTTACCTGGGGCAGATTTTTTTTTTAAGGGGTAAAAAATGAAAGATTAAAGGAGGATAGTTTTCTTCCAGGAGACAGGTCTGATCAAAATTTGTCGGTATATTTGTAGAAACGCCTTGCGTAGCTTTACGAGTACATTCATTATCCAGCCATTAAGGTTAAAAGGAAAATACTTAACCCTATTCAAGGAGTTTTTGAAGGCTGTAGGTATGAAACTTTGAGAATGTTTTTGGCATTATTCATGACATACCTTGGTGTAGGAATACATGTTGTATTGAGATCCTGTCTTTTCCAGCTGTAAATTTCTATGGAGATAAATAATATCAGATTCAGTACTAGGTGTATAAGGTTAAAGTTATAGGATTGGCAATAATGGCAACCTCACACCCACATAGAATTTGCCATCAGTAAATCTTATAATGTGATGTGACTTCTGCTTTTTTTTTTTTTTCAATGATGGAATAGCTCATATAGGCCTACCATTCTGCTTAGATATATCTATAAAAGCTGGATTAAAAAAAAGAAAAGAAAACAACCCCAAACAAACAACAACAAATCTCACAGCTGTTTGAAAGCTCTGGAGCACAGTTACAATTTTAGAGGACAAATAAAACACATGTGGTGATGCCAATATTCCCAGTTTTCTCCTTGAGGCACTTCCTAATTTGTACCAGGTATAGAGCTAAGAAGCCAAGCAGAAAGGTGAGAGCTCATGCATTCTGCAGTGTCACCAGCTTGTGGAGACAAAAATTGGTCCTCAGGGTTATGAAGTGAAGCAGAACTTGAGAGTTTAAGGTCCCACAGGAAAGGGACCAACAGAAGTGATTCCGAAGTTCTGCGCAGGTTTTACCCTGAAAGCATTTGCAAAATCCTAAACTGCCTAAGGTGAAAGCTGAGCTGAAAGAAAGTAGCAGCTCGAAGCTAAGACGTTAAGCTCGAGTTTTTAGTAGGCTCATGATGCTGGCAAGACAGAATTGGAATTATAGGACACTTCGAAGGAGGACTCCTAGTAAGCATGCCAGGATCCCATTTGAGAGGCCTGTGTATGTGCTGGGAATAAAGCAAAAACTAGAAATACACCAGATCTCACAAAAACAGAAACTCTGGCTTGACTCTTGTCAATTCTTGATCAGTTCAGGGTGATCTGCTCTTAATTAAACCGCCTACCAGGAAAAATGAAATTTTCTATGAGGAAAAGAACAATACCAGAGCCTCTGTATTAGAGTTCAGTCATAATGTCCAGCCTTCATTCAACATTGCTGGATGTGTTAGAAGACAGAGCAAAATAAGTCTCAGCTAAGGGAGGGAAGGAAACATCGACAGAGAGGGTCGTAGGAGATCCATGTATCAAAATTATTAGTCATGACAATTAAAATAATTGCAGTATATGTTTAAGAAGTTATGTGAGAAAAAAGTGCAGCTCATCAGAAAACATGAATCTATATAAAAGAATCAAAATCCAATTCTAGAGTTCAAAAAATTAATAATGGAATTTAGAAATTAATATGTGAGTTGAAGAGCAGATTAGATACAGGAGAAGAAATGATTGGTAAACTGGTGGGAAAAAATGTCTGTAAGGAATATCTCACTAAAGCATGAAAATAAAAGTGTTAAAAAATCACAGAAAAAAGCTCCTAGAACGAAGACAGCCGTAGTAACAACACGATAAGAACAACAACAAGATAAAAGGTGGGCGCTGCCTTTGGGATCAGGCAATTTGTGGGAACTTGAGAAATTTTAGGTAAGACTGAAAAAGTAATGAGAAGGTTGTTGGAGACTGAAGAAAAGTCAGCCCGTGTCGTATAGTGTCAAACATCTGTCACCTCTCACCAATAATAATGTTGGACGTAGGAAATGTACTTTTTTTTTCATTTTTTTATTAGATCATAATTGTGTACATTAATTCTATCATAGGATACAGTGTGCTGCTTCCATATGCAGTTTGGCAAACTCTCATCCAACTGGCTAACATAGCCATCACGTCTTTCTCATAATTGTTGTGTTAAGACATTTATATTCAACCTTTAGACAAATTCACATGTACCCTAATAGGATAGATCATAGGCGTGATCCCCACGATATCATTCTCTTCACAAACTGATGGAGCTAGGTTAGGACGTTGATCGGCAGGGTGCTGAAAGTGTTACTTGGTTTCTTTGACCTGCATCCGATAAAATACAAGAAAAGAAAGATGAATTAAGGAAAAAACTTTGACTTTACCAGAAAAATTTGAGGACATAATTTAACATCTTAAATAATGAATGATATTTGGTAATTTAAATAACTGTGACCTTTTTCTCCAGACTGGATGGTGGTGCCCACGTATATTAGGGCATGTATCCAATAAAAAGCTTATCTAAATTTTAAGATCAAGGCAAGAGGGAAGCTGTGAGATTCCCTATGATGACCTCAAAAGAAAATTTCAGGTGGGAGCAGACTGGACCTTCTTGCTCACTGAAAAGAGATTCCAGTAATCTTGGATGTATGACCTGTAAATATTCTCTGCTAAATAAAAGAATTTTTGAATATCTTAAGAATATTATTTTACCCACACCCCAATAAAAATGGAAAGATATACTTTCCAAAAATGGAAAGAGTACTATGTGTCTTAAAGAAATGTGTGGCTATGTTTAGTAAAGCGGTTTATCATCTGATAAACAAATCCACTAAGACTTTAAGGGAATTTTACCTGCTTAGATGGATGGTTCTCTGAAAACATGTCTCTTGGCTCCCAACCTTCTAGGAGCGCTGAGGAAGCTCAGAAAACTACTCAGCTACAAATCTTACAAATCTTAAGAAAAAATGTGGATGACTCAGAAAGTAGAACTAACATTCCAGAGGACAGACCCCGAAGATATGGAGACTTATTTTGGTGAGTAGGACTAGGCCATAAGCAACCAGTATTCCTGGTTTTCAGAGAAAGAAATTAGTGGCACGTGTTTAGCTGAGTCATTAAACTGCTTTGGACAAGTAATTATTACGAGTTTCCCATTCTCTTACTTTTAAAAACACAGCGTCTATTGTAGCTATTCTGTCCTCATCTCTTCACTTTGTGTTGGGTGTATGGAGGGTAAATACCTTGTATTTTTTGGTTATTATTTTTAATTTTAAGAGCTGTAGGAGGTACAGGTGTTTTCTTTTAACATGGATTAATTATATAATGCTGAAATCAGAGCTTTTAGGGTACCTGTCACCGCAATGGTCTATATTATGCCAATAGGTAGATTTTCATCCCTTACTACCCTACCATTTTCCTCCCTTGCAGATTTCAACATCCATTACATTGCTTTATGACCATGTATACTCCTTATTTAGCTTCCACTTATAAGTAAGAACATGTGGAATTAGTTGTTTCACTCTTGAGATACCTTACTTAGGATAATGGTCACCAGTTTTATCTAAGTGGTGCTAAAGACATTCTTTCATTCCTTTTTATGATGAGCTGTACTTCAAGGCAGATATATACTACATTTTCTTTATCCACTCTTCTGTTGATGGGAACTTAGGTTTATTCCATATCTTTGCAAATGTGAATTGTGTTCTGTAAACATTGAGGTGTTGCTTTTCTTCCCTTCCCTTCCCTTTACTCCCCTCCCCTCCCCTCCGCTTTCCTCCTCTTTCCTCTCCTCTCCTCTCCTCTCCCTCTTCTCCCCTCCTCTCTCCTCTTCTCTCCTCTTTTCTTTTTTTTTCCCCAGTAAAACAACTTTTTTTCCTTTGGGTAGATCCTGAGTAGTGGGATTGGTAGATTGAATAGTAAGTCTACTTTGAGTTCTTAGAGGGCTCTGCATACTGTTTTCCATAGAAGTTGCACTAGTTTACAGTGTATGTGCATTCCATTTTCACAGAATCCAGGTCAAAATCTGTTTTTTCACTTTCAGTAGTGACCATTCTGATAGGGGAAGGTGGTATCTCACTGTTTTAATTTTCATTTCCCTGGCAATTGGTGATGTTGAGCATATTTTCATGTTTGCTGGCCATTTGTCTATCTTTGAAAAACAATATCTATTCATGTCTTTTGTTCACTTTTTGATGGGTTGTTTTTTTTCTTGCTGATTTCTTTGTAGATATGAGATGTTAGTCCTTTATCATATGTATAGTTAGTGAATATTGTCTCCCATTCTGTAGGTTGCCTGTTTACTCCATTGTTGAGGATTTTTGTATCTATGTTCACGAGGGATATTGGTCTGTAATTTTCTTTTTGTTTTGTCTTTTGCTGCCTTTGGTATCAGGGTAATACTGGAGAGAATGTGGAGGGAGAATGTGTTAGGGAGGATTCCCTCTTTCCTAATGTACGGAACAGTTTCATTAGGATGGGTCCCAGTTCTTTGTAGGTCTAGTAGAGTTCAGATGTGAATTCATCTGGTCCTGGGCTTATTTATGCTGAGAAATTTTTTATTACTCTTCTTACTAATCTGTTCAGGATTTCTACTTCTTCTTGATTTGGGCTTGGGAGGTGTGGTGTATTTCCAGAAATGTATCCATTTCCTCTAGGTTCTCTAGTTTGTGTGCACAGAGGTTTGCATAGTAGTCACAGATGATATTTATATTTCTGTGTTATCAGTTGCAATGTCTTCTTTTTCATTTCTGGCAGAGCTTATATGAATCCTTCCTCTTCTATTTTTGATTAATCTCACTAGGGATCTATTCACTTTGTTTAGTTTTTCAAAGGACCTTTTTTTGTTTGTTTGTTTCATTGATGCTTAGTATTGATTTTTTGGTTTTCTTTTCATTTGGTTCTGCTCTGATTTTTGTTATTTCTTTTCTTTTCCTGGCCTTGAGTTTTGTTTGTTCTTATTTTTCTAGCTCCTTGGGGTATAACAGTAGGTTGTTAATGTCTGATCTTTCTGTCTTTTTTATGCAGGCCTTTAGTGCTATAAACTTTGCTTTTAGCAGTACTTAGGCTACATACCTGAGATTTTGAAAGTTTGTGTTGCCTTTGTCACTCAACTTAAAAATATAATTTTAAGGGCTTGGCATAGTGGCTCACACCTGTAATCCCAGCACTCTGGGAGGCCAAGGCAGGTGAATTGGTTGAACACAAGAGTTCAAGACCAGCCTGAGCAAGAGCAAGACCCCAGTCTCTAAAAAATAGCCAGGCATTGTGGCAGGTACCTGTAGTCCCAGCTACTTGGGAGGCTGAGGCAAGAGGATTGCTTGAGCCTAAGAGTTTGAGGTTTCTGTGAGCTATGATGCCATGGCACTCTACTAGGGGCAAGAAAGTGAGACTTTATCTTGAAAAAAAATTTTTTTTTATTTCCATCTTGGTTATTTCACTGACTCAAAGATTGTTCAGCAGCAGGTTTTTAAATTTTCATGTACTTGTGTAGTTTTAAAAGTTCCTCTTGGAATTAATGTCTAGTCTTATGTCACTATAGTGTGAGATGATACATGGTATAACTTTGATTTTTATAAATTTGGTGAGATTTGTTTTGTGGCCTGATTTGTGATCTACCTTGGAAAATGTCCCTTGTGCTGATCAGGATTTATATTCTGCAGTTTTAGGGTAGAGTGTTCTATAAAGATCCGTGAGGTCCGTTTCTTCCAAAGTCCTGCTTAAATGTAGTGTGTTTTTGTGGATTCTCTGCCTTAGTAATCTGTCTAGTGCTCTTAGTGGTTATTAAGATATTGGTGTTTCTTTCCTTAGCTCTAGTAGCTCTTTCCTTAGCAATCTGTTTTGTGAATCTGTGAACTCATATGCATATGTATTTATGACTATGATATATTTTTGTTGAATTGATACTTTGTCATTATATAATGACTATCTTTGTCTTTTTTGAGTCATTATTGATTTAAAGTCTTTTATTTGACATGGGAATGCTTTCTGCTTGCTTTTATTATTCATTTGTGTGGAATATTTGTTTCCTCCCTTTTATCATAAGTCTATGAAAATCTTTGTGAGTTGAATGGGTTTCTTGTAGATAGCATATATTTGGGTTTAAAAAAAAATTTTTTTTTTTTTTGAGGCAGAGTCTCACTATGTCGCCCTTGTGCCATGGCATCACAGCTCACAGCAACCTCAAACTCTTGGGCTTAGGTGATTCTCTTGCCTCAGCCTCCCAAGTAGCTGGGCCTACAGGCTCTTGCCACAATGCCTGGCTACTTTTTGTTACAGTTGTCATTGTTGTTCAGCTGGCCCAGGCTGGTTTCAAACCTGCCTGCCTTGGTATATGTGGCTGGTGCCATAACCATTGTGCTACAGGTGCTGAGCCAGGGTTTTTAAAAAATTATTTAGCCAATCTATATTTTTATGTAGGGCATTAAAATCATTCACATTCAGTGATAGTATTGCTATGTGAGCTACTGTTTGGTCATCTTGTTGCCTGTTACCTCATTACTCTGTTCTCCCTTGTGTTACTGTTTTATGAGAGCTGTGAATTTTAACTTTTGAGTGTTTTACACTTGTGGATTTTGAGTGTTCTCTTTCATGTACAAACATTTTTAAGCATTTCTTATAGGGCAGGTCTAGTAGTAACAAATTCCCTCAGTGTTTGCTTGTCTGGGAAAGACTTTATTTCTCCTTCATTTATGAAACGTTTGCAGAATACAGAATTCTTAACTGACTTTTATTCTGTTTAAGAAAACTAAAAATGGGAACTCAATCCCTTCTGGCTTGTAAAGTTTTAGCTGACTGGTTGACTACAATTTCATAAAATACCTTACACCATAGGCACTCAGATAAATGTTTCCCACATACTTACCCTCTGAAATAACAAATGTTATTATTATTATTTAAGATAGAGTCTCACTCTATTGCCCAGGCTAGAGTGCAGTGGCATCAGCCTAGCTCACAGCAACCTCAAACTCCTGGTTCAAGTGATCCTACTACCTCAGATCACCAAGTAGCTGAGACTATAGGCACCTGCCACCACACCCAGCTAATTTTTCTATTTTTAGTAGAGACAGAGTCTCACTCTTGGTCAGGCTGGTCTTAATCTCCTGAGCTCAAGCAATCTGCTTGCCTTGGCCTTCCAGAATGTTAGGATGATTACAGGCATGAGCCCATGTTTGTTGTGTTAAGCTAGTAAATATTAAAATAATCTTTTATGAAGTGAGCAATAACTAAGATAACCTAATTAGCTATTATCTTATAGGTCCTAGAATATGCAATAAAAGATGCCATCATTTATTATCTAAAAAATAGGTATATTTATTATAATTACAGGTTATGAGGTCAATATACAAAATCAATTGCATTATATTTATATTGATATAGGCATAAATATGTGTTAGCAATAAGTGATTCAGAAATAAAATGTAAAACTGCTCAAGAAGCCCTGATAATGAAGGAACATAAAGCACTAATTGATAAATTAGATTCATAAAAATTAATAATTTTACTTACCAAAGGACATCATTAAAAGAGTGAAAGCTGGCTATAGCTTGAAAAAATATATTTTAATACAAATATATAAGAAATTTATGAAAATAGGCTTGGCACCTGTAGCTCAGAGGCTAGGGTACCAGTCACATACACCAGAGCTGGCGAGTTTGAACCCAGCCCAGGCCTACCAAACAACAATGATAACTACAAGCAAAAAAATAGCCAGGCATTGTGGCAGGCACCTGCAGTCCCAGCTACTTGGGAGGCTGAGGCAAGGGAATTGCTTAAACCCAAGAGTTAGAGGTTGCTCTACTGAGGGCAACAAAGTGAGACTGTCTTAATTAAAAAAGGAAAGAAATTTATGAAAATAAATAAAGAACACATATGAACTAAAACCGGGACAATTCCCCCCTTTTAAAATAGACAAGTCTTAAATAAGCACTTCACAAAAAGATATCCAAAAAGCAAATAAATATATAAAAATTGCTTAACATTGTTAGTCACCAGAGAAATGCATATTAATACTCCAATGAGATACCATTGTATATCACAGAATGAATAAAATTTAAAAAAAAACCATGAAAATTGCAATACCAAATTACAGTGACAGTGTAGAAAATGTAATTCTCATATATTACTAGTAAAAATCTAAATTGAGCCTGGTGTATAACTTACACTTGTAATCTCAGCATAACTGGGAGGCTGAAATGAAAAAGGATCATTTTAGGCCAGAAGTTTGAGAACAGTCTGGGGAATATACACAGTGCCTCTAAAAAAAAAAAAAAAAAGCCTGATATGGTAGCCTGTGCCTATACTATGGCTCTAATTACTCAGGAGGCTCAGAATGCTTGAGCCCAGGAATTCAAGGCTGTAGTGAGCCAAGTTCATGCCACTGCATTTCAGCCTCGGTGACAGAGTAAGACCCTATCTATAAAAATATATATATATAACACATTGTTGGCAGTATCAAAATTCTCCCATGTAGGAATTCCACTTTAATGTTTATACCCCAAGGAGAGACTTACATATGTACATCAAAAGACCTGTGAAAGAAATTTTGTAGCAGCAGCATTATAAGTAAGTTCCACAAACCGGAAGCAGTCAGTGTTAGAATGGATAAATCAATTGTGAAATGTTCCTCCAATGAAATCTTACATACTGAAGAAAATGAGTAATTACTGTTATTAAAAATGTGAATGGATTTCAAAATAATCATGTGGTTGAAAGAAATGAGACATAATAGAATATATAGTATTATCTCATTTTTAAATGTGGCAAACCAGTCACAAAAAATCCACAGTGTTAGAAGTCCAAATAGCTGCAGCCAGGTCCTGGACACACACTCCTACAATCTCTCCAGAGAAGAAAAAATTGCTTGAGCCTAGAGGGGCAGGACTAGCCTGGACAATATAGCAAGACCCTATCTAAAATTTTTAAAAAGAATAATTATTTGTTGTTCATTAGTTTGTAATGACTGGGAGTAAAAATATAAGGGAGACTTTTGAGATGCTATAATGTTTTTCTTATGTAATTAATAGTTATACTAGTGAGTTTAGTTTGTGAAAATACATTCAGATCTACTAATTAATGAACTTTATTAATATACATTATACTTCAGTAAAATGTTGACTTTTTTTTTTTTAGCCTTATAATGTTTTCATATGAAGGAAAATGCATTAAGGCCAAATTCTTCTTGTTAAGATAAACACTTAAACCAAAAGGGGCAGGAAGCTCAGAATGAACAATGTTAAGTAGGTAAAGTGAAGAAAGTAATTGGGGAGGGAACTCTGACAAAATTGGGCCTGGCTGCTTGC
>NW_003852397.1:47196284-47197466 GCF_000181295.1 Otolemur garnettii | reverse complement strand
ACATTTATTACTTTTTCAAAGAGAGTGAGAAATTCACAATTATATGTAAAATATACTGAATTTATTTTTAACCACTTTCCTGAAGTGTGATTGACATGGAAAAAGCTGTACATATTTAACATATACAATTGGATGAACTTGGGGATCAGTACACACTGGTGAAACTATTACCACCATCAAGATCATGAACATGCCCCTCACCTCCCAAGGTTGCTTCTTGTCCCTTTATTATTATCACTGCTACTACTATTTGTGATATTAACATTTAACATAATATGATCTACCTTTGTAGCAACTTTAAATATGCAGTACAGTATTGCTAGCTATAGGCCCTATGTTATAGAGTGGATCTCCATGACTTTCTTGTATAACTGAAACTTTGTGCCATTTTACCATTGTTATGTCCCCCGCTTTTCTGTGAGCCCCTGACAACCATTATTGTACTCTCTGCTTCTATAATCTGTTTTAGATTTCACATGTCAGTGAGATCACACAGTACTTGTTTTTCTGTGTTTGACTTATTGTATCCAGCAAAATGTCCTCCGGTCCGTTCATGTTGTTGCAAAGGGTGGGACTTCTTTCTTTACAGTTGAAAAGTATATCCATTTTATGTAGGTACCACATTTTCTTTTCTTTTTTTTTTTTGCCGGGGCTGGGTTTGAACCCGCCACCTCCAGCGTATGGGGCCAGCGCCCTATCCTTTTAAGCCACAAGTGCCGCCCGGTACCACATTTTCTTTATCCATTCATCCATCCATGATCATTTAGGTCATTTCCTTATGTTGGCTTTTGTGACTAATGCTGCAGTGAACATGGCAGTGCCATTATTTCTTTAAGATCCTATTTTAATTCCTTTGCATAAATACCCAACAATGGGATTGCTAGATCAGGTGGACATTCTAGTTTTAATTTGGGGGGAATGTCCATACTGTTTTCCACAGTGGTTGTGCAAACTTCATCCCCACCAACCTGGTTCCCTTTACTCCATGTCTTCATGAACACTTGTTACGTTTTTATTATTATTATTATTACATGATAGCTGTGTACATTAATGCAATCATGGGGTACAGTGTGGTGTTTTCATATACAATTTGAAATATTTTCATCACACTGGTTAACATAGCCTTTATGTCATTTTCTTAGTTATTGTGTTAAGATGTTTATATTCTACTTTTAGAAAGAT
>NW_003852397.1:47192542-47195959 GCF_000181295.1 Otolemur garnettii | reverse complement strand
TTTTTTTTTTTTTTAAATACTAGCCAGCCTAACAGGTGTGAAGTACTGTGTCATGTGGTTTTAATTTATATTACCCTAGTAATTAATGATGTTGAATACCCCTTTACATATCTGGCATAAAAGCAGATCCACATACCAAAAGAACAGGAAGAAAGTCCATAAATAAGCCCATACACATTAGGTCAACTTGACAAGGGCACCCAAAATAGAAAATAGGACAGAACAGTCTCTTCAATAAATGGTATCGGGAACACTGAATATCCACATGCAAAAGAAGTTGGACTTTGATCTTATGCCATACAAAAATCTTCCCAAATGTATTAAAAACTTAAACATAACACCTGAAACCCTAAAACACCTTGAAGAAAATGAGGAAAATTTCCTTGACATTGGTCTTGGCAATGATTTTTTTGGGATATGACACTGAAATGAAAGGTAACAAAAGCAAAAATAAGTTGAGCAACATCAAACTAAAATCTCTACACAGCAAGAGACATGATTGAAAAAGAATTAAAAAGGCAGCCTATGGAATGAGAGAAAATATTATTTTCAAATTGTATTTGCAAACTATGTATCTGAGAAATGTTCATATGGAAAATATACAAGAAATGCTTATTATTCGATAGCCAAAAAACCCAAATAATCTGATTAAATAATGGGCAAAGGACCCAAATAAACATTTCTCTAAAAAAAGACATAAAAATCTCCTCATTTTTAATATTGGCATCAAATTAGAATCCTTGAAAATACTATAGACTAAACAAAAGACATCTGTGAACTACATTTAGTCAATCTATAAACTCGGATCGATAGAGCCAGCATAGAAACCTAGAACTATTGAGTTGGAAAACAAATGTTAATATTAACTTCTCCAGTATCAAGCTGTATGGAGTAACTGCTGACTCTTACCCCTGCTGTGACTCATTGTACTTGGAAACTGTCAGGTGTATTCACATTGGATAACTTTTCAAACAGTTTCCACTTGAGAAGTGTCCTCCCTCCATCACTGATTGTCACAGTTTTTCATAAAGGACTTGGCCAATGTCATTCCCTCTGAGCTACCTTTTTTGCTGCCATACTCTCGTGGAGCATAAAACTGTCCCAGAATTATGCTTTCATGTCCTTTTTGTCATTGGACATTGTATATCACATTGTAGCTGTGTTTCACCTCTTATGAATTCCTTGAGAGCAGTAAAAACAGAAATGCAATCATTTTTTCTTGTACAGTATTTATACAATCAAATAAGTTACTCTATATAAAACAGAGACACATTAAATATTTGATAGCAGTGGTGTCCTGTTAAACACAGGATTTTAGATCCCTAGACGCTTGCCGAGGGAACCATTTCACCTCGGTCAGCAAAACTCTTGGCATCCTTACTATAGATGTACTGTAAAGAATTTCCTTGGAAATCCCCATCAAAGAAAGCTTCTAATTAACAAAAAGAACTATATATTCTATTTATTCACTTGGCATAGATGTAGAGTATCCAATAGTAAATAAGGTAAACGAATGTCCTGCCCTTACTGAGATTAAATATTGCTGAGGCAAGATAGAAAATGAACCAAATAATTAAATAAATATCATCATTTTAGAATATGGATAGCACAAAAGGGAAACAAGCAGCATGAGGTGAGTGACTGTCATGAGGGGAGAGCCACTTTACTTGGGGAACCATGGAAAGCTGCTCTGAACTGAGGTGAGGAGAAGATAGCCCTGTGGAAATCTGTAGGGAAAGACTTTTAAGAAGAGGAAATAATAGTGTATTGGGTCCCTCACAAGTGGAGAGAAGCTTGGTGTGCTGCACTTCTAAGAGGAGTGATGTCAGTGCCCAGGGCACAAGGGGGAGATGATGTGAGATGTGTTTGGATCAGTAAGCAAAGCCACGTTTCACCTGGCCTGGTAGGTTGGATCGTGTTCTAAATGAGGGAATCATATAATCTGGCTTGTACCTTTAAGATCTAAGTTCACTGGAAAGAGAAAAGGTGGCAAAGAAAGCAAAGATGGAAATTCAAAGATTATTAAGAGGCTATTGCCATAATTGCAGTGAGAATTGGTGAAGAGAAGTGGGTGGGCTTTAGGGGTTTTCTGAGACTGACTGGATTCAGGCGTCCTCAAGCTACGGCCCATGAGCCACATGTGGCCTGCCGAGGACATTTATTTGGCCCGCTGGGTGTTTTTGCCGCTGCTGCCTCTCCTGCTTAGCAGCCAACTCATCCCAGGGCCTGTAGTCTGGCTCTCCAATGGTCTGTGGGACAGTGAACTGGCCGCCCTGTTTAAGTTTGAGGACCCCTGGTAGTTGATAGATTTTGGAGATGGGAATATGAGAGAGGAAAGCGTTTCCTAGGTCTGAGGCTTCAGCAGTAGAGTGGAGAGACAGGTGTGTCATTACGAGGGGACAAAGTAGGTGTAGGGTAGGTGCGAGGTGGGGATAAAAAGCGTGTTTATCTCTTACAATCGGACAAATCCTTTAAATATGCAAGGGTGGATTTCAAGTGCCACTGTGATATCTAGAGCGTGGATGTGTGAGAAAGAAAAAGGGGGTGAGGACCAGTCCCTGAAACCCTCTGACATTTACAGTGCCAGCAGAAAAGAGAAGGGCCATGCAGGAGACGCAGAAGGAATCGTCATTCATATAATACTGTAAGAAAAAGCAAAGTGAGGGGAGGCTCAGGAGCCTCCAGGAGGGGAGAAGGATGGAAGTGCAGTCCTACACAAGTGGCTACCATGCAAGGGGAATAGGAAATAGAGATTCTGTGTCTTTAACGTGCCCTCTGTGGCCCAAGCAAACCAAATTCATTTGCATTGCTCGGATTTTGGCCTGGCTGCCCTGTCTGTCTGAGAAACCTCCCTTCCCAGCTCTGGATTTGGTCAGGTCCTTCTCACTCTCCAAGTCTCTGCTTACAAACACCACCTCCTCACAAAGCTCTTCCTGATCTTTCTCCATGAAGCAGATCCTTTGCTGGGCTCTCTGTGTCCGTTTGTTAATTACTTTTAAGCACTTACTGTTATCAAAAATGTCATTGCGTGTTTCATCTCTTCTCTGTTCCTCAGTGAGGACATAAGCTCTGTGAGGGCAGGGCGTTTTGCTCTCACCCTTTGCTGATCCTACCGTTATCAAAGTGTCTGTATTGATGGAAGGTGTAAATAAATGAGAGGAGAGACAAATTAAATTAGAAATTGTCAATGTGATGGGGATATTAGAATACAGGGTTATGTTCTAGGCGTAGGCTTGCAACATTACCCTACTACTGCCGTAGAAAATTCCATGAATCATGTGGCTTAAACAGCAGACATTTATTTTCTCCAAGTTCTGGAATATAAAAGTTCAAGACCAAGGTGTTGGAAGTCTGGTTTCTCCTGAGGCTCCTCTCCGGCTCACAGATGGCTGCCTTCTTGCTGAGTCTTCACACGAC
>NW_003852397.1:47191208-47192191 GCF_000181295.1 Otolemur garnettii | reverse complement strand
CTGGGCGCATCTTTTTTTCTGGGTGCACGCATCCCTGGTTCTCCTTCTCTATCTTCATGTAAGAACACTGATCACATAGAAGTGGGACTCCCCATTATCATCTCATTAACCTTAATCATCTTCTTTAAACCCCTGTTTCCAAATATAGTCACTCTGAGTGTTAAAACTTCAAAATATGAATTTGGGGTGGACACAATTCAGTCCCTAACAGCTCCATTGAACTCTGGGATGCCCACTCTCTCATGGTGTGAGTCTGTGACTCAGTTCCATGGTAAGAAAAGATGTCTTTTGTATTCTCCTTAGATTTGCGGCACTGGGGCTTTAAAAGTGGGGTGGGGAAGCGCTTATTCAGTTAGATATTAGTGGCTTCTCAGAAGATCTGTGCTAAATCTGGAGGATAAAAAAGGGCTGCATGTTCTTTTCTTTTTACATCAGGAAACCCTTTGATATTTCCATCATCTACTCCAGAACATTGGCTTTCTTTCCTCCAAAGATGTGAGAATTCAAGCGTGAAATTCTCTTATTAAAGACCTCATTATTCTTCTGCAAATAGCACACAAATCCTGAAAATATAGTTTAATTATTTAAATGGATCATGTTATAAGTAATGATTGCCTGGTACATTGCTTACTTAGAAAAGGAAATAATCTCGGTGCATTTAATTCCGTGGAGTAGTGAACAGCGACTTCTTTTTGATTAATTGTTTCACACTTCGCACTTTTCATTTCGATCTCTGAAGCAATGGAGATTAGGTATAATTAGAACAACTAATTCTTCAACTTGGAGAAGTCTCTTGGCCTGCTTGTCTGCATTATTTTATCTGGAAAACTGTATCAAGCAAAGGCATGACTTCAAAAAAAAAAAAAAGACATTGCAATTTGCCAGGGAATTGTTAATAAAAACAGAAGTAATGCATTTTCCTTTTGCTACTGTGCAAAGATTGATCATCCAACAGATGTTCCTGGCATCGCCTGAAACTGTCT
>NW_003852397.1:47185452-47189749 GCF_000181295.1 Otolemur garnettii | reverse complement strand
GATGATTACATGAGGACAACACTTTGTCCAGCAGAGTGTTCCCCAGCAGTAGCAGAAGGCTGCAGAAAGTGAAATATTTTGAAAAGTCATCTGAGAAGAGTTATGAAACTGAAGGAGACTCAGGCAGGGGATAGAGAATTGGTTCTGGTGGTGGGGAGAAAGAATAGGATAATTGTGAGAAAAATCACAGCACAGTCATAATTTTTGAGTCTGACGAAAAGAAAACGTCCACAGTACTCCAGTTCCCTGGTGCCCATACGTACGTCCTGCTCTTTAGAGAAGTGCAGCCTCTCCAAAGTCCAGTCCCATGCTGCAGTAACTTCTAAAGTTAGCCCTCTCCTGTCTTATGATTAAAAGCTTACAGTGCTCCCTATTGTAAAATCCAGTGAAAACAAAAGCTTGTGTTCCATACTTAATTTCCTAACTAAATTTCTCCCAATGAATTTAATAAGTGTTCATGGAACTAATAGATATTTTTCAATAGCCCCCAATACTATAAAACCAGGAGAGGAAAATACTAATTCCAGGTAGTAAAATAGAAATGCACCTCTCCATGCCACATGTTTTCATTTCATCTTGGGTTGTTTGCTTCAGACTGTTCTTCCCACATCAAATGAAAATGCCTGGTGCTGGTGAGAAACTCCACATTGTCACAGTTCAACTTTGAAATCTCTCTGAGTCACTTGGAAAATAAACCTCTCTTTGTTTCTGTTTGGAATTAGGGTCCACACATCCCTCCTCTGTGTATGCCAAACATATTCTACGTCTCAAATTCTGAAATTGCTGACCTTTGCTTTGACTGGGAAAGGTCAACGTAGAATATTAATTATATATTTTTTCTTTGGGCAAGCTTTTCAAACTACATCCTAAAAGTATTTTTTCCATTTTTTACTTGCCCCCTCCCTCTGTGAAGAGCTACAAATCTCAGAGGGGATGGTGCAGGAAAGGAAAACGTGGTGAGAATTTAGAAACAGCACTTGCAGCGGATCATGAAGACTCTTGGTTTCTCTGGCCCTGTCAATCCCAGCCTATCTTTCATTACGTAAATAAGCCTTTTCAAAGAAATGAGCCAGACTCCAATTTCTGGAAGACTCTTTTGATATAATCCAGAATTGGTGGGCTATGGATCAAACAGGAGAGAAGAAAAGGAAAAGAAGCCATCCATGAAAGTAAAATGTGAAGGAAAAGTAGGGAATGGGATTGGGTGGGGGGTCACACACTCCACGTTTCCCCCTCGATTCCACATGACAGCAGTCATTCTAGAAAGCCATTGTATAGTATCTCAGGTGAGATAATGTTAATTATATCCATTTACCACGATTCCCATAGCATGAGGAAGTAAAAGTTCAGAGAAATTGAGTAATTAACTCCTGTGCTTTAGGACGTAGATGAATTTCAACCTAAGTCTACCGTGTCCATGACGATTTCTTCTCTCTTAGGAAGGATTAAGGATAAGGGAAAGATAAGGAAGAAAAAGGACTCAGAAAAAATAAGTTACCATTTTTGAGCCGTGTTCATGCTTTTAAGATTTGTAGGTATGTATAGGGTCAAGACATTGAACAATTTTAAAAAGTATAAGGGAAGAAATAGAAGTAATCTGTAATCCCAATACCCAGAAATAATCGCTATTTGGTTTTGGTACGTTTCCTTCTATGGTTTTTAACTGTGTGTGTTTGACAATATACAGTCGAGCCTCCATAGGGGACCACCTCTCTGTGACCACCTCTCTACATTACCATCTCCTTAAGTTACCTAATTTTCAAAGATTGAGCGTGAGCCACATGCACTCTGTATGTTGACCACCTCTGTAAGCTTTATTGAATACATTCTATGTCCCAGGCACCATACTAGGAAATAGGGATTTACAATGAAAGAAAGAGAAAGAGAAAACGAATAACATCCTTGCCCTCAGAAAGTTGATGAGGGGAAGCAGATAATAAACAATTTGATCTCTGAAGTATCGTGAAGAAAGCACGTATAGATATGATATAGACATACTCTATTTTAGAAAGGAAACTCGGGAAGTTTCTGAGGATAAGACATTGGAATTTGAAAATTAAAGAATAAGCAGCAAGTTAAAGGTGAAAAATCAAAGAAATTGCATTCCAAGGGAAAGGACAGCAGTCAAACCAAGGGCTCAGCAAGTACAAAAACTGGAGGCAGGAAAGATCTTGCTGGTTCAAACAGCAGAAAGGTCTGGGTTGCTGAAATGTGGATGGAATTGAGAGCTGGAAGGGGAGGCTAAGAGATGCAATCAGGAAGGAGATCCCACAGGGTTTTGTGGGCGATAAAAGCCTTTGAATTTCATTCTAAGTACAGCTGAGAAGCTCAAGGTTTGCTAAGCAAGGATAGCCCTGATGTGATTAGGTGTAACAGGAAAGACTTTCACAGCTGCAGGCTCAGGCATGGAAAAATAGAATTTATTTCTTCACCCAATTTAATTTCCGGCATTTAGCCTCAAGCTTGCCCAGCAGTAGACAATCAAATCTATCCAATTGCTTGTGTTTCTCAGTTCCATACAGTGATTTTTTTCACTAAATCGAAAAGTATAGTTCAATCATATTCTACCCTTCACCTCTTCCTTGTCCAGGACAGAAGGGGCTTATGACTATCAGTGTGTTGACAGGTGTGTGCATTCCAGGTGTGTACGTGATGGTGGTGGGGTTGGATTATTGCTCCTCTCCTGGCTTTCACTGCTGTGTGCCAGTCCTTAGGCATATCCTCATCTGGGTAAATAAGTGTGACTTGCCCAGTTGTCCTGTGCTAGGTGCTGGTGATCAATTTCTGCCCCTCCGACATGACTCTCGGCCCACCAGACCTCTAATCCACAGCTCCACGCAGGTTGCTTTTCTCAGCAGTCAGGCATAGTCCACTCAGCTGGGGCCCCCAGACCACCCACAGCCTTCTTTTTGGTATAGACAAGGGTCAGCGATTCTCCATGCCATTGTGAGGGATGTGGAGGTTCTTTCTGACACTCACAAGTGCTCTGATACTCTCTTCTAGGTTTCCAGAGACCTAGAGTTTCAGCAAGCAGGGCCACAAGTTTATTCTGTGATTCTCAAATTTAAAGAAAGATTTCCACCAGACATAGGCCAAAGACAGAGATGACTGGAGATTGGAGGAATCCTTCCATCAGCTTGCCGCATTTAGTTCTTTATTTTTGTCTTTACAAAATTGTGTTTTTCTCTCCTCTGCTAGAACACATTGTCTGCTCTGGGATGTGGGGATGTGGCAGTCTTATGAATGGCAGGGACTGAACCCAGAAGCCTTGAGGGTGGCATCAAGGCTTTGTTTAAAAATATTGACCTATTTAAAACATCTGGAATCCATTTTAGTGGGTTTGTTTTTGGAGACAGAGACTTACTTAGTCACCCTTGGTAGAGGGCAGTGGTGTCCTAGGTCACAGGAACCTTGAACTCCTGGGCTCAAGCAATCTTCTTGCCTCAGATTCCCGAGTAGCTGGAACTACAGCACCCACCACAATGCCTGGCTAGTTTTTCTATTTCTTAGAGATAGGGGTCTTGTTGTTGCTCAGGCTGGTCTTGAACTCCTGAGCTCAAGTGATCCACCCACCTTGGCTCCCAGAGTGCCAGGATTACTGGCGTGAGCCACCGTGTGTGGCTCATTTTAGATGCCTTTGTATGAGGCATTAAATTTTGGCATTTTCTCCCCCTAAAAAAGTTATCCAATGATTCAGTGAATATTTATTACTATAAAATGTCACCACTTGAGGTTTTCTTTAATATAAAAACCACCTTTTCTGAGATTTAAATGACTTTTCTTTAATATGCTTATTACTATTTCATCGCCATAGCATTAATTATTGTCTCTTTATATCTATTTTCATATTTGATTACAAAGTTATTTTTAATAGTCGTTGTTTATTCAAAATACTCCTGGCAAGTCTTAACTCCCTATTAAAAAAAATTTTTTTATCATCAATTTGCCAGATTTTAAAAAAGCAACCACCTTGAGATTTTTTAACTGGCTTTGTATTAAATTTACTTGGCAAGTGTTTACATCTCAGAATCTTGTGCATATCAACTCCTTTATTTCTCTTATAAAATTATTTTGCACATATTTTTCTTTTGAGTATAGACCTAGGTATTAAATAATTTGTTTTCTATTGTGAAGCTAATCCTTTCTTTAACTGCAGCTACTGGTTTTCACATGTTTATTTTGTCTTCAGTTGTGTAAGATTTTCTAGTTGATTCTTCTCACTTTTATAATCAAATGATATAAAGTATAAATAGTAACTCTCTCTCTGTCTCTCTCTCTTTTTTTCTTTTTTTTTTTT
>NW_003852397.1:47182875-47185062 GCF_000181295.1 Otolemur garnettii | reverse complement strand
TGGGACTACAGGTGCCCACTGCAATGTCTGGCTAGTTTTTCTATATTTTTTAGTAGACACAGGGCCTCGCTTTTGCTCAGGCTGATCTTGAGTTGCTGAGCTCAGGCAATCCACCTGTCTCGGCCTTCCAAAGTGCTAGGATTACAGGTGTGAGCCACTATGCCAGGCCCTTTTTGTCAATTGTTAAATACATTTCACTTTTTGTTTTATGCCATTGACTGAATCTTTCAAAACAAGGCTTAAAAAAAGATAGTGGCAAATCTTTGTCTTTTTTCTTATTTTCATAGGAATGCTTATTATTTGATTCTTTTATGCTAAGCTAGCCTTAGGTATTTTTTTTTACCTTGTTAAATGTTCCTTCTATTTCTACTTCAAGATTCTTTATGTAATATATTAGTATTACTGATTTACTGTTTAACTGAACATGTGATTTTTCTTATTTAGTGTGATAAATTATTATATTTCTTACTAAGAAGGCATAATGCAAAGATTAGAATTTTAGACTATATTCTACTTATTCTTGATGTATTATTTCATTTAATAAACTGCTAACTTTGACTGACTATACATTAAGAACTTTGAACTTATACCAGTGATATTTATATTTTATATTTTAATTTTTTATTGAAATAGAAAATTTATACAGAAAAGTTCACATATCATAAATGTATTGAGAAGTGCTGATGTAACTATTTTTGTTCATTTGTTTTATTTTAAAATTTTATGTTTTGATTCTTTCTGTTAGATCTCAGCCTCACAATCAGGCTCGTTACACAAAATGAACTGTGAAGCTTTCCATTGTTCCTAGAGATTTAAAAAGTTTATACAAAATGAGAATTTTCTGTCCCTTAATACCTTGAAATGATGAGTCTTTAAAACCATATCTGCACTTAGATCTTTTTAATGAATATTATTCCTTGGTAACAGTTTTCATTTCTTCTATGACTCTTTGTCTCATATTTTACCAGCATTACAATTTTGTAAATTTTGTAGTAGTTTCTGCAAGAATTGGTAAGATATATTATTTTTCTATACTTTGAAACCACTATCCATTTCTCTGGTTATATCATATTTTAAAAAGTAAATTTTAAATGAATCTGTGTTCTCTAATATCTTTTATGAATCTATGTTCCCTAATATCTTTTTGAGATTACATTTGCCATAAAGGTTCATTGCTTTCCTTGAGAATGTGTTATTTGATCTATGTAGTCTATTTCTTTATTTTCCACTTTGAACTTTATTAATTCTTTTCATTTCACTAGGTTTGTTATATTGTTCTTCATATAACTTCTTGAATTCTTTACTCATTTATGCCATTTTTCTTGTTTAATAATAAAAGCATTTACAACAAGGAAATAACTTGAAAACATGCAACATGTTCATATATGCGTTTTCTAATAGGTGTTATCTTTAAAAAATCCTACAAATGCTCTTTGGATGTTCACTCTGAACCAAGCCTTAGAATGCTTTAATATGTCCAAGTTAAGTGTTAATTTTCTTGAAACTTACAAGAAAAAAATAGGTAGAAGTTTATTTCCATCCCATACAGCAGGAGTTCCCAAATGATCCAGTTTTAATAAGGCAGTTCCTCACATCATCCTCCAAGGTCTTAAGATTCTCTTACCATTTTGCACCAACATACCTTGGACCTTACCTTTGTCCACATAAATACTACATAAGTGATGCTCTTTTCTTAGAATATCACAGGCGCCAGACATCTGGAAGCATGTGACATCCATCTGACATTAGTTGTGACTACCTGGTCAAGGTGATGTCCAACTTTTCCCTCTTATAATAAGTCATCTATAGGAAGACACTTTGAGATCATATGTTGCTCCTCATGAAAAATTTACCCCTAGAATTAGCATCCATTGATGTCTTCTCTGAGAAACAAATTTTTACCATAATAATTTCATTTCATCTGTGCATTACAGACAGCATATGGGCCAATTATCAAGACATCAGTGTCTCTCCTTTCCTAAAGTAGACTGTGGTAACCTGATCCTTACCTTCCTTTTGCCTTTTTCCAACCCAATATAACATAAGTTCCTTTTTCTTAGTCATCTTTCTTTTAAGTTACTAATATAAAATTTTACTATGAAAACATTTTAAATATTTTTAAAGTTAGAGAGTATAGGCTGGTAAACAGTGGCTCATGCCCATAATCCTAGCACTCTGGGAGGCCAA
>NW_003852397.1:47178765-47182404 GCF_000181295.1 Otolemur garnettii | reverse complement strand
AGAGCCAGCAAAATCTCTTGTTTCCTGCTGAAAACCTGTTTTCAGTCTTTTACTGAATTAGTTCTCATGCCAGGCTCATTAAAGTGAGACCGATGAAACACACTGCCTTGTCCTCAAGAAAGGTACTTTACCAAATACCCATGCCCCTCAGCTCATGTTTGGCTCAAGTTCTTCTAATAGAGAAAAGATTGACTATATTTTAAAATGTATGTTCTGCTTAGCATGGGGATGGGAAGGAGGGGTGTCATGAGAAAGATGGATCAAATATTCATCTAAATTGTTGTAATTGTGTAAAGTAAAACCGTTTGCCCACTGAATTTGTTTTTAGACATTATTGTATGTCCATGTGGAGATACCTATAAGCAGATAATTCTAGATTTATTTTTTTTACCTTATGAATATTTAAACCATTTCTTACATAAAATTTCAAACACATACCAAAGTAGAGAGACTTACAGAATGAACCCCCGGGTGCCCATCAACCAGCTTAACAATAATCGACTGAAAGGCAATGTATTTTGCATCCCACCCTCCCTACTCGATTATTTTGAAACATATTTAGACACCACATCATGTCACTTCATTTAGATTGAAGATATAAAGGATGCCATTTTTAATACAATTAAAATAGTTTAATAAAACTTAAAAATAATTTAAAAGTTAATATCCAGCTAGTGTTCAAATTTTCAGTTTTCCCACAAATGCAGTCTTTCATTAGTTTTTGTATTAACTGAGATCTAAATAAGACTCAAACATTGTGGTAGATCAACATGTCCCTGAGAATCCTTTAGTCTACATAGAACTTGGATTCCTTTTACTCTACCAAGGAAATACATTGCCAAAGAATTTAGGTAATTACAAATTTGTACAGTTCAGGTTCACCGACCTGAGCTTTAGGGTGAGATGTATGCCATCTGAAGCTCATCAAAAACCCTGTGAGAAGGCAGCAGCTCTCCACTGGGATCCCCCAGCAGTGATTCCCTAGGGGTACAGGGCTCTGCCCAGAGTGAGGCCGTCATGGGGTCGCCAGCCTGGGGATCTCAGTCCTGAACAGTAAGGACTATACTGATCATTTCTTATAAGCCAATGTGGAGTCAATTGAGGGAGGGATTCAAATGTCCTTCATTTTTTTTTTAAAATAGTGGCACCAATAAGTACTGTTTTTTTAAAATTTGGATTTTCTTAATATCTTTACTTCATAAAATTTAAATGTTGCCAATCTTTTGCCAAACCATCCATTTTTAATCATTAATTTTACTTCCCTTAGACTCCTAGTCTGGTGTCCCTAATGTAAGAGAGGTGAGATCTGTTAATGCAGATTCTGCATTAGAGTGTGCCAGCTCTCCCACTCTGTCATCAGTCCACAAATACTCTTGCATGTAAATGCTGTGAACTTTTTCCTTGGAAGATCTCTCTCCAAAGAAATAATAACAATCTTCAGGCTTCATCAAGGTCATGTGCAAATGGAATTACCAGCTGTTCCCTGTACCCTCCAGCTTGTCCTAGAGTGGAAGACCCATGAATCATCCTACTCTTCCCTCTGTGCTGGGACTAGAGCTTGAAAACTTAGCACTGGATCAGCATCTGCATCACAGATGGCTTCCCATGGAAGGCCTCGCTCCTGCAGGCATCTAGAGAGATTATGAGAAGAAGATAGCATGGGCACAGTGCCTGTGTCTCAATAGGGTGGGGCGCTGGCCCCATATGCCAGAGGTGGTGGGTTCAAACTCAGCCCCAGCCAAAAAAAAAAGAAGATAGCATGGTAAATACCTAGGAGACAAATAGGTAAAAATGTAAGACAAATGCAAAAAAGAAAAAAAATGAAAAGTTTTTTTCTTTAGATGTAAAGTATGCGTCTTTTGATTAGAAAATAAGAATTCTAATCCTTTCCCAGTTTGTTATAACGCCAACATTTGGGATTTTTATGTAATGATCAAAGTTAGCATAGGTAAGTTTCTTCTTTCTGCATCATAGCTACTATGATCTTATCGTTATTCAATGATAGGTCAGTTGTAGGTCACATCAATCATTTCAAATTGATGGATTTTAAAACATTTCTTAAACAAGTCCTGGTTTCTGGATGGTATGGAATGGGAGTTTTCCACCTTTGTGCTTGTTTTCTTTTAAAATCTTCTTGTATTTATTTCTTTCAAAAGAGAAGAAAATACTTTAATAAAGACCAGATTCAGTTATATTTTACTTTGTCCTATAAAAAGTTATCATCCTTATTTATCACAGAGTAATTCACATGATGAAATGATGAGTATCAAACAGGCTGTTTGGTGTGTAGGTGTTTGTATGTGTGAGAGAGAGAATGAAAAGGAATTTGAAGAGTTTCTTTTTTTTCTGTTCTTTTCTTTTTCCCAAAAAGTAAAATGGTAAACTAAGTTATTGTATCCCTATTTTAGCTTGTGTATGCTCGTACGTGTAGAAAGTGCTTTGCATATATGTGAGGCTTATCTAGTGCAGGATATTATAGATGATTTTGTTTCCATAAAGAGGTGAGCTTTAGTGATATGGGAGGGGATTCAGGGAGGAAGTCACAGAAATGGACTTGGATACACCTGTTCTCACCCATCCCTGTGTGGTGCAGACAGCACCAGCAGTTTGGGGCAGGGAGCATCCATGTGCAAAAACTCCAGAGGTCCTGTGAAAGTCAGGGTGGTTAACCCAGCGTAGAGTAACTGACCACCCTTGCTTCCTGTGGTCCATAAGTGAAAGCAAATAATCTATTTCAGGAGTCCTTATCCCTTCTGGAAAATGACGTTTCTAGTCTGACTAGGAGATAAATTAATTTGAGAGCAGAAGCATGGGAAAGATGGGTGGATTCTTGTGATGGAATTTCTGGCAAAGCCTGCTAATTATTGCAAAAAGCCATTCTTCGCTTTGTGGCAGATTGTATCATTGCTCTCCGTATATTGGGTCCCTCTATCTTAGTTTAAGTTTCCCCAGAAGGATAGCTTGAAGCATGGGTTCAAGTGTAAGTAGTTTATTTAGGAAGTGATCACAGTAAACACTATGGGAAAGAAAAGAAAGACAGAAACAGAAGGAAAAGTAACATAGAACATGAAAGCAAGCAAATTACACCTGAGGGCAGCAACTGGGACTCACTCCAGTAGCAACCATGGTCCTCAGAGTTATCCTGAAAGATGAAGGAGCTGGGAAATTTATTTATTTATTTATTTATTTTTAAAATTATTATTCTTTTTCTTTTTGGCCAGGGCTGGGTTTGAACCTGCCACGTCTGGCATATGGGGCCGGCGCCCTACTCCTTTGAGCCACAGGTGCTGCCCTGGAGCTAGCAAGTTTATTGATTGAAGGCTGCTCATATGAGTGGTGAGTGAACATTAATTCCCTGGCATTATGAGCCTGTCATAAACATGCACAGGCAAGGCTCCATGTTGGTAGCCATACGCGAGGCTGAGGTATACTGAAATAAGGGCTACAGAATGCTCACTGTGGACACTCTTATCTGTTTTACTGTGTGTGTGAAGGGATTATATAGTTGTTCCTAAGTCAGATACCAAAATTTGAGGCTGCTTAAAGTTCTTATATAAAATGGCATAGGATTTACTTGTAACCTGTGCATGTCCTTCTGTGTATTTTAAATAATCTCTAGATTATTAATAGTATTTAATA
>NW_003852397.1:47108189-47178659 GCF_000181295.1 Otolemur garnettii | reverse complement strand
CAGATACAGAGGGCCAACTGTACATCCTGCCCACTGACTGCATAAGCCCCGCTGTGGTGCTTGTGGTCTTACTCCCTATGAAAGGACTGTGTTTCTCTACTCCACGGACGTGACAATCTGATCAATGAAATGAGAGCAAAAGTGATGTATTTGATTTGCTAGCAAAAACTTTAAAAGTCATCACATTTTATGTTTTTCTTCTACCTTGTACTGAGCAGCTTTCTGGGTAGGAACTGTTCATTTAATCAGGGTCCTGAGATTAAAAAAAAAAAAAAATAGGTAGCTCAGCCTCCTCAGTGTGATGTGAAATCCGACCAAAATAACATTTTTGACTTTTAAGCCCCCTTTTAAGGCTGTTTATTAGAGTAGTATTGCTAATCTATTCTGACAAATAATTTAGCATCTAGGAGTAAGTCATTGAGGGAAAAAAGCAAACAAACAAATAAATAGGCAGCATGGACGGCGTCTTTGGTCAGAGACTGTCAAGGAAACTGTACAAAGTAGACACAAAGATGGCACATAATTTATGCAGTGGTAACGCCTTTTATAAAGTCCCGTCAGTGATCATTTGGAGGGCAGACAATAAGCCAAATGAGCTTGTGGCCTTAGGTAAAGAATTGGAAATCAGGATATCTATATCCTGACTTGGTGGTAGTGGCTGAGTTTTATAATAAAGAGGTGATCTCAGAAAGATGATGGGCTGGTTTGCAGGTACAAGTGAAAGGGGAAAAAGAGAGTCCAGAAATTTCTGGGCTTCCAGTGCTGAAAAATCCCGGTTTATAAATAACAGGATGATAGAAGAACACTGGTTCCTCTACTGGCACTCTGAAGTTACTGTATTTGCCCTGAATATCTAATTCAGAATTATTTTACATGGAAAAGAAAAACACATTTTTATCTACTTAAAGTGGCTGGCATTTCTGGTTTCTGTTATCCGAATGCAGGATTAAAATGATATGATATAGTCCGAATGCTCAGGGGAGCGTTTTCTAAGGGAAATGTTAACTGATGTCTCCAGTGAGAATGGTCTGGGTTTGATGAATGTGCGTTCACCTGGGAGGGACGTCCATGTCACTGGCAAGCCTTCCGAGCCAGCAGCTGCTGAACAGCGGTTTGTGAATGGGCTGGCTGCAGGAACAGGAACAGTAAGCTTCCAGTAGTATGTAGAGCTGCTGATGGCCTAAAGCAACCTCTGTTTGTCTTTAAGTTTTCCTGAGAATGTCACATAGTAGGCTTATTTCCAAACAGGCAGAGAAAGTTTGAACTGCCTGCCTGCCGTTCAGTATAAGGGATCCTCCAGGACCGAGGGTTCATACTCACTATTTGCATAGCCATCCTCCTCTTCATCGTTTGTAGCAAAATATGAGATAAAAGCTATTGAGCACTTTTTCCTCCTCAACCACCACTTCCTTCTGGTCTTCCCCCATGTCAATGAGTTATCTTGGATGCATTATCCCGAATTCTGATAAAAAGCATGGAACTCCATGCCTTGGAGAATTCGATGATGAACAGCTTCAAGTCCTTGACCAACACAGGAATGATTGTTTGTCCCCACACAGGTGGGGTTGGTTTAGGGCAGGTGTGGATTCCTTCTTGATACTGAAGTTCACTTGTGCCTTCCTCCCTTCAAGAGCACATCTTGCAGCTATTGGCTTGACATGCCAGTGAAAGCTTTCACGTTATTGTCCCAACATATAATGAGGCATCTTTCCTCAGGACCCATCCATCATTTAAGAATGAGTATGTTTGGTTAATAAAAAAAATCAATTTGAAAATATTGAAATTATATAATCAACATTTCCTGACTATTCAGCAGTCAGACCTAAGTGTTTGTATTTAATTTTGGGACAAATAAATTAATATGAGGAACAAAAGTGAGGTAGCTATTTCTCTAGGTTAAAAATCCTTAAGAGACTTACCAACCAGATTTAAAATACTGATCTTATTTGGATTCTGATTTAACCCAAACCAACAATAAAAACATATATTTTGAGACAGTTGATTCATTGATTATGGACCCCCCAGTATTAGGAGACACTGGGAGTAATAATGGCATTACTTCTTGATTCCATTACTTGCCTGTAACTAGCAAAAGAAAACCTTAAACCTTAAACCTGCCCTTAAATGCCGGGCAGAAGATTCAGCCCCTGTAGACAGCCCACCACAGCCTGGCCCTGCCACGCCTCCAGCGTCATCTCTAACCATCAGCATAGTCTGTGTTCCAGCCAGGATGCTGTACTTGAACTTTCTGAAACATACTCTCCTCTTTCAGAACTTAATGCTTTTGCAAAAGGTGTTTTCTGGAGTTTGCTGCAAACTTCCACAAAAACTACCCTTAAAAATTGTTTTCTTGTATTTTCTCCCCAGCAAAAGTGCACACACATCCCTGTATGGGCGCCTTGTGTACAGCACTTGCCCATTCAAATGTATTTATTTCTTGAAATATGTCTTTTCCCACTGTTCTTTGTCTATCCCTCCAGCTGCCATCCAGTCTGAATGTTCTCCGTTTCCTTCCTGTCCTTTCCTCTGGAATCCATTGTTGCCTTGCTTTCCTGCCCCTCTTCCCAGGGAACTGTCCAATAGTGGCCTCCAACTTTCCTCATCCTGCTGGACCTCTACATAGGATTTGAAAGTGTTATTTCTTCACCAACACTTCCTCATTTGCTATGGGTTCGTTTTTCAGTGATAATCTCACCTTAACATAGTCCCCCCGAAAAGCTGGTGATAAACAATAGCGTGTATGCTAAGATGAATCTGGGGGAAAGATTACAACGAGTATGGGGAGGGGGCGTTGGAAGAGCAAAACTTGGAAGAAGAAAAAGCCAACTCGAGGGAAATCATTTTACCTGTGGGCACCAAGACTTCTGCTTGGTAGAATCCTCTCAGTAGGATTAGGAACATGTGCTTATAGAATGTGAAGAGGGACACAGAGATGGCCGATACTCCCTCCCTCCCTGTACCCTTTCCTTCTGTCAGTGTTTCTCAAGGCTCATCCTCAGCTGTCTTCTACATGTTCATCCATTCATTTAGGAAGTGTATACTGAACATCCATTACGTGCCAGGCACTATGCTCAGCCCTTGGGGTCCGTCAGCAACACAACAGGTGAAGATCTCTGCCTTACGGACTCAGCATTCTGCTCAGTGTTGCATAATCAGTAAATAAATTCATTTATTAGAAATGCCTCGAAAAAAAGTAAAAGAAAATAAGAGAAATAAGGAGTTCTGGGGACAAGGGTGGGTTTCCTAGGGTAGATCGTGTTAAGGGCATAATATTTAAGCAAAGTTTTAAAGAAAATTAGTGAATTAGCAGCACAAAAATCTGGAGGAAGAACTTTCTTGATAGTGGGAGAGAGGCAGAGCAGAGGCCCTGAGCGGGTGTGAGGTGCTGGCTGGCATCACTGGCCATTTGAAGACTGGTGAGGACGATGTGGCTGGGGCAGGGTGAGCAATGGGGGTATGACAGGAGGTAAGAGCAGACAGTGAATGAGGGATGGATCATGTCCAGGATTATAAACTATCATGAGTACTTTGTCTTTTGCTCTGAATGAAATGAAGGTTATTTTAGGAAAAGAATGACATGATCTGACTTAAAAAAAATTGCTTTGGCTGCTTCATTGAAAATAGACTGCTGGGAGCCAGGTATGGTGGTAGCAGGTTGGCTAGATAGGAGGCTCTGGGGGCAGACTTCTAAGAAAGCCCCAGTGACCCCACTTGTAGAATGTATATTTTCGTGTAATCTCTTCTTAAGTATGGGCTGGACCAAATGAATAGACCGTGACAAAATAATTGATGTCACTCCCAGATCAGGTTATAAAAGATGTGGCATCTGCTTTGCTTGCATATTCCCTCTGGTTCTTCTCACTGGATTTCTCTGCTGAAGCAAGCCAGCATGTTGTAAGCTCTGTTTAGGAGAGGCCCATGTGGCAAGGCACTGAGGGTGACCTATAGTCCACAGCCAGTGAAGCGCTGAGGCCTTAAGTCCTACAAACGACAGGGAACCGAATTCTGCCAACAACGTCACAAGTGAGCTTGGAAGTAGATTCTTCCACAGGTGACCCAGGACATGCAGCTGCAGCTGACCCTGTGCTTAAAGCCTGTGAAATGCTCAAAACTAGGGGAGCCTGCTGAGCTACATGTGGGTCCCTGACCTATAGGAACTGTGAGATGACTAATGTTGTTTTAAACCACTGAGTTTATTTTGTTTTTGTATTTTTTTTTTTTTTTTGAAGAGAAGGAAAGAAAAGTTTATTAATTTGTTGGAAAGTGAGGAGGCTGGCAGATTCCTGTCTCAAAAAACTACCAGAGTCCCCCTTCTAAAAAGAAGCATAAAGCTTTTAAAGTTCTGACTAATCCCATAATGCTATCTTGAGCTAAGACAATATCGGCCTCTGCCTGGATTCATCTCATCTTTAGCTAAGACAATCTTATTTGTGACCTCCATTCCCAAACTACTAAGTTTTGGGGAAATTTTTATGCAGCAATAGATAACTAATACAGAGTTTACTACTGCATTCCAGGAAAGAGGTGATCGTTATTTGGACTAGGGTCATAATAATGAAGGTGATAAGACTTGGTCAGTTAAGTTTTGAAGGAAGAGCCAGGGATATTGGAAAAGAAAAAAGTCAAGGTGCTGTGTGAAAAAGCTCAAGTGGTATCAGTGGCAAAGGCTATTAGGTTTGCTGTGGCTTGTGCTTGGACCTAGAAGTAGCTAGATTAGCCCTAGGAGAAGGGCCCTACTGTCCTCTTTCCCTTTCTCTCTCTCTCTCTTTCTCTCTTTCTTTCTGGTTTTTTTTTTTATTTCAGATTAATGTGAGGGTACAAACAATTAGATCACAATGTTTGCACTTCTTCGAAGAGTCCCTGTTGTAGTTGTATCCTACACCCAGAAGATGTGCCATACACTCTTACATGGTACCCATTTTGTGGGAGCACACCTATCCTCTTTCCTCCCCTTTCCATCTCTTACTGGGAAAGAGTGAGAATAGTCAGCAGGGAGGATAAGCAGATTCTGTAGGTGTCAAGCAAGCTGAGCCTCTGTTGCAGGTGTTTACAGGACTGTACTGATAAGCCAGTTGCTGATTCCTAGCAATGTTAAGGGAAACTGGGTTTGGGTACAGTCTGTTTTGCTCTAAGAAACATTAGCACCTTGTTTTGAGATAATTCTAGATTCACAAAAATGTTGTAAAATGGTGCAGAGAGTTTCTGTATATACATTACATACCTTTCTCTAATGTCAATATTTTACACAGCCATAGTGCAATGATCAAAACCAGAAAATTAGTACCTATGCTCTGCTGTTAACTAAATTACTGACCTTACTTGAATTTTGCCAGTTTTTTCACTAATATCCACTTTCCTTTTCAGAGTCTAAAGACTCCCACATTTCATCTAGTCCTTTTTAATCTGAGAAAACTCCACATTATTTTCTGGTCAGTTGTTTATAGAATGACCCTTGAATGAATGAATGAATGAATAAATCATTGAATTAATAACAAATGAATGCATGAATAATGAAGGAGATGTGACCAGTTGTTTCCTACAGAATTCCAACTAGTAAATGTAGCAGAAATTAGCTAAAATTAAATCACATTAGGCAAAGATCTTATTTATAATTGTTGCAGCCAAAATTGACCAAAGATTGATAAAATTAGTGGGTTTAAGTTTGAGGAGAAATAGAGCATTTATACATGCTCAAATAATCTACACTTATTTATATCTTTACAGTGGAGATGGTCAGTAGACAGGTACTACCTTCAACGATTAAAATCTCCAGAAATAAAACATATCAATATCATGGGGCTCCAAGGACACACTTTACTCCTGTAACATTGTTGCCAAAAGCGAATAAGCTGGAAATCATCGTGATATAATATTAGAGAAACCCTCTTGCTTTTCAAGTGCTGATTCCTTTATTGGTGTAGATCCTGGGGGTGGGGGATGGAGGAAGCTTGAAAGCAGGAACAACTGCTCTTGTAATACTCCAGACAGGAGAGCAAAGTGAATTGGACCAGAGCTCAGGCAGTGGAAGATTAAGAAGGAATTGAATTCTGGATAAATTTTTAAATGTACGGCCAATAGAATTTGCCACACCAATTGAATTTGATGTGTGATGTAAGGGAAAGAGAAGAGATGAGGGTATTGCAGAAGTCTTTGTCATGGATGGTTGGCAGAATGTGATGTCATTTATTAAGATAGTAGCACTATCCTGAGCGCGGTGGCTCACTACTGTAACCAGCACTCTGGGAAGCTCAGGCAGGTGGATTTCCTGGGCTCACAGGTTCAAGACTAGCCTCAGCAAGAGCAAGCCCTCTGTCTCTAAAAATAGCCAGATATTGTGGCAGGCACCTGTAGTCCCAGCTGCTCAGGAGGCTGACATAAGAGAATTACTTGAGCCCAAGAGTTTGAGGTTGCTGTGAGCTATGACGCCACAGCACTCTACCAAGGTGAGAAAGTGAGACTAAAAAAAAAAAAAATAGGGACACTATGGGAGGGACATCCTGAGTGGAGGAGGGAAGAGAATCAGAATTTATATCTGGCATGTTGAGTTTGAGATGATTTTTAGTTATGTATCAAAATCAAATAGGCATAAGGATTCACGAGTATGGAACTCAGTGGAGAGGTAGGGGCTAAAGCTCAGAACTCGGAAACTTTTAACATGTAGATGGTTTGAAGACACAAGGCTGGATGACATGGCTGGGTAACAGGGAGTGACTCTAGACAGAAGAGATCTGGAGACTGAGATGTGATATTTTACCACCTTCAGTGAGAAAAACTAGTAAAAGAGACTGAGAAGGAGAATCAGCAGGGTCAGCAGATCCTTGGGAAATATAGTATCCTTGAAGTTAAGAGGGGGTGAAATATGGTTTCAGATAAGAGGCAATGGCTAGCTGACTTGTTTACAGCAGATAGGTTGAGTAAGGTGAGGATTGAGGATTCCATATTGTACTTGGAGCAAGAAAGTTGCTGGTGACTTTGACACAAGAAGTTATCGCTAGAGTGGTTGGCTACAGAATATGATTTGAGACCAAAGGACAACAAAGATATGAGAATAGCTGGTAGGGCAATGGGCCAATAAAAATGAAAAAAAAAAGCAAGTTTTGATATCAATAGGAATAATCCAAGACAGGAGGAAAATCTGATGAGAAAAGGAAAAAGGAATAGAACAAAGTCCATGAATAGGAATTAAGAATGGGATCTGGCAGAAGAGTCTGGTTATAGTCAGGCAGCACTCGGACACTCATTCTCCATCTACGTGTTCTCTCTGGTGAGGTGGAAGCAATAAAATCTAAAAGGCTCTATCAGATGGTGGTAGAGTAGATGGGCACTCACCTTGTCTGGAAGGGTCGTGTGTTGGACAATCTAGAGCCAGCCAATTGTTGACAGCTCAGGAATCCAGCATTGCCAGATCTTCTAATTTTCAAAAGAAGTCTGACTTTCTGTGAGAGCTCCCAATTGTTAAATGTTCGTAACTAACACAGAATTAAATGAATAAATAACATAGCACTCTGCAGGCGGGAACATATTAGCAGGCTGAATCGAATTGTCGTCTTTGCCCAAGGTAATCATGTCCGGGCTCACTATTTAAATTAACATCTCATTCTCGACACAGTAGCTGGAGTGAAGTTTTAAAATACAAATCTAATTGTATCACTGCCCTGTTAAGATATCCTTGAGGGGCTTTTGCTTGCACACCGGATACATTTTAAACTCTGCCATAGCTCACGCCACCATCTTGCTTGAGCCTCACCTGCTGCTCTTTTCTTATACTTAACACCATGATTTTGCAACTCATCAAAGAGTGCCACACTCACGCTTGCTTCTCTCCATTGCCTGAAAAGTTTGTTTTTTTTTTTTCCCCCTTTTTATTAGTTTCTGGTCCGTTTCTACTAAGTCTTCAGTTCTCAGCTTACTTTCCTTTTTTTCCTACATTGCTTAGCCTGCTGCCCTTTCTCTGTCCCACCTCATGCCCAGGTTTTCCCTAGCACCCTCCTCTATACCCTCACCGTCCCCTGTGCTCCTCTAACAGTACCCAACGTCCTCTACTACTTGCACCTTCTCTGCCAATCCCCTAAACCTGAAGAATCCTACGGCCAGAAGTATTTTCCATCTGGCTCACTAAGTGTAGCTTGGTGGCTACTATGAAGCAGGCATCAAATAAATAAGTGATGGAATTCGGTACTCTCCCTATTTTGGCACCGCTTGTCTCTCCTAAGCTCTTGACAACAATTCTTCCAATTGTCTCCTGCTATGTGGATGTCTACCGGCCCCTCCGATTCAACATATCCCCATTTTAATTTTCTTTCTCAAAATCTACTCAGTTACACGGGCCAGAGAACGTGAAGTCTCTCTCACCACTCACATTAGTCATCACCAGACTCCATCTAATGTTTCTTGACTATCTCTTAAGTTAGGATGCTGTGCTTCTTTATTTTACTACTGTCTTAAATGAGACCCTCTTTATTTCTCATGTGTACTAACTCTAGATACCCCAGAATATCTTCCTGCATGTATAATTCACTCATTTCTGCCTTCTGATTCTCTCTCAAGCCTGCTGCCAAATGCAGTTCTGTCTTCTTCTGCTTCAAAGCTCTTTCCTTTCCTGGACATTTTGGGTATAGGTCAAATGCTTTAAGAGATGTCCTTATCTATTCATGATCTAACGTACTTACCACTTGCTATCTCTTCCCATTCTCTCCCATTCACTATATGATCTAAAACTATCAAGCCTGTTTAGAATATTCTAAACCCAGCTTCTGTGCTATATTCTAAATGTATTCACCCTTACTGTTATTTCTGCCAAAATGCTGTTTTTACTTCTCCAGATAGGACTTGTATTCATTTTTAGCATTCACTTTAAATATGCCCTCATTGATGGGCACTTGGAAGGGCTCAACGATAGCTTGCACTTTTACCTAACTAATGCAAATGATGTCACTTAAATGTTTGTACCCATAAATTAATCTGAAATAAAAAAATAAAAATAAATAATATTCCCTTATTGCAGGAACCTTTCTTTCACATTTCCCTCTAGGCGTTGCATCTCTGAGCTGTATGTGAGTCTTGTTTATATGTCTATTTTCCTTACTTCTATGTTTGTTTATTTTCTTAGGTTCTGAGTTCCTTAAGAACAGAGACTGGCCTTTACTCATCTCTGTTATTTCAGTGACCAGCCCAGCACCTGATGGACAGTATTTGTTTGGAGACTTTGTTAGCGTGAATAGTGGTCATTCCCTGACACACACAGCCTTGAACTTACCATTGATCCTGAGAGCGCTAAATACCCTCCTTTGTGCTTATAGCATTTACCAAAGCACTTAATTGTTAACTTGCAAGGACATAATTAAACAGAAAGAATCCTGTTGCCCTGATCTTGAAATCGATAAGCACATATTTGGTCATGGGGACATCTAAGGAAATTGTGAGGAAATGGAAGTTGCTTTTGGTGTTTCCCCAACTCCCCTCACAGCGGGGATTTCTTCCCTAGGAAAGAGTTCACCTTCTCATCTTCTTTTTACCCCCAACACTTCTACTCTATGTCTTCGTCCCAGACTCTTCATTTTCTTGCCTGTAACAGAACCATAGACTCTTTAGCCAGCAATAATCTTTAAAGCAAATTGAGATTCTTTTTTGAACATTTGGTCTGAAAAGAAGGAATGCACTTCTGAGACCAAAGGGATAGGATGTTTGAAATTGAGTCTATTCCAGAAAATGTCTGAAATGTGTTCTGTGTAATAAGAGATGACTTAGCTTCACTCTTCTTTTTATAGATAAGAACAAGCAAAGCTCTCCCACACTGCTAAACAGTTCCAGAACAATCTCCCTTGCGGTCACTCACAAATTCCCATAAAGTGTTAGCAGGTAAGTGTGAACCGTTTTCTTACCACATTTCTAGAGAGAACTGTTGACACTGAAATAACATACAAAACCTAGAGGAAAAAAAATTCTCTAATGCTAAAATTTGAGCATGAAATTACATGGTATTTAATTACAGGCATATTATCAAATCATAAGTTGAAGAAAACAAAGTCAGCCAACTTTCCGTAGTTTTTCTGCTCAGAATCTCAGAAGGACAAAAAAGAGCAAACACACAAAACCAGCTCTCGTTTTCATGTGGCTTGATTTGTGGTAGCATATTTAGGAAATGACTATTAACTAGGACACATCTGCAAGGTTTCCTTCTTTCCTTCAGAAGAATAAAAAAACTGTGAGCTTCCTTTGGAGGAGATAGTAACGGCATGGTCTCACACAGCTGATGCCTGAGAGTCTGCAAATGAGGACAACAAAGGCTGACAGGAGTTTGGAGTTGTGGCTCATCCCCAGGCCTGGCCGTACTAATTGTAGTGTGTGTCAAGCTGAAAACGGTGTGGTTTGCAGTCCCTGCCTGGGCCATGCGCACATAGTCTTGTAATTAGCAGTAATGGTCGTAATGATCTTCTGACAAACACCTTCCCCAAGCTCTTTGTTTTTTCCCCACACTTTATCTCTGGAGTTGGAGTTAGGAAGCAAAATGACAAACATTGAATGCCAATCAGATACTAGGCACTGTGGAGCACATTTTTTCATTTAATCATTAAAAAAGTGACAATAAAGTCCATGCTTCCATCTACAGATATAGGGACTGAGATGGAGAGTTTAAATAGCTGGCCTGCGGTCACAGTATGGTATGTTCCCAATAGAACACACTGCAGTGTCTCTGACGAGCACTTTTTAAATTTGGTGACATGAATGTGTAGTGGGTAGAAAACTCATTTCACAAACACAAGCGTGTAAGAAACAGAACTTTCCCATATAAAACATAATCCCAGAATATATCCTTCATCTGGGCAGTTGGTAGAAATTTAAGCTCAATTTCTCCTCCTTTCCTTTTTCTTGGAGTGATATCTAAGTTCTGGTTGGCTTCCATAATAATGTTAAGGTCTTAAAGGAAACACACAGGCGGGGTCATCAGCTATCTGCTGGCACCACTGAGATGGCCTCATTCCCACCTATCTTTGAGTGCTGATCTATGAAATTCCCTTCTGAGTTAGCCCTAATAACCAGTCTTCAACCCAATAGCCAGGCTCCAACCTAATAGACCAGTTCTCTCCTACCTAACTTTCAGACCCCTGTTGGATTCTGGAATCATTTTCCAATCTGGGCCACCACATGGCTGGGAAACTTGGTCTGGTCACCGACAGCCCTTCATCATCTCTTCTTAAAGGCATAGATCTGAGACACATGACTACTGCTCTGTGTCCTACTGTGCAGTGCGCAACTGTGAGGCTGTCCATACCCCATCACCGAACTTCCCTCCCAGCATTTCTGCTCTGCTATCTAGCCATTTGCCTGGATCTACCTGGGAAAGAAAACACAAGTTACCTCTGCATTGGAATATCTATAATTATCTGAGCTTTCTGTCACATCTTTATACCCCAAACTGGTGCCAGATGAGAGGCAGGCTCCTGCCTAACCCATGTGTCACTAGTCCACACTGCTGCTTCTTCACACGCAATCCTTTCAACTCATCAAGGTGAAAAGGTGAATTTTTTACGGTTAGTCTCATAAAATCCATCTTCTTCCAGTTCTATTGTATATTTTATGTATACAACTATTTTTTTCTCTTGAAAATATAAATTTTTAAAGAAAAAATTATATACATAATATATAGTATATAGGTATATACATTTATATATACTTTTATTTTTACTTGTCTTTCCTTGGAGTAAGGGAAAGTTTACCATACAGTTTTCTAAATATCTACCTGAAGAGGAGAAGGGTCATGAGATAAAAGGAAATACATTAGATGGAAAGTACATTAGTGAATTTTAAAAATAGCATTTTACTCCCACATCACTCTGAAATATAAAAGAACGTTATTTTACTACATTCAACATAAAATAATTAACCAGAAGTTACTAGAATGGGATTGTACTTGAAATGGAAGGAAGTTAACAGGCACTTATAAAACTGATGAAGTAAAAGTGAATTTTAGAGAATGATCAACAGCACAGTGTGGACCAAGAAAAGCGAGAGGGTGGGGAGGACAAAAACGTGGTCCACACGTGCATGAAGCCCACCTGCAGGTCAATCTATCAGTTAAACCTCCTCGCTGGGTCCAATACAGGGCTATATACCTTTTTTTAAAGTATCTTTTGTGTTCCCCATAAAGCTATAAGACAGATTTCACTATCTCCATTTTTCAGAAGGGGAAAATTGAGGTCCAGAGATATAAAAATGAATTGCTCAAATTTATACCCCATAGTAGGTTTCAGACATGAACATATTCAGAGGAGCGGATTATTACCTGTAACGTAGACATTCCTCCATAAATATAAGAATACAAAGCAAACTATTCTCCTTTTAAGAGGCTACAGTTGCAAAACTAGGTGAGGACTATAAATGAAATAAAATTATGAGCACGCGTCACTTACGAGAATAGGTGCAAACATTTTATATAAGATAATAACTAACTGGAACTAACAGGATGCTAAACATGCATCATGATCACTGAAGCCTTATTCAAGGAAGGGAAAGAAAGTTCACCAGTAGAATATCGATATACGTTGTTACCACCAGGTTTGGGACCGAGATTGGGTGCTGGGGTAAGAAGTGTGAGGCACCTGGGATGTGATAGGGAAGGAAACGTGCACTTTTTGGTCTGTGTGCCTTGCCTCCCTTCACCCTGATCACCACAGTGGGGACTGAAGGAAAACCCACGTGTATGTTTCATCTGCTATATGGAAAATGTTACAGATCAATAGCTATTAATATGAGAAACTCTGAGAAAACTATGATTAGGCGGGAAGTACATTGTTTAGAGACAGAGTCTCACTTTGTCACACCCTCAGTAGAGTGCTGTACTGTCACAGCTCACAGCAACCTCCAGCTCTTGGGCTTAGGTGATTCTCTTGCCTCAGCCTCCTGAGTAGCTGGGACTACAGGCGGCTGCAACACCGCCCGGCTAGGAAGTACTTTTTTTTCATAAAAGTTATACATCAAAAACATAGAGCACACATCAAAAATAACAGAAAAGCTTTAGGTGTATTTTCTTTTAGAACCTAGAAAAAAGAGGAGGATTGCTTTTTATCACTATTCCTGTTCAAGATGGTCTTGGAGATGGTCCGATTAAAGAACTAAATGTTACAGGTGTAGGAAAGGGAAAGACACAAGTATTACTATCTGCACACAACCTAATCATCTACATAGAACCCAATACAGAAATTATGAGAAGGAGTAAGAGAGTTAAGCAAGGTCACAAAAGATAAGATTGTCAGAAACCAATATTCCTTTCACAGTGATAATCAACGGGGGAGTATAAGCAAAAATAAGATGCCATTCTAATACTAACTCAATTCTTCCATAGGAATTTTAAAATAAAGTTGTCATTTCTTCAAAAAAAAATTCTTGCTGGAATCTTTCAAATTATAGAATGATTTGGAAGAAATAACATCATTACAGTGTTCAGTCATTGAAATCAAACTTGTACAGCTCTCCATTTTTTCAATCCCTCATTGACGACTTACAATATAGCTTAAAAATGATCTCCCGAAGAGGTTTTCATTGCTTTTTGTTAATTCTTAAGTATCAGCCGACCAAGATCTTTGTGACACTCTCTAAATGGGAAAGCACTTTTAAAACAAGACCCATTCCTCCCTCACAAATCATAAAGCAAAAAAATTATGAACTTTACTCCATCAAACTAAAAGGTTCTGTTTAATGAGGGACCATAAACAAAGTTGAAAGGGAACATGCTGGGAAATGATATTTGCCAAAAATGCCAGTTAGCCAACAGAAAATATCAGGAATCAACAAGATTGTTGTTGCAATCAACAAGAACAAGAAGGGAAATGCTGGTAGAGATATGAGTGAAGAGTAAAAACAGTTTTATTTAAGCCCTTGTTCAAACCATGTTGAACAGTAATAGTGATAAATAAAAACAGTTTTTATTCTTCACTCATATCTCTACCAGCATTTCCCTTCTTTTCTTGTTCAAGTTGGGCTCAACACCCATAGCACAGTGGTTACTGTGCCAGCCACATGCACCGAGGCTGGTGGGTTCAAGCCCAGCCTGGGCCTGCTAAACTACAATGACAACTGCAACAAGAAAATAGCCAGGTGTTCTGGTGGGTGCCTGTAGTCTCAGCTACTTGAGATGTTGAGGCAAGAGTTTGAGGTTGCCGTGAGCTGTGACTGCATGGCACTCTACCGAGGGCGACAGAGTGAGACTGACTTAAAACAAAAAAAAAAAAAAAGAAAGAAAGAAAAGAGCTGGCAGTTGCCCAGTGGTCAATCAGAGGAATACTACACACACTAATGGAAGACAGAATTGTATGTGCAGCAAAAGCCAAGGACAGTGGGATGTGAATTTAAAGTATTTTGAAACTCTGATATGTAATTGGCATGTAGGTGTCTTAGTGATTAATGTTTGCAGTCGCTTCTCCATGACATGTGCTACCGAGGCAGGTTTGAATGCACCCCCTCCCACAAAAGGAGGGTCTCATTTGGAATGCACAGGTTGGGCTGGTCCACGTTCAGCACTCCCTCCCACCACCAGGGGGACACTCATTTATTTTCCTCATAATTCAGTTTCCCATTTGGATGATGGGCTCCGTTCAGGGAGAGCTGTTTAGGTTTATCAAAATGCTATTTTTCCCTAAGGATCTAGCATAGCCATTTGATGTAATAAACATTTGAAAAACAGTGAAATTCAGGATTGGGAGCTCCTCGGAATATTCCTGATTCTGTAATTACTACATATAGTTATTAGCAAAAGAATTTGTCCAATTTTCCTGTAAGAAAATCCGTTATTCCACCACATTTTTGAACTGACACATACAGGTTAGAAGCTACATGATATAACCATTAACACTTCCTCTGAAATAATCTCCTGGTATTTCACTGACCTTAGTTTAGTTTCCAAAGCTATGTAAGAGAATTTTCATCTTACCACTAACTATTTTAAATAAAAATCCAAACAAGAAATACATGCATTTGAAAATAATTCTAGTGTCTTTTTTGATTTTATCAAGTTTATTTATAAATTATAAGCCATCTGAAGTAGATAATCTCATGCATGTTTCCATACGTACCAATACATTTTATATGTAATTTATATACTTTTTTCCCTCAGCTCTCAGTATAGTAATGAACTTGGAATTGGGGTAGTGTTTCAGGGGAAACACTAACAAAGTAACAGCTCCTTTTAGGGTCTAAGTCTTTTAATTGTTTTTAAGTCTTCTATTTTTTATTTTTTTAAGATTAAGTGCCTAATATTCTTTGCCTATGAAACTGCAGAGTGTCTAAAGTGTGAAACTATGCACTTAATAAGTATGTTTATGTCCAAGTCTAAGCTAATACTTGCAGTAAACAGTTTGAAGGGAACATAATTAACATTCTTGGTTTGATGTCAAGGTCTGAGTCATCCTGGGAAAGAAGACGGTGTACGTGGCAAGGTCTTGATGAAAGTACTTATGAGAAGTTGAGCAGATGGTGAAGGAAAATGGACAAAAGGATATTTCACTAGTTAGCAGGGTTCAAAAACAAAGTTGCCTTCAACACAGTCCCATGTGTTCTGCTGAACACTGAATATCTAGAACACATAATAATATTAACACATCCCACTTTTCTGCGCATATTACCCAATAGTTCAACAAAGGCAAGGTTGTGACTAAAGTACCTAAAGCCACAAAAATGTGTGAAGCAAACAAGTATCTTGTAAGAGAAGTGATTTTTAAAGAATACCAAAAGCCTGTTGCTGGCTCTGCCTTTCTTTTTTTCTTTCTTTCTTTCTTTTTTTTTTTTTTATTAAATCATAGATGTGTACATTAATGCAATCATGGGGTACAATGTGCTGGCTTTACACACAATTTGAAATGCTTTCATCAAACTGGTCAACATAGCCTTCATGACATTTCCTTAGTTATTCTGTTAAGACATTTGTAGTCTACACTTAGTAAATTTCATATGTACCCTTGTGAGATGCACTGTAGGTGTGGTCCCACCGACGACTGCATTTTCGAAGGGCTGAAATCTCCCTTCTATTAGAAAGAAAACAAAAACTTTAAAAATACTTTTTAAATAGATTGTTTCTCTCACAGGTAATTTATCAACTTTATTTATATTTACAAGTAATTTCACATTTCTTCAAGATGTATTTTAATGTGGTCTTGGGATATTATGAACAAAGCAGTAAGCATTTCCTAGCAATTCTATATAGTCTGCAAATATTTTTTTTTTCATGTTTCTTCATTTGTCAGAAGAGGGAAGCGTTTCAGATAAAATGGGTTTAAAGCTGGATAGTCTCACTGAAGTTGTGTTAAAACTGTTTGTCTGGAAAACTATAGGGAGAATAAACATCTGAAAAGCTTGGTATGATCAAAACCAAGAAGGTGGGGACCTAACTCTCCACAAATGTGCTCCATTAAACACTTGCCACTTGTCATCAGGTGCATTTTTAATCATGTGCCTTTGTGGTCTTTGGATCGTCGGAGATGAAGTGATTGGTTTATTTGTGGTGTCTTTACACTGAATATTATTGTCAGAAGAATCAGGGAGCATACCTTCCTGAGTGACGTTTTTTTTAACTGTGGTACAAAATTTTAAACCAATGTCCAAAAATGAATTCCTTAATGAATAATACAAATACTTCTACCTTTCCCCAACACACCTGTAAGTACAATGTAAGCAATTTAATTTAGTAACCTTAACATCATTGCTATGCAATGGGCTTTTTTCATTGGGAAAACAGAATTTTTTTTTTTTTTTTTTTTGAGACAGAGCCTCAAGCTGTCCCCCCTGGGTAGAGTGCCATGGCATCACAGCTTACAGCAACCTCCAACTCCTGGGCTCAAGCGAGTCTCCTGCCTCCGCCTTCCAAGTAGCTGGGACCACAGGTGCCCGCCACAACGCCCGGCTATTTTTTGGTTGCAGCGTCATTGTTGTTTTTTGGTGGGCCCAGGCTGGCTTTGAACCCTCCACCTTAGGTGTATGCGGCTGGCACCTTGGCCACTTGAGCCACAGGCACCAAGCCGGGAAATAAGAATATTAATTTGGCTAATTGGGCTTGGATTTTACCCTGGGTTGGCTTCTTATTAGCTGTGTGAACTTGCCCAATACATTACACTTTCTATGAGCCTCATATTCGTTCCCTGTACCCTGCAGGAAGGGGTGGGGCATTTGTGAGGAATGAATAAAAGCAAGCTTGGGGAAGGCTCAGACGAGCCATGTGTGAGCTGAATCTGCCAGGAGATGTCATTTGTGTGAATCATACAAAGTTTTAACATTTCTCTACAAGTTAAAATATTTTTAATTTAATTTAAAATTTTTAATTAAAAATGATCAATTCAGACTTCTAATTTGTTTGCTTTTAGATCTAAATGTTAAAAAATATTGCAAGTGGATAAAGCTGAGTTAACTTGCCTTAACATGTTTCTTAACTTTTGCCTTTTGTCTTCGCCCATCTGGCCCAGGGGATGTTTGTGCTTGTAATGCCCATTAGAAAATACACGTGTGAGTGATTAGTCCAGTAAGATCCCGCTAAAGCAAATTTTATTAGACAAAGTGATCTTGAACACAAATGGAAATTCAGTGATCCACAGGGCATTACAATTTCTTTTAAATGGTGGGGGGAGAGGCAGACGTGGACATAGATGATAAAATGTTTATGTTAGTAGCTAGGCAGTTGAACACGGACATGGGGTTCATGGAGCTTTCCTTCTTAGAATTAACATAGATTAATATTTAGGACATGTTTAATTTGAAGCGATCTATAGATATGAATGAACCATTCACCAGAAAAAAAAATAAAATAGGTGATCTATGTGAGACCTAAGTGATAGCCAGCTGTTGTGTGGCCAGCAATTAATTATAGCAAACAACAAGGATTTATCCCCTGACAAGTGAGTGAGCACGCAGGCTCCAAGCCGTGATAAATAAAGCTCAGCTAACAAAAGCCCAGGGTCCTGATTCTTCTCAACCAGCTATCAAACCCTTCCACACCAGCCAATTAAAGATGCTGAACGCAGTCTGATTAATTCTCAGCTCAGATTCCAAATGTGCTTTTTCAACACCCCTGATCATTTCAGAGGTCTATTTATACTCCTGGTTTGTTTTTCTTTTCCAAAATATTGCTATAGTATAACATCACATGGACAAGTACACGATAAGTATACAACTCGCTAAATTTCCAAAAATTGAACACAGCTTGTAACTAGCACCTGGATTAAAAACCAAATTACTCGTACTCAGAAGTCCTTCCTCTGTGTTTCCTTCAGACACAACTCACCCATCCCCTGCGAGAGTAACAGTTATTAGGACTTCTAATGCCTACGGTTGTCTTTGCTTATTTTTAAACTTCATAAAAATGGAATCGTAAAATCTGTGCCTTTTATGTGTGTTTCCCTTTCCATACCATTATATTTATTCATAATTTCAAGTGTAGTGGTAAGTTTATTTGCATTGCTGAATACTATTTCACTGTGTAAATAAACCGTAATTCATTTGTCCATTCTACTGTTTCCAGTGTGGGAATATTATAGTGTTTCTATAAATATTCTTGTACTTTCCTTTGGTGCACACATGAATATGTATCTGTTGGGGCTCCCTTATTTTGAAGTCTCCTCTAAGAGGTTTCTCAGATGCTTGAACTTGTGCCTTTGCCTTGAATCCAGTCCGTGGGCTGGCCTCATCATCCTGTTTGAGGCCGAGGTTGCCCTGGGCTGTAGGTGTCCTCTTCTCTCATTTTCCTGCTGCTCTGCTGCTCCCCCTCCTCTCCCGACACTCCCCCTCCTCTCCCGACGCCCCTGTGGTGTGGACCTCTGACACCCCATCCCTGTCTTTCTTTTGACTGTTCTTGGCTTTGATGTGTTCAAGACGCTTCCTGGCTCCAGATCACTTCTGCTCTTGCCTTTCCCTTCTTGTCTTTTCTGTCTGTCTGCCATCTTAACCATATAATGAGCCCATGTCCTGGGCTCACCTCACTAGATACCAGCTGCTCCCGCCACCCTCAGCCATGCAAACTAAAGACATTGATGAACATTCTCATGGGTGGGGGTGGGGGAACAAAATTGATTCTAGTTGAGAACCACTCAGTAAAACATTGCGGAAGTGTGTTTCTACAACTTCTGAAGCTAGATTATTGCCTTAGTTCATTTAGTGTTTCTATAAAGGAATACCTGAGGCTGGGTAATTTATACAAAATAAAGGCTTATTTGACTGACAGGTTTGCTGATTGCAAGACTGGTCTTCTGGTGAAAGCCTTGGGCTGACTCTTGGTGGAAGACAAAAGAGAGCTGGTGTGTGCAGAGATCCCATGGTGGGACAGTAAGCAAGAATGAGAGAGGGAGGTGCCAGGCTTTTTCTAACAGTCAGCTCTCTTGGGAAATAATAGGGCAAGAACTTCTTTATTACTGTGAGGACAGCACCAAGCCATCCGTGAGGGACCCTGCCCTGTGGCCCAAACTTCTCCCGTTAGGTCCAACACCAGGGACCAGATTTCAATATAGGTGTGAGGAAACAAACATCCTAACTACAGCAATCGTGAAAGGCCATTCAGAAGTTTTCCTATTTCTTTTGAGACATTCCTTCTGGAAGAAACTAACTGCTGTGGAAGTTCAACTCCCCTGATCCCATATGCCTGAAAAGCCATGTGTGTATATGATCGGTGACAGTCTCAGCTGAGGCCAGGTGACAGCCCCTGATGAGTCTGACTTGTATTTTTTATCCATAGAGTCTATGGGATAAAATTATTGTTTTCCACTGCTAAATTTGGGGTGCTGTTTCACTGGTCATGATTTAGTGTCTTCAGTGTTTTGAAACAGAAGCATAGGAAAACAGGAAGGAGATTGTTTACTTATGACACAGGTTTTACTTGAAGTACATGTGTATCTTGTCAAGGGAGGAGCAGATACACCAGTGACCACAAGCAGGAATTCTCCACTCTCAGTCATTTGGGTGGTGCTCATGGTATGCTGAGAAAGTGAGAATCGGCATCTTAAACTCATTTTCAGCCCTTTTTTCTCAAGAGAAATCATTCTGAAGATGTAAGAGTTAACGAAAACATCTGGTTTATGGGAAAATTATAAGAACATGCTTTTCCCTCCCCCCTTGCACCACTCCCACGGTAGAGCATTAGCAGATTCTCAGGCCTTAGCAACAAAATCAATAACAACAGGCTAACATAATTACTCTGTAGAGAGGGCAGATCGTGCAGGCTATTACTTTATTAAGCAAGAACAACATGTGTGACACAGCATCCTGCAAGGATGGAAGAATTGGGAGAATGCAGGAAAGCCGGCACAGCAATTCATAAATATGCTGAATTGAAGGAATTAGGATCACACCCATCATGGCAGGAAAATGGATGTTTGCTTTTTCTGGCTTATTATTTGCTTAAGGATACTTTAGCATCTTTAAAATATAAATGCCTTGGCTGTGGTTCTATCAGGCTCTCTACTTTATTTAATTTTATAAAGAGGAATGCTCAGATGTTAAAATATTTGTTCTCTTCACTGGCAATTCATTTTCTACTCAAAATGGAATGACCTCCAAGGTAAGGGCCGAAGCACAAGCATGGCTAGGTGTTCATCTGACACTTGTGTGATGATAAGTTCTTGGTGTATTTTCATAATTTTATAAAACACCCCTGGGAGGGTTTTTTTTTTAAATAAAATGATTTATTACCATTTGCCATGCTCAAGAAAGTCAAGATTTAAAAAAAAAAAAAAGATTTAGAACCACATTCTTCAGTTCTGAAGGAAAGGAAACATCTCATCTCAGCAGTGGGCAGGTCTATTTCCTGGGCATTCCCTTCTACAGCACCACAGAGAGCTAATCCTGCCCTGTGCAGTTCCCAGGACCCCTGCTGTCTGCTTCCTACTCGGGTCAGCCAGCAGGAGGCACCAGAGAGAGACTGAGGGGCAGGAGAAGGGAGAGGCAGCCAGAGAATTTCTTCCCCTCTTTGTGCTTATTTGAGATCGTGTCATCCATTCCTACATGGTGTTATCTCTTGCCAGGCAACTCCAGCCACGGATCAAGTTCCAATCTAGTTCTATTATTACTGTCTCCTTCTTTTGTCCTTCAAGCCCTAATGTTAGCAACAGCTAATATTCTCAATATTAAATTTCATCTAATGAACAACATGCCACGGATTCTGTTTTTCTGACCAGACTCTGCCTAATACAGGGAGAACCTAAATCCAAATAAAATCCAACCTGAGACCTAGATATTATGTTATAGTTTGATGGAATATAAAAAAAAAAGAAAATCTTTGCATTATTTCTTAGAGTGTATTGATTAATTTTACAGTTTAGGCCAAACACATTCATAATTCTCTGATATGTTTCCTATGTATCTTAAACCAATTTTATTGAGGCATAACTTACATACAATAAATTATATTGAAGATACTGACCTTCATATATCTCCTTTTATGAATTTTCTTTCAATTATTTTTCCCAGTTTTCATTGGATTGTTTACCAAAATTTCTGTACAGTTCTGGTTTCTGGCTGTGCAAGTAAGGAGCTTGGAAGTCACCACTCTACCCTAACAACAAGTAGAAAGCTTAACAGACTAAAAATCAACCATTCTTGTTGGATCCATAAGAGATCAGGACAGAGGGAAAACCACTGCCGACTAAGAGTGGAGAGACAGACAGGTGAATATAGAGTCACAGCTTACTGGAAGAGAGACCCATAAGTGGAAAGCTACCAGAGAAGCCAGGGCCGGGGTAGGGAGACCTGCACTGTAATTGTTCAAATGCTAGAGTCTCAATGTGGACAAACTGCCACTTAAAACAGGGTACCCAGTTTCATTAGGGACTCCCACATTTTTTGAGAGTTTTCCCTCTAGGAGCTTAACAAAATTTTCACAGTAAACATCAGAGAAAAATCTGTTCATATATCTGGCAAGGGACAGGGGCAGAAGAATTTTGGAATATGCCAGAGGCACCCTGTTTTTCTTAACAAGGTCTGTCCACAGGCAAAATTATTTACCTAGTGGGATTTTATCAGAGCCTAAGTGACCTAGAGGGAGGGAGATACCCAACTCCAGCTGGCTCTAGCCTTTCTGTGGAAGAGAGGAAATACCCAACTCTAGCCCATTCTAGGCATCCTGACCCACCTAATAGGGGAGCCTGAAAACTAGTCGTGAAGTCCACAATCCAGAGGCACTGTCTCACTAAAAGTCTGAGACTTAATCAAAGGGCTAGAGAATATGCTTCTGCATGCTTATGTACAAGCAAATGAATGAGAGCAGTGATACAAGGCAGAGGAGGGAGGAATCAAGATTATTAATCTTAATTATAATCTACTCTAATGTACTCACACTGCCTGTGAAGTAGAACAGTGTTATTTAAAAGTAAACTTGATTTAGTTGTACCTATGTATTATAAATTCTAGGGCAACCATTTAAAAAAATGTAGTGTAACTGATATGCTAAGAGAGGATAAAAAAAATGAAGTCATATAAATGCTCAGTTAAAAATACAAAAAGCGGGTGGTACCTGTGGCTCAAAGGAGTAGGGTGCTGGCCCCATATGCCAGAGGTGGTGGGTTCAAACCCAGCCCCAGCCAAAAAGAACCAAAAAAAAAAAAAAAAAAAAAAACCCTAAAAATTCTAAAAATACTAAAAGCAGGAAAAGATTGGAAAATAAGTCTAGGAACAAAGAACAAGGTCAATAAATAGAAAATAGTAACAATTACAGGAGATATTAATTAAACTATATCAATAATCATTTTGAAGATCAATGGTCTAACAGACCAATTAAAAGACAGATTGACAGAGTGGATCAAAATGCCATATTCAATTATATATTGCATACAAGAAACCCACTTTGGGTTTAAAGATGCAATCAAATGGAAAAAAGAGACTATTCAACAAACAGTGCTGGGACACTGGAAATCCACATATAAAGAAGAAAAAATAATTTTGACACATATCTTATACCCTTCACAGAAAATAACCCAAATGGATCATATATTTAAATTAAAATGTAAAGCAATAAAACTATTAGAAGATAACCTGGGGGAAAAACTGCATGGCCTTGGATATGATGAACGTTTTATTTTAAATACCTACCACACAAAGGCATGACCCATGAAAGAAAGAAAAGATAAGCTGGATTTTATAAAAATTAAAAAATAAAAGACAATGTCAAAAAGAATAAGAATACAAGCTGTAGACTTGGAGAAAATAATTGCAAAATACATTTCTTAGACTGTTATCCAAAATGTACAAAGAACCCTTGAAAGTCAACAATAAGAAGATAGACAACCCAATTAAAAGATGGGCCAAAAATGTTAATAGAAACCTCAACAAAGAATATATACAAATGGCAAATAAGCATATGAAAAGTTGCTTCACATCCTATGTCAGCAAGAAAGTGCAAATTAAAATGATATACCACTATAGGCCCCTTAGAATGGCTGAAATTCAGAACACAGACAACACCAAATATGGATAAGAATATAGAGCAATAGGAACTTTCATTTGTTGCTAATGGGAAAGCAAAATGATATACCCACTTTGCAAGACAGTTGGGAGGTTTATTATAAAACTATGCATACTCTTACTATACAATCAAGCAATGCTGCTCCTTGATATTTACTCAAAGGTGTTGAAAATTGATGTCCACAAAAAACTTCCATTTTTTAAAATAACCAAGGGCCAGGGTTCCTCACATCTTAATCCTAGCACTTTGGGAGGCCAAGGTGAGAGGATCACTTGAGGCCAGGAGTTCAAGACCAGCCTATGCAACAGAGCAAGACCCTTGCTCTCCAAAAAAGAAAGAGAAAAAAAAAGCGATGAAGATGTCCTTCAGTAGGTGAAAAATATACTGTGGTACATTCAGACAATGGCAGATTATTCAGCACTAAACGAAAATGAGCTATTGGGTGGTGCCTATGGCTCAAAGGAGTAGGCACCGGCCCTATATGGTGGAGGGGTGGGTTCAAACCCAGCCCCAGCCCCAGCCCCAGCCCCAGCCCCAGCAAAAAAAAAAAAAAAAAAAAAACTGCAAGAAAAAGAGCTATCAAGCCAGAAAAAGACATGGAGGAAACTTAAATGTGTATTACTATGTGAAAGAAGCCAATCTGAAAAGCCTACATGTTATGTGACTCTATAATGTGACGTTCTAGAAAAGGTAGTATTATGGAAACAGTAAAAAGTTTAGTGATTTCCAGGGGTTTAGGGCAAGTGAAATAAATAGGCAGAGCACAATTTTCACAATTTTTAGCATCATGAAAATACCCTATGTTTAATGATGGGGCATGCCATTATTCACTTGTCAAAATCCATAGACGGTGGGAGAATAAACCCTAATGTAAACTATAAGCGTTGGCTTATTATGATGTGCCAATGTATGTTTATCAATTTTATAATAACAGCTATACCACTGTTATGGGGGTAAGGAGTATATGGGAAATATCTTTATCTTCCTCTCAATTTTATTGTGAATCTAAATCTAAAATTTCTCTAAAAAATAGTCTCTTTTGGGGAGTGGGGTGGGGAACAGAGTCTCACTTTGTCACCCTTGGTAAAGTACTATGGTATCACAGCTCAAGCGATTGGGCTCAAGCGAGAATCGCTTGGGCTCAAGCGATTCTCTTGCTTCAGCCTCCCTATTAGCTGGGACTACAGGTGCCTGCCAAAACACCCAGCTATTTTTAGAGGTAAGGTCTCACTCTGGCTCAGGCTGGTCTCAAACTCATGAGACCTCAGCCTCCCAGAGTGCTAGGATTACAGGCATGAGCCACAATGCCCAGCCAAAAAAACATAATATTTTAAAAGATAAACCTTTCTTATATATTCTGGGTAAAATATCTTTGTCAGATGTATTAAGTGTTTTGAACATTTTTTTCCTCAGTCCCAAGCCTGCATTTTCATTTTCTTAAATATATTTTCTAAAGACCAAAAGAGTTTTTTTTTATGACTCTCAAATTTTCAGTTATCATTTTTCTCTTATGTTCCAAGCTTTTTGAGCCTTAACCAAGATTTCCTCTAAGATTCTTCAAGACTGTTTTGACTGTTCTAGGACCTTTGCCTTTTCAATGCCTTTTAAAATCAGCTTGTCAAGTTTTACTAAAAAAGCCCACTAAGATTTTGACTGGGAATGCATTGAATTTGTAGAACAATTCTTGGAGAAGTGAATTTTAACAATATTGAGTCTTCTAATTCATTACATTGGCATACGTTTCTATTTTATTAACTCTTTAATTTCTCTCAGTGCTTCGTAATTTTCAGTGTACACATCATACACATATGTTGTTAAGCATGTTCATAAATATTCCATTTGGGAGATGCTGTTGTAAATCATTCTTTCCTCTCTGTGCTTCATTTTGAATAGTTCCTATGGTTATGTCTTTTTAAGTTCACTGTTATTTTCTTCTGTAATGTCTAATCCCGTACAGAATAGTACTCATACCATACCTTAAAATTTTTATCTTAGAAGTTCCATGCTTGACTTTTTTATAATTCCCAAGTCTCTGCTCAACTTTTGAACATGTGGAATACTGTTGTAACGACTGTTTTGAAATCCTTATCTGGTTATTCTAACATCTTTGACAATTGTGCATTGGCTTGGATTAGTTTCTTTCTTTCGACCATGGGTTACTTCCAACTTCTTTGCCTGTATGGTAATTTATATTTTTATAAGATTAAATTTAATTTTTGAGCTAATTTTAGATTTACAGAAAAGTTTTAGAAATCATACAAATATTTCCCTTATACTCTTTGCCTATCTTTCTTTTTTTTTGGTTGCAGCCGTCATTGTTGTTTGGCGGGTCGGGGCTGGATTCGAACCTGCCACCTTAGGTGTATGTGGCTGGCGCCTTAGCCAGTTGAGCCATAGGCACCGAGCCGCCTATCTTTCTTTTAGCATTTCACCATGTCCATACTATAATGATCAAGAACAGGATAATCTTATTAACAAAATAACCTATCTTTTTATTTATTTATTTATTTATTTATTTATTTTGAGACAGAGTCTCAAGTTGTCACTCTGGGTAGAGTGCTGTGGCATCACAGCTCACTGCAACCTCAAACTCTTGGGTTCAAGTGATTCTCTTGCCTCAGCCTTCCAACTAATTGGGACTACAGGCTCCCACCACAATGCCTGGCTATTTTTTTGTTGCAGTTGTCATTGTTTTTTTAGCTGGCCTGGGCCAGGTTAGAACCTGCCAGCGTTGGTGTATGAGCCCGGCGCCCTACCCACTGAGCGATGGGTGCCACCACGTATCTTATTTGAAAATCCTTTCTAGGAGCTCATGTTTTCAAAGGTCTTCTTTACCTCCTAGATTTCTTTTCTTTATGTTATCATCCTTAACTTGTAACGAAGAAGTATTCTGGTGACTAATGTACTCTGTGCATACTATTTCTCCTCCGATTTTCACTCACTAACTTTAACATCTGCTGATGAGCTTGTCTGCATAATTTACCACTATAGGGTTTTCATAATCTTGATTCTTTATTTCCTTCTTTCATCCTACGTTTATTAATTTTAAGTCGATTATAAGAAACAAACTCCTGTATTTATTTATTATTTATCCCTATTAGTATGAAGCATGTATATTTATTCATAAGCAAAATACCAATTCTATTACTAAAATATTGCTGCAAATATTTTTACTAAAATTCTTCTACTATTACCATTGAGAGCTTTTTCATGTGAGCTCCTGTGTCCTTTTATCAAAACTTCACTCCTCTCCTCCCCCTTGAGCATTTTCCTACCTTTTGGCACTAGATCATTTTATATTTACTCTGCCTCTGCCCTGACGTTCTCCAAAGAGCTCTGGTACCTTTTGTTTAAATATCATGTTTCAAAACCAAAATCTGTGTTAGTTACTTCCATTGTTCTTGAGATGTCATTGCTCTATCCCTCAAAGCAGAAAGAGCTAGATATTCCGTGCATGCACAGAAACCCATCCAGATATACATATCTGTGTTTTTGTGTATGTACATGCACAGCTTTAAAATCCTGAATTAAGACACGTACTGCCATCTCTGACTCTAACCTAATACAATGTGGGATTTATTTTAGGCTTCTCCTTTTCCGTATTTATAAATTCTTTTTCTAACCTTGAGCAACCCTCGCTCTCATTATCTACAATCTATTTACTTTTTCATTCAAGTCTAGCATAAACATAAGTAGTTTCAGAATTGCTAGGCATTACCCCAGTTTAGAAAAATTCTTAACTAGATTACAGCATTTATGTTGTTACTTTTATCTTTAACCTTGCTGTAGCCAGTAAAAAGAATATAGATGTCCAAAGATTTCAAATCATCTTTTTCTTTGCATATCCCTCGGTGCGGTTATGTTATTTCAATGTAATGCAATTAGGGTCACTTGCTTATGTTTGTATTATATTTGGGGTTACCTTCATGTCCTGATTGCTTATAATAATTTAATTTGGAGTGTGTCAAAGATATGGGAAACATTACGATGATTCTAAAAATCAAAGTTACATCAGTAACTGTACAAAGTTACATTTGAGGAAATGTCACTCTTTTCATTCTACACTATTCTCATCTCTCCGATTTCCATCCTTTTGCCACAAACACATGTACGTAGCATGTCTTTCATTTCTAGTTTATTTTTCCTGAGTTTGTTCTTTAGGAATGAAGACAATAGCGACTTATCACTAGGCAAATAAGCAGACACTGGCTTATCTTATATTCCTTTCTTCCATAAAGTATAACATGCTATTAACAATTTTTGCGGGCTTTATTTTTCCACTGAAAGGCACGCCCTGGAAATCATTCTCTATTAATTCAAAGAAATCTTCTCATTAACAAAAATTATTTTATATCTGCATAGTACTCCATTATGTTATGCCTGGCAATTTTTCACTGGCTTTCAGTCATTGTGTAATTTACCTTGTTGAAACTGCATAGTTTTGTATTTCTATAAATACTCAACTTTGTACTGAGATGCAATTAAGTCATTTGAAAACAGTGTGATTCCTTCAAGTCTTGCTTTCAAGTTTTGTTAGGCAGGAGGACTGTAGGGACTACTGGGGCAAGAGCCTTTAGTCTACACAAAGCCCCAGGAATTAAGAAGTGTTCGGCATGGAATACTATACAGCCACAAAGAAAGATGGAGACTTTGCCTCCTTCATGTTTACATGGATGGAGCTGGAAAATGTCCTCCTTAGCAAAGTATCTCAAGAATGGAAGAAAAAGTATCCAATGTACTCAACACTATTATGAAACTAATAGTTAGCTATCTTAGGAAAGCTATAATCCAAATGGAGCCCAAGACCACGGGGAAAGGGGAAAGGGAGGGGAAGGGGGGAGGATGGGGGAAGAGAATGATATTGTGGGGATCACGCCTATGATCTATCCTATTAGGGTACATGTGAATTTGTCTAAAGGTCGAATATAAAAGTCTTAACATAACAATTATGAGAAAGATATACTGGCTGTGTTAGCCAGTTGGATGAGAGTTTTTCAAACTGCATATGGAAGCAACACACTGTATCCTATGATAGAATTAATGTATACAATTATGATCTAAGAAAAAAAAAAAAAAGAAGTTTTTAGTTTCTCGGCCGGAAACTGGCACTATGCCTAGAACTGTATGATTCTGGAAACTGTCCCCTCTAACTTTTTCAGTGGTTATTTCCCTAGTTCTGGTAGTTTCCTCATATGCATGTGCTGATCATAATTCTACAGAGGGTGCCCAAAAATGTATATACATTTTAGGAAAGGAAAAAAAAACACTATATTAAATTTGTAACACTCAAATCACATTTGACTTCTGCAATTACAAGAGGTGTTCAATGTGATTTGCATACATCCTTTGTTATTGGCAAATGCTAAGAATTAGAATTTTAAGACGGTTGTTTTCTTTCTTAAAATGTATATATATTTTTGGGCACACTCCATACTGAAGGGATACTCTGTACAAATCCCATCTTCTCTCTGTGCAACTACCTCTTCTCCAGTACACTGCCCTCAAATTCTGTGTGCTGTGGTTTTCCCGGACTCTTACCTGCATCTCCTCAACTCAGGAAATCTGCCAGGCTCTGCCTGGGTTCCCTTCCACTTACTGCATCCTGGAATGCTCTCTCTCTCATGGCAGTACGATGAGCCAAGTATAGGGCTCACCTCATTTGTTTTTCATTTCTCAATTCCTGTGAGATGCTTGGGAATTGGTCAGTTTATGTCTTCAATGTTTTTGCCCAGCCCCATGGATGTTCACCCCATGGATGTGTGCCTTAGTATTTGGCAATAGACTCAAGACTCTGATGCAGATCTGTAGAGCTGGTGTTCTGCAAAGCTCCCTCCTTTCTAGAATTCTGTTCCAAAAATTCAGCTACCTCAGCTTCTCTAAACTTTGATTTTTTATTTCCTTAGTCAGCCTAATGCCATGATATATTTGGACTTCCCTTCCTGCACACTGGGGTCTGGAATGTGCTTCTAGGCAAAAGGCTGAGGCGTTCTGGGGCTTCCTTCATTCTTTTCCTTATCTCAGGGATCATGTCCTGCTTTGTCCTGGTGCCCAATGTTTGAAAGTTGTTTCATGTGTTTTTTCCTGTTCTTTTTTAGGTTTTATGGTGGGCAAACAAGTCTAGTCCTATTTCTCCAGGATGATCAGCAGCCAAAGTTTGTTCCCTTCAGCAAACTTTTGAAGATTTTTAAAGATTGGCGTCAAATAGCATATATATGTACATTTATCACTTGATTTTTAGATGTTTGACATGCCAACATAATTGGACCTGACGGATTTATTATTTTTCATTGTTGCTATATGTGATAAAATACTTCCGCATAAATATATACGTAATACATAATACATAATTTATGCTATAAAAATCATGTTTTTGCTTTTGTTGGAATAGAGACACTTTTATCTTAAAGATTTTCTAAATATGAATGTCTTTCATTTAAGTTTTGAATTAAGATATTAATTTGCATCAAAACTGAATAAATTTTAAAAAAATCATAAAAACTAAATAAACGTAAAAGAGAATTCAGTGAAATTTTCCCCCTTTGTCTTTCCTCCAGTCACTCAGTTACTAAATCACAAACAGGTAACCCCTGTTTGTGTCAGTTATTTGTCTGTCCTTCCCAAGACAGTTCATGTTTATTTGAGGCAATAAAAAATAGAGTCTCATTTTTCTAATTTTTTAAAGTAGAATATCTTTAAGATATTTATTTATCAGAAAATAATATGGAACGATAGGCATAGATATTAAAATTTTCCTGGAAAATGCTTTTTATTACTAGTAGTTTTTCTATAACATTAAGTAATGCAAGTTATCACTAAAAGGAGAAAAGTGGAATTTTTAAGCTGAAAACATCACGATAAAATTGGGAAATAATTACGACACTTTTTAAACTCTAAAGGACCACAATAAATTTGGCAAATGTAATACGGCTTTTCTACCTTCCTTTGAACATCCTGATCGAAATGATGGTGTCTGGAATCATAGGAACATTCAATAATAAAACTAGTAATCAGGGGCAATTTCCCTCTCACTCAGTCTTTATATATTCTTTCTCATTTCACATATTATTTCAGTTAGCAATCATACATCATATTGATGATAAAAAAAATGTGGCAAAAAAGGACCACAAAATAAGATTAAGGGTAGGCAGGGGATGAGATGAAAAAAGCACCCTTAGAGGGCACCAGTGTGGGTCACAGATCTGTCTCTGAACATTCCAAAAACCATATTTGCACATTTTTTCAGCTCCTTAAACTAAAACCAACCCAATTGCTCAGGAGAAGTACAACCGATTTTGGAAAAAACTCTGATAGAGATTTCTGCTGAGGGTGCATCGTTATAAAGAAGACATTATGAGGTGATGACAAATTCTTTGTTGACAGATGTCACAATTCACTCTTGCTGGCCCTTGGTAAGCACAGGTGGCTAATGACCATACTAAATTTGATCATTAGACTGTGATGGTTGACTTTTTGGTGTGTGTGTGTGCCTTTTCTTGAGTGTTCACTGGCAAAAGTCTGTTGAATAAAAGCTGATCCATAGATGTTAATATTATGAAAAGACAGCACCTCTGTTAGCTTAGTCATCCCCTATTCAACAAGACTAGGGTGAAGCGTATGTAAAAGAGAAGACAAGAAAGCACAAATGTCCACCTCTTAGGTGAAAGTGATTTTTGAATAAATCCGAGCTATTTACTATGCCACATGATGAGACTTTTGAGAAGCATCTGATGATGTGGTGAGGAAAGGTTACTAGATACAGAGAAAATGGTTGGTAAAGTACCTCATCAAGGTAGTCAGAACACAGACACCTCACAAAATATGCACACACCCACACCATACCTTGATGAGCACAGAGGCATGCAATCAGAGCTCATCTCTTTCATTGAAGTAATCAGGTAACCAGAATGTGAGGAAAACAATAAAAACTGGTGATTATGTAGGTATTGAATTTTATTTGATCGGTGTTAGGGTGAACCAGGCAATTTCATTAAAAATAGAATAAAGAAATCAATTGTGTTATATTCATGCAATGATTTACTATATAGCCACACATCACAATACAGACAAACCTCACAACATAAACACCAAGAAAAAGAAAGAAGGCGGACATGAAAGAACACTGATTTTTAAATTCCATTTACATGAAGTTCAAAGCCAAGTAAAATGAACAACTTTGTTAGAAATTAGATAACATGTCATTGGCAGATAGTCTCTGTGGAGTAAACTTGAGAATTTCCTAGGTGAGAATCTCTGATACAGCCCATGACCATAGAAAAGAAATCTGGTAAGACAGTGGGCATTGTATCATTGCATTTAAATAATCTACCCAGTAGAAAGGGGTACAGTGATTTTATGAAATTATATTTGTCTTATACTGTAAGTAATGTCAACAGCATGTCTGCCAAAAGAATTACCAAATTCATCAAGTAAAAAGCAATTGATTTACAATCCCAATAATTTTATATAACTAATAAGGGAAACTCCAAAATCTTAAAAAAGAGTTAGATCATGGATGACTTTGGAGTGTTTTGACTGATACAAAGATATCATCAGGACCCCTGGAGTTTGGGTAACACTTATCTTTCTAGATCTGGGTGGTGATACTGTGGATGTTTGTTGTGAGAAATTCCTTCTGTAATTCGTTGAACTATACAACTATATTTTGTATGTTGTCCTGTATATGTGTTTTATTAAAAACAACAAGAAAATCTTATTTGAAAAATATTCTAAAATTAACTCGCTTTTAAAAATTAAATCATGTTTTTAACTGAAAATAATGCAACCAGGCTCAGTGTCCCTAGCTGTTTAAGGCACTGGCCACATACACCAGGGCTGATGGTTTTGAACCCGGCCCAGGTCTGTTAAAACCAACAATGACAACTACACCAACAAAAAAATAGCCGGGCATCATGGTGGGCACCTGTAGTCCAAGCTGCTTCGGAGGCTGAAGCAAGAGAATAGCTTAAGCCCAAGAGTTAGAGGTTGCTGTGAGCTATGATGCTAAGGCACTCTACTGAGTGCAACATAGTGAGACTCTGTCTCAAAAGAAAAATAAAAAAAAAACATATAATGCAATCAGTTATCCTACAGACAATTAAAAACAATGTTAACTATTAAACTAGAATTTTGGAAAATGTTGTACAAATACCATCTTCCTTTAAAAAGGAAATTATGAACAGAAGGGCAGCTATAAATATTTTCTAGGTGTTAATTGAATAATTTTGGGCTAATTGTATAATTTTGCGTCTTTTAAAACATCATGTATAATGAAAAACCAGATGCATTTCTCAGAGTACCACAGTAAGAGATCTATTTCGGGCCCTTCATGAGTGAAGAAGTTTTAGTTTTTGTTTACTATTACATCTCCAGTGGCTAGAGCAATCCTAGCATATAACAGACGCTATGCAAATATTTGTTGATGAACAGCTGGGAGAAAAAGTAAGTGAATATTTGAGTGTTGTGGATCTCTGAAAAGGGACAATGATGTTGCTCAGATGCTGCCAGTATCCTTACTTTCTATCAAATATGATGGTGCAGTTGTAAATAAGTCTTAGTCTACTGGGTGTTTTTGTTGCTCCAGTTGCCTTGGGAACTGAGATGAGGCAGAAAAAAATAACATGACCAAAGGCCTGGGTGTGGGACAGCATGGTTGTATAGGGAAGAAAGAGTAACTGGTGCCTTCTGGCTGAAAGGTGTGAGGATTAGGGAGTTAATGATGAAAAATGGTAGAAATTATGGTGGGGTTAAAATAAGATCAAGTGATACTGAACATCAAGCTATGACTTTCATTTGAACTCACCCATACCTGCATTTCATAGATCCACTTTCCAGGGCCACCATGAAGGCTAAGGAAATAACCTGGCTCAATGGCTGAAGCTACACAACTTCCCTCAAACCAGCAGAATTTACACTAAAATATGCTTTAATATCTGGAAGATAGCAAGATATAGAAAACAAAATCTGGTTGTTGTTATGTAATGATACTTAAAAGTATTACGCAGTGTTTCATTCATTCAAAATTGATCTGCTTCTTTCTGCCTAAATGTCTGAAGGTTGCAGGTACTTTGGAGAGCCTGGTGATGACACCTGCCCAAGTATCTCTTCAAATTTCATGCCTTTTGAGTCAGCTTGGCTGTGTTCTGTCAGGCTTGAAACAATCTTCTCCGGGGGTGCTAACAACTATTAAAATTATATATATAAATCACAGATTACACAGTCCTTCCTGGAATGCCTTTGAGTTTATACATTGCAATGAAATGAATCATGTACTTTTAAGCAAAGGATTTTAAAATGTAATGCAAGCAGTACCAGCCCAAGTGGTCCCTCTTCCACTGAGTGGTATTGAATATGCAATTACATTTTGAACAATAGGTATTCATAAATCAGGCAGAATACTCACGAGAAAACAGTCTCCTAATTAAATAAAAGGAGAATCAGTGTTTCTTGTTGCAGGGATTGTTGGTGGGATTAAAGGATTGTTCTCGATCCCAGCACACATGAGAGGCTTGGCTGGCTGCCTTAGAGTTCTACAGCCCCCACCTGCCAAGACAACCCAAGCTCTGAGATCAATCCAGCTTCAATGAGTGTGAGAATTATAAGAAACCCTGACCATCATGCCTTTCTGTGTGCTGATCTCACCAGGGCCACTGTGTAGTGCCGTACAGTTTGAGCATTCTACAGAGGCACTGGGCTGAGTGGGCAAGAGAAGGCAGGAATCCAGGCCACATGCTGGTGCCTAGCTGTGCCCCTTGGTACAGGGCCATGCCTGCCAGAGGAGTGCTTTATTCCAATGCACGTAAACACTTTCTATTAACCCACAGGAGACTGTCCATCTCATCCACCCAATATCCTTTAGGGTTAGAGACCCTCCTGCTCAAAGGTAGGCCCAATGTCACAGCCTTAAACACCCAGTGCTGGGATCCTCTGAAGTGGAAATCTGGACCTCCACGAGGCAAGTGCCCAAGCCCCATCACAAATTATTTCCTGTCTGAATACTCCCCTTTCTCCTGCGCTTGGAATCTCCTGCATTTGAAGATTCTGCCTAGTCTCAGAGTCTCAGCAGTCTCTCCAGCTTAAATTCTACTTTACTCCTTGTTCTGACTTGGTTAGGCTAGATGTTGGGTTTACAGCAGGAATAGAAGAGTTGCCTAAAGTAAGCATTTAACACAAGGTCCAACTATTAGAGATCAGCAAAGAAAAAGAAAATGAGAAAATCAGCTTGGTTTCCTCTTGTCATTCCACTAAATAAGTGTGAGCTCCGCAGTGAACATTATTCCCACAGTGTGAACATATTGGTGTATTAATTATAATCCTAATGTTTCAAATAATATACATATTTATATATAACATGGCCCATAAATGTAAGCTAATGATCTCCTATGGCATTCAACTGAAGAAGGCATAATTTCTTCTAATGCTGGGTAAAAATAGGGTCAAGGATGGAACTAAGTTGGACTTAAAACACCAGAAGTTATTTGCATTTCTCTGATGATTAAGGATGGTGAGCATTTTTTCATATGTTTGTAGGCCATGCGCCTGTCTTCTTCAGAGAAGTTTCTCTTCAAGTCCCTTGCCCACCCTGAGAGGGGATGACTTGTTCTCTTCTTGCTAATACGTTTGAGTTCTCTGTGGATTCTGGTTATTAAACCTTTGTTGGAGACATAACCAGAAAATACCTTCTCCCATTCTGAGGGCTATTTACTTGCTTTACTTACTGTGCTTTTGGCTGTGCAGAAGCTTTTTAATTTGATAAGGTCCCAGAAGTGTATTTTTGATGTTGCTTCAATTGCCTGGGGGGGTCCTCTTCATAAAATTTTCACCCAGGCCGATTTCTTCAAGTGTTTTCCCTGCACCTTCTTCTAGTATTTTTATGGTTTCATGTCTTAAGTTTAAATCTTTAATCCAGTGAGAGTCAATCTTGGGTATTTTCTAAGGTTATTTTGACTACACGTGATATATATATATATATTTTTTTTTTTTTTTTTTTTTCTGAGACAGTCTCACTCTGTTGCCCTGGGTAATGTGTGTAATGTGTCAGGGCGTCATAGCTCACAGTAACCTCAACTCCTGAGTTTAAGTGATCCTCTTGCCTTAGTCTCCTGAGTAGCCAGGACTACAGGCCCTGGCCATAATGCCAGACCAGTTGTTTTAAGTTTAGTAGAGACAGGGTCTTACTCTTGGTCAGGCTGGTCTCTAACTCATGTGCTCAGACAATCCACCCACCTCAGCCTCCCAGAGTGAGGCTTACAGGCATGAGCCACCACTCCCAGCCTACACACAATTTTTGTCTTATAGTATAGGGGACTGCAGTTGACCACAGGAGGGGAAGGAGGTCAGTGAAGCAGAAGGATTAAGTGCAGCTGGCCGCACACAGCGGCCATTTCAAACAAGGATCTACCCTTAATTATTCTGGACACAAATAAATAACCAATCGTATAAAATTAGAGTTTGATAAAGTTTGGATCAAAATAAATTTAATAAGTGAGTGCCTACTGTGTATCAGGCAGCCTTGTAGCTTTCAGAAAGTTATAAACAGGCAGTTTTTCTTCTTTGTCACTTTAGAAATAGCAGCACCAAAGCCCAGGGTGTCCTAAACTTTTCCTATTATGCATAAAACATCAGTCAACAATGGAAGGCATAGAATATGTTTCCTAGCAAGAGTTTTACTTCTATCTAGAAACTTTTTTTATACTTCTTCAATTCATTATCAACAAAGGCTCTCCTTTACTACCATATCTCTTTAAAATTCTTACAATAACATAAAATGCTTTTAGTATTTTGAGTGATCATTAAATGACAGAACTCCTGTTCCACTTTGCCCGGAAGTACAGCTCACATGAGCCTGTAGAGCAGAACTGTGTAAATAAAGATTCACGTTTGACCTGAATGATGGCCAAGGATGGCAGAAAGTAATCAAGGAGCATTTGTGTCCTACTACACTATGCTGGCTCCTATGTAACTACTTTAAAAATCACTGTTCTGTCCGATTCCCTACTGATGACATTTCATCATGGACAGAGTGTCCTCAAGTGGCTGTTTCTAAGAGACCCGTCCCCAGGCCTGGTCAAGTCAATGGGCATCCTTCTCAGTTCTATCAGTCAGAAAGAACCTAACGGCTCATGAAGTACATAAATCCAGTCTAGCTTCATATCTTAAGGTCCTTTAAGACTTCCAAACAAAATCCATTTTTAGAACTGTCAGCAGAATGCTCCATTCCCAGCTACTAGGTCTGCTGCTAAGAGGCAAACCAGCTACCTTGATAGCTGTGCAGAGGAGACATCCTGAAGCTCGGGGAGCCTAGGCTGAGTCCTTACTTGTAGAAAACAACCCCTGCTCTTGCTTGGCTCGGGGGCACATATGCTGGGAGAGGCTTCATGACTCTGGCAGTTCCTGCTCTCCAGCTGCCATGAAAGGTCAGGCCTGCCTTGGGAAGTGGAGCCAATAATAGATCCTGTTCCTCTGAGAGCCTTGGTCCCCAGAGAAGGCTATTCTGGGAGGGAATACATAGTTTACAGCATCCAGGCAATGGGGGCTAGAGTGTTGGTTGATGATATCTGAGTGCCAACACAGGAACTGTGTCCCATTTCTGTTAAGTATCATTAATATCTTACATAGTGCCTAGTACATAATGGGATCCCAGTGGGTGCTTTTTGAGGAAATAAATAATATTTAGTTAATCCAAAAATAAAAGATATCATCTAAATATTCAATACATTTTTTTGCACAGAATGGTTCTTTTTTTTTTTTTTTTTGAGACAGAATCTCACTCTATCACCTTGGATAGTGTGCCGTGGCATTATAGCTCACAGCACCCTCAAATTCTTGGGCTCAAGCTGTCCTCTTGCCTCAGCCTGCTGTGTAGCCGGGAGTATACGTGCCAGGGAACCTGCCTAGTTTTTCTATTTTTAGTAGAGACAGGGTCTCACTCTTGTCCAGGATGCGCTCAAACTCCTGAGCTCAAGCAATGCACCTGCTTTGGCCTCCCAGAGTGCTAGGATTACAGGTGTGAGCACCATGCCCAGCCTTGCACAGAGTTCTTAATATAGTTGATCACAGAGACCGCTTCCTTGTTCTAGTTGTTAGCACAACCAGGCCTGTTATTAATGTGGCTATACAGCCTTTTGCCTGGTACAGTGTTGGCACACTCTGGACGTTTACTCACCTCAAGTGACAGCCACAGGAAGTGGTTTACCTGCTGATGTACACATCAGGAGAGGTCTCAAAACTTCTCTCTGTTGTATTTTTTTCCTAAGTAGGTTTTTAAATTCAAAACATGTGACTTGAATTAGATATTCGACAAACCAACAGTAATAGCTGTCCTCTTTGTTCTTTTGTATCTGAGGATAGAGTTCCAATATTATTATTAGGGTTAAAGCCATAAGAGTTATTTTGTTTTTTTTTGTAGATGATTTCAGAAATAGATCAGGGAACAATAACCATGAAACGCTCTTCAGAGGGTTAAACGTGAATTTGCGATCACCTTCAGTTATGGGGGCACATGTAGGCATGTGTAAATTGTAGCTTTTAACATAATTTTCAAGTGATTATAGTCTTACTGGATCTTGCTGAGGATGTTTCCTTTTGCATCTTGATTCGGATATACTTATTAGGCTTCCTGAGACCAGAGACAGGCAAACGTTCTCCGTAACGGGCTTGATACTACATATTTTATGCTTTGCGGGTCACATGATCTTTGATCTCTTCTGGGATTATTCAACTCAGTAGCAAGAGGGTGGCCATAGACGATAGGTAAATGAATGAATGAATGAATATGACTGTGTTCCAATAAAACTTTATAGAAATGGATTTACTGGAATATTATATAATTTATATCCCTTAAAATGTTACCCTTCTTTGGTATTTTTCTACTGTTTAAAAATGTAAAAGCATTCTTAGCTCCTGGGATACTCAAAACAGGAGGCAAGCCAGGTGGACCTGCGGGTGGTGGTTGGCTGACCCCATCTAAGGATGCCTCAATAACACTACTGTTGATTCTCACGCTTACTTCACCTTGGTAGCTAATTGATCCCATTCAGACCTGTCCATGATAAGTTCTATCACCTAAAGCCAAGCGCTTACTGGCACTGTTTTTAGCTGTCACCATCAGCTGGCCCTGTCAGTTACACACCTGAAATTTCCCTCTCCCTCTCCTCCTTCTGGAATAGGGGAAAGAGATTATGCTTCAGGATATGGAACCTGGCATCTCAGAGGCCACCAAAGGATCATACAACCCAGAAGCACAGAGAGGTGGACTCCTGTGGGACAGACTTGGACTAATAGGAAACAGGATGGGAAGAAGTCTAACTTCTTTTCCTTGCTCTTATGGTAGCACGGTTTCTTTCTTTCTTTCTTTCTTTTTTTTTTTTTTTTGGCTGGGGCTGGGTTTGAACCCACCACCTCCGGCATATGGGGCCGGCTCCCTACTCCTTGGAGCCACAGGGGCCGCCCAATAGCATGGTTTCTTTTACAACCTTCTGTGAGACATCACTCCAGCTGAGAGCTTGTACCTGCTGAGTGGAGTGTCATACCCAGCAATGGTATGCGTCTCCTATCATTTGCTTCCTCCGACTTCCTACCTCACTTTCCTCTGTCTGTACTCCTGTTGTCTCAGATTTGCACCTCCCAGGGAAAGCATCAGCATTTAATTCCTGCCTCAAACTCATTCTCTAGGCAACCCAGCTAAGACACTCTTCAGAATTCACATACACGTTCACCAAAATTTCTCAGTAAGAAAAAAAGGCTACCAGTCACCATGCTCAAAATACACTGCTGTGATTCCAGATTCACCTAGAGCCAGGTAGCTGATGTAAATGAATCAGACTCTAGGAGTGCTGATGAACTGGAGACCCTGTGTCATCTAAAGAGGGCAGATAAAATATAGCTCCCCCAATGATATTGTCAGGCAAAATAGGGGTTCAGCATTCCCAGATCTTTCAATTTTCAAGAGCAACTGACAGTCTGAAATTTGGTGTGAATTTTCCTTAGTTGTAAATATTGGAAACGAACTTTAAAAATTTAAACCTACATGTGGAGTTAAACATGCCAATCGAACTGTGTGCTTCAGGCAAGCTCTGGCTTGAAGTGTGAGGAGAGGAAGCATACATCGAAATGAGAATAAAATGCAAGAGAAGCAATCAGGGACAACTAAGGAGCGTGTCGCCGAGGGATAAGCGTGTCTCAGGCATGGCTCCTCTCTTGTCACGTCCCAAGAAAGGAGCAGAGCACTGAACACAGGACAGTCTTCTGAGTTTAAGGCCCTGTTCTGTTTCTCAAATTGCAAAAACTTGATCTGTATTTTTTGGACAAGGAATGTACTTCCAGTCATGGGGTGGTGTTTATGACCCAGATCCAGATAGGAAACAACCACTGACATCATCTTTTCCAATCTTATACCCACTGGTTTGACTCTTCTCTGTAACATTCTCAAGAAGAATCTTATTTGCTTGAAGAACTTTGCTCAGAACTACCCAAAGCATTTTATTTTATGTTTACATTTTATGGATGTGAATATTATATTTGGTTTACATTTATTTCTCCTAATTTAGTTCTTTGACTTTATGTTTATCCCAGGGTAACACACGTCACATTTTCCCGAGTCTACTTAGAAGTGCCTTAGGATTGAGAACGGTTAGCCTGTCTCATAAAATATTTTTTTCTCTTAGCCTAAACATTCCTGATTTCTTCAACTATTCTTCCTAAGACATGATTTCAAGTCTTTTCAAAATTCTGTCAATCTTGGCTAGACATGCTTCTGATTGTCTTAAATCTGTTTGGATTTGGAAACATAAAGTAAATAAATGTTATAGTTAACACCTGACTAGTGCAGAGTAAAATCGAATTATCAGTTTCTGCATTCAAGATATTAAATATTAATTAATTCAGTCTAATACTGTATTAGCTTTTCAGGTCACAACCTTCCACAACTGATACTTATTATACATACTGCATAGGAATTAATTATGTACATTCTTTGGAATTTGTACATTTTTCTGAATTCAGTTCATCTCTGCTCTGTTTCTAGCTATATTTCCCCCTTGCTCCATTTTTACTATCTAGTTATTTTATTCCATCTCACATACTTTTAGGAGTGAGTTGGAGGATGAAGAAGGCATCAGTTACTATAACCAATAATTTTTATTTCTCAGAGTTACAGGGAATAATGTTATTTTCTTCAAGGCAGCCTGAATTAGAGATTCAGATTTCAGTATCCCTTTGGCAACCTACTATTTATACTATTATCTGTTTATAACAGCAAGTCCTGTGGAGATGTCTGCTAGATAACACATTGCTTGTTTAATTATATATTATGTAAACATGTGCATGTAGACATGAATATAGATGTCCAAACATATAAAATGAACATAGACTCCTTGAAACATTAAACTCAGAATTCTCTAGGTTTCCACCTGTCATTTTCATTGCTTCAGAGTGAGTGTTTATTGCCATCTGTTTCTGTCCTATTCTTCACCTTCACAATTATATTTTCATAAAAATGCCATTGGAAATCTCAACAGTCCCATCTTGCTTATATTAAATCATCTGGTTAATAACAAGGTCAACCCCAGCACCAGGAGAATTGATGAGTTCTCTTCTAGAATTCAGATAATATTAGGGTTTGACCAGAGAAGCAGAACCACTAGCCGGGCCTAAAGCATTACAGAGATCTGAATCCCCACAATTGCAGGAGCTGGCTCAACAGTTGACATGTGGCTGTTGTTTCCATGTCCAGCTCTGGAACCTGAACTCAGGAGGAATGGCAATCCAGAAGAAAAAACAGCTGGGTGCAGCAGCTCGTGTCTGTAATCTCAGCACTCTGGGAGGCTGAGGTGGGTGGATTACTTGAGCCCAAAACCAGCCTGAGCAAGAACAAGAGCCTGTCTCTAAAAATAGCCAGATGTTGTGGTGGGCACCTGTGGTGCCAACTACTTGGGAAGCTGAGACAAGAGGATTGCTTAAGCCCACGAGTATGAGGTTGCCATAAGCTGCGATGCCATGGCATTCTACCTAGGGTGACAAAGTGAGACTCTGTCTCAAAAAAAAAAGGAAAACAGACATGAAGTGTGGGAGAAAAAAGAAATTAGAATTCAGGAGAACAGGCTGGAACTTACAAGGGTAAACCAGAACCTCATCAGTCCCTGCCTTGAAGCCTCAACTTCAGTGATGTGAGTGACCTGCAGGAGAAGGTAGCATGCTTCATCACATTGCTAGATATGCACCTGACCCAGGAACCTGGGTACCTCAGGGAAGGGATCTGGGGAAAGCTGCAGGAGCTGCGTTCCTGGCCTCTGTCCAGTGTTGCCGAGATGAGCCAGAGAACAGCAGTCACGTGCATTAGCCACAGCAGTGTGGGTGCCCTGCACCTGTGCCTGGAGTACTCTTCAGAGCTTTAAACGAATGTGTTTGAATTTTTCCCTCAGCTTTCCCAGTGCCACCAATAGGCTTCTTGAGGCCCATGCTAATCTGAAATCATGCAGGGATGGTTATCTAGGAACCATAGTTTCTGCTTAGCTAAACTGATACAGCACAAACCTACAATAGGAATTCCTTTTCCCTGGAGACAGTCTGAATTCAGTTGCATGGTTTTTCATCCTGTCTTAAATCTTTGCTTCCCTTGGCCCACTCTCCAGTTCTGTCCCTGGAACAGCAGGTATAATGGCTTATTCCTTGGCTTTGCAGTCACAGATTGAGAAAGAGATCATGCTTGGAGAATGGGAGAGCAATGCCATGCTGGAATCGCAGCTTTTCCCAGATGTGCTTGTTTCCCCTCTGCCCCCTCGGGGCCGCAGCATGGTTCTCATGGTAGTTCCCAAGCAAACCGCCCTTACTTCCTGGCTTTCTCTAATCAGGGTGGCAGGGGGATGTGTCCACCTCTACAGCAGCCTTCCTGTGTTGACAACACTGTTTGTTCTTCCCATCTCCCTGGGGAGAAGTCGCCTTATCTTTTCTGTGCAATGGATTTGGGAAAAACACATTTTTCTCTCTTGAAGGAATTGATTATTGTGCTTCTCAAGACTAAAAAAAGTCATTCTAGACCTAAACACTGGCATTTAAAAAATAACCTAAATTCCTTCTACATAGCAAGAGAAAGGGCTATTTTGGTGGTGATTGGCAGGACAGTTTGAATCACTCCATGCACTGAAATGAGGTATTTGAGTGTGTGTGGGCGAGAGAAAAACAGAGACAAAGACAAAGAGACAGGTACAGAGAAACAGAAAGACAGAAGTAATTTGAAGTGTTTTCCAATCTCCTGACCTAAATTTCTTGTTTGGACAGCTTCCTTGATCTTACAGTGCCAGAAATATGAGGAAGATTGCTTGCCCATATGTAAAAAATAGTCTAGGAATTTGTCGAGATTCATTAAGGAGCTCAAGGTTTTGATGATACATTTTAATAACCACTTAAAAGCAACTGAAAGTCACAATTATTTCTCTACAAGAATTATTTGTGCACAGGGATCCTAAGCTTGTTTCATTGGCTTGTGACAATGCCTTTTGTGGGAAAAAAAAAAAGATTTTAAAAATATATTTGCAATGGCCAGTAAATTCGTGATTAAATCTGTGTTTGGCAGGTGGGTTTCCATCTTCCCTTTCATTTGTAACAGAGGGCAACAAAGAACTCTGGGAATTTCCTCTTAATGACACAATTAATTTAGAAGAAGGTGGGGCTAGCTCTGGATCTTTCACTGATTAGAGTAATGCATTGTTTTCCTCCAAAAACTGCATGTATTGTGAATTAAGGCTGCGTGTATATTTTCACTTTTGAGCGAGTGTTGGAGAAACACAATCAGTAGGGTACTTGTGTGCACAGATGTGTTTGTTGTACACGCATGTGTGTTTAGTGTTTTATTGTGTATGGAAATCTTTCCTGGTCTTGATATTAATTAAATAGGCATTTATGGAATTATTTACTATGGTAAAAGCATTAGACTCTATTTAGAACTAGAGATAATTCCTTTAAGGATTTCCTGAATGGCTGGGCGTGGTGGCTCACGCTTACAATCCTAGCACTCTGGGAGGCCTAGGCAGGTGTGTCACTTGAGCTCAGGAGTCCAAAACCAGCCGGAGCAAGAGTGAGACCCTGTCTCTACTGAAAACAGAAAAACTAGCCATGTGTTATGATGCACACCTATTGTACCAGCTACTGAGGAGGCTGAGAAAAGAGTATCATTTGCACCCAAGAGCTTGAGGTCACTGTGAGCTATGATGCCATGGCACTCTACCCTGGGTAACAGTGAGATTCTATCTCAGAAAAAAAAAAAAAAAAGAAAGAAAAGAAAAGAATTTCCTATATTACCTGGTGAGAGAGTCATGCACTTATCAAAAAAAAAAAAAAAAAAAAAAGCAGAAATAAAGAACTAATTGTTGCAAATAGGGGTAAATACAATGTGTATTGAGAATTCAGAGAAAAAGGGAATTAATTCTCTGATTTGTGGAATGGGAGGAAGTTTTCTCAATGTCAGGTTGAGCTGAGTTGAACCTTGAAGGATAAACAGAAAGGACATAAGCAAAGAATAAATTTACTGAAAGAACCATGAATCCTGACGTTGACTGGACCAAGATCTCGTGTTCCCTTTTTTGATATTCATTTTTTGTTGTTTTTTTTCAACTTTTAGAACATGCTGGAATCCCACATAGGGACATTTTTGTCTGCTAAGCTACAGATCAGAGCCCATAATGACAGCTGGCAAATATTGAGTCCTTATTCTCCACCAAACATTTTATGAGGACTTTCACATTTAACCTTTAAAATGAAACATCAAGGAAGATACTATAATTATGTCTGTTTGAGGCTTCAAAAGATTAGTTTACTTGCAAAAGATATGGTGAGTAGGTGACGGAACAAGGATTCAAAGCTAGACAATCTAAATCTTAGACTGGACTCTAAGATATGCTCTAAGATTATTTCCTTAACGGAGATCTTCCCAGCCTACTATTCTAATGGAAGGAGGTCTGAAATTTGCTCTGCCTCAAGTGATGCCAGCTCCCTTGCCGCCCAGACACTCCTGTGTCCTGGGTGTGGCTGTGTGTAGTACAGTGAGTCACCTGTCCTTACTCATCCCTCCAAGGTTTTCATGATCCCTGGGGCCCCTTTCTCCCAAAGTGCTACTATGCCAGAAGAACTTAATTCTTTCTCTAGCTCTTCCCTTCAAAGCCACCTGTGTTATTCTTCTGAAGTACATCAGGAATCATTTGAGATTAATACTCCAGTTCTTTTTCTTTCAAGTTTTATTTTCAACTAGCAGAAATATACACTATCAAGAATCCACAAACCACAATGAACACTCTTCATGTTGTGCCTGAGAATGATGTCTTGGGATACGTCATAATTCCAGAGAGATCTTCTAAGATGCTGTTTCAAAATAACACAAACTGCCTTTCCAAAGTTGTATTTTCTAGAAAGTCAGTTATCTCACAATGAAACTTGCCAAAGTCTCAAATGTTAATTTGCTGTGACACAGCGTTCTTCTTATTCTGTATCGTGGATCCTGCATATATAAAGAAAAAGCATGAAACTGATACCTAGCAATCCACGTTCAAGTCCTGACGGGGCTAACATGGGGCTAACATCTTCAAAATATAATCAGAATCTAAGTTAGTCTTTCCCCAAAGCCTATACTTTGGAAAGACTAAGCACTGTATTTTTCAAAAATCCCAAGCAGGAAATGGGTTTTCTCTTCCTGTTGAGAAAAATCCTTGTTAATGAACTCAGGATAATCCAACTCCATCTGAGCCTGGTGGACTCAGGCTTCAATATTTCTCCTTACTTAATAACACTGGCTACCATGGCTTGTGCACCTGGCCATATATTTTACTTCCTCTGACTTAAGCTGCCCATTTTTCTTGCAGGTGGAAAATTTCTGGTCTTACAATTTTTGACCAGCTAATTAAGTGCAGGGCCTAATTTCATTTGCAAGCAGCCACCTGCAGACATAAATTGTCAGCTTAACACTGCATATGGAGGGAGATAGCCAAAGCTTCTAATACTGTCCTGTTTTCCCTATGGATGTTGAATTATTTAGAACATTATAGGTATGTTGCAAGTACTTGATTTGTGTACATAAAAATGGGGAATATGGAACAGAAGACAGAGAAAGGCAATAATGCTTGTTCCAGCCTTGCAATAAAACTCAAACCCTTTGAAAATACATTCTCAAAGTCATTACAGATAGATGCTCTCTCTGTAGCATCCTAGTTATAATCTCCTCCTTAAAGAACTTTGGAGCCAAGTTATATACTTAAAGATTGCCCTCAGCTCACATAGTATTGAACAAGCCAGGGCTGGTTTAAGCAGTGTGCTTGTCTGTTTAGTTTCTTGCTAAGTCATTTAGAATGAAGCTAGTTCAATAAATATGAAGTGAGACAAAATAAAGGAAATGATGAAATTCCTTTATTTGGAATTTTCCTGTGCTCTATTTTTTAAGAAAAAACTTGACCCACTTTGAAAAAAAATAAAAACCTCATTGATTTAACTTTTATGGACTGAGGTATAATACTAACTGAAGTTTTTTTTTTTTATTTTTTAATTTTTTTTATTTTGAGACAGAGTCTCAAGCTGTCGCCCTGTTTAGAGTGCTGTGACATCACAGATCACAGCAACTTCAAACTCTTGGGCTTAAGTGATTCTCTTGCCTCAGCCTCCCAAATAGCTGGGACTACAGGGACTACAGCTGGGACTATCTGGCTATCTGTTGTTGTTGTTGTTGTTGCAGTTTTCATTGTTGTTTAGCTGTCCTGGGTCAGATTCAAACCTACTAGCCTCGGTGTATGTGGCCGGCGCCCTACTCACTGAGCTACGGGGCACCGGCCTAACTAAAATTCTTAAGAATGTTTTTTTCAGTAAAATATCTTCAGACTGAGAAAAACTGGAATTAAAACTAAGCAGGGTAAAATAATGGTAGCTCATTTAATTGAATCTGTTATTGGTGATTTATAGTCTTATGAATAGAAACTCATCTTCTATCAGAATTGACTTCCTTCTAAATGATTATAAAAAAAATATCTAGCAATCCCAAATTGGCAAGAGAAGTTATTATTTTAGTGTTGTAGAGGGTGGAGAGAAGGAATTTGTTTGATAATTTTAATTTGAGGTTGACAGCAATTAAATTCGTCTGGGTGCCTATGAAATAGCATAGATTGTATAAGTTTCTACCACAGGAAATCAATACCATTCTTTCCTACCCTTGCCCTTTACTCCACCTTTTGGTTTACTTTTTAATAACCTTTCCCTGCCTGAGAGTTTCCTTCTTTTACTTTCAGCAGCATAGAAGTCATGCAGATCTTTGATGATGGTATTGGAAAAAAGCTTTAAAAAAATAAAGAAAAAGAAAACAGCCTTGGTCTGAAGTTTAAGCAAAAATACTCTGGAGGTAAACAGAGACACCTGGCCCGCACGGCCAACACTGTCACTAATGAGGCTAAGACATTGGACAAAACACTCAACCTCTCCCCAAATGGGAATAAAGATAATTCCAACTTCATAAAGTTGCAGATAGAATTCAGTGAGTTGAATTTGTAAAGCAATTTTGAACAGCGAGGGTAGTGCCTGACACATTGGAATTGCTTATAAAAGCACGGGAATGTTTATTATCACTTTCAAGAGACCAAATGAGCACACTCTTCCTTAATAACACTGTAACCTCTAAGCTACCTTGAGTCTTTATTTTAGAAGGTAGATACATGTAATTTTCTATTTTTTGCTGAGGTTATAATTACGTATAAAAATACACTTGATTGTTCCGTATGATTAGGATACATAATAATCAAATATGTGTGGCATATAAGGACGGTACCCCCCAAAAGTATGCACGTGTTAAGAAAAGAAGAAAACCTATTAAATTGGTAATACTCGAGTCACATTCAACCTCCGCCATTACAAGAGGTGCTCAATGTGACTTGTCTTCATCTTTTCTTATTGGTATAGGTAGTATATTGAGTATTACAATTTTAATACAGTTTTCTCCCTTTCTTAAAATGTGCATACTTTCTTTAGCTTATTAATGCCCCAAATGATCTATATTTCAATGTCGCTAACCTCAACAAAGAATAGAACACTACCACCCTAGAAAATCCATGGAAGGGCATACTGTAAGTGCTCTTTCTTATGACTTCTTTTAGCTCAATATAGTAATGTTTTGTAATTCATCTATATTGTTGCAGATATTGGTTCCTTTTTTTTGGCCCTTCTTGGAGTATTCTATTCTGCAAATATATCACAGTTTGTTTACCAGTTTTCTTGTTGTTGGACATTTTGGGTCATTTTCTGTGTTTGTAACTTATGTTAGAGAACTTCAATCAAAATGGGATGGAATGCATAATTTTGTATTAGTTGGTTTTATCCCGTACCTTAGATGTTCACAGGCATCCTGTCTTTTATATGAAGTGGGCAATAAGAATCTAACACATTTAGATTGTAGGCTTCAGAATGGAACCTTAAATTTAGATTCCCAAATGGTTCATGTATAGCCTTAGATTCCTAGGATTCTTTGTTGCTGCCTCCTACTAGGTTGGCTGACTGCTGGCAGAAAAACATTGTTGTATTTGTCCGGAGTAGAACTTCCCTGTAATATGCTGTCAAAGCACTTAAATGAACACAAAGTTGCTGCTTCTCAAGTTTATTCACTGGACTATAAACTGTTGTTATACAGGCACCTGTTTGGTAATAAATATCATCTGTGTGACAGAATTTGACCTTAAGACTCGTTTTCACTGCAAAGAGACAAATAGACCTCACAGGTTGCCAAGGACTGAAAATTACTTTTAGTTACTGAAAAAAGTCATGATAATTTTGAATGACTTTTGGCTCAGTATAGATTGGCTCAATACAAAAATAATAAAAATCAGGAAATTTAACTGTAAAACAGAATCATTATAAAGAAAATCCCATTTTTTCCATTGACCCAAACATCTTTTCATGGTACTAGGTGAATTTTTTATTTTTTATTTTTTTTGTAGTTTTTGGCTGGGGCTGGGTTTGAACCTGCCACGTCCAGTGTATTGGGGCCGGTGCCCTACTCCTTTGAGCCACAGGCACCACCCTAGGTGAAAATTTTTCTCTTGCCAGGGCTTATAGTTTATACTAACAAATGAAAATAAAATTTAGCTTCCCATTTCCAATTCAGAGGACTCCAGTTGAGTCACAATCAATATGTATCCAGAAAGGCTCCCATCTTGCAGATGCACTTATAGGTCTGAACTTCTGATCCCAAAACTCTTGTCTATATTCATGCACTTGTTTCTTCATTTCCTGCACAAAGAACGTCTTGAGAGTTATTTTAATTCTACTGTATGTTTAAAATCATGCCCGTTAGATGGTTTGGGTTTTTTTGGTTTTAGATATTTTACTTGCTTGTTCATATTTTTGTTATTTTTATTTTTAAAAAATTTTTTTTTGAGTCTTTAAGAACCAGTGAGTTTGTTGGCTGAATTATGTAGGGCAGCGTTCACCAGTACCGTCACTATCTTTCTTTCAAATGAAAGTTTGCCATTCATGTTGACCTCACTTCCTAATGACCTCATTCACACCAAAATTGGAACTGGAAGCTGAGGCCCAGATTTTTCTCTGATTCAGTTTCCTGTGTTCTGAAAGAAATTCCTTTTCCTATATTAAGTGTCATTCTTCTTTTGTTAAGACTTAAGTGGTGTTAAGGTAAATTCTCATGTTATCCTCTAATGCCAACTTGAGCTTTTTAGAATATTGGGAGAGTTCCCATAAACGAATTGTTCCCACAATTTCCTAGCATCACTCATTGCTCTTATTTCACAGATGAAAACACAAAAACACATCCTTTTGTGAATAACAATCATAAATGCTTTCCCAAGGTCAGGAATATTTGTGTCAGGAAAGCCCTAGTTCACCAAAGAACAGGATGTTTTGACAAACTTGATATATTGAGAATTATCATATTTACCAGGCAATGTGTCCAAATGTTGGCTCAATGATTCACAATTGTAAAAATGAAGAATTATATTACTAGGGGGAAAAAGGAAGACTTTATGTCTAAACATTTTTAAGATTGTGTCCATAGGTCTATTTCTGCTTTAACTTTATTTTTCTGTTTTAATTTTGCTTTTGACGTTCATCTTTTTACTGCATTTTAAAAATGTCAATAATTTAGGAGGTAGAAGTCTTTTTTTTATTACATGCATGTATTGTATGGTGGTGAAATCTGGGCTTTCAGTACACTCATCACCCAAACAGTGCACATGGTACCTGAGAGATAGTTTTTCATCCCTCACTCTCTTCCCACCCTCCATTCTTCCAAGTCTCTGGTGTCCGTTATACCCCTCATGACCATGCCTAGCCATAGCTTAGCTACCACTTATAAACAAGAACCTGTGGCATCTGCTTTCTCATTTATGAGTTACTTCATTAGGATAATGGCCTGCAGTTCCAACCACATCACTGCAAGAGACATTATTTCATTCTTTTTTATGCCTGGGTAGTATTACTTGGGATATGCCCACCACATTTCTTTTATTTCCTCATTAGTTGATGGGCACTTAGGTTGATTTTTTCATCTTTACAATTATAAATTATTCTGGGATAAACATAGGAATACAGGTGTCTTTTTGATATAATGACTTCTTCTCTTCTGGGTACTTAGATTCTTGGATTAGATGGTCAATTTACTTTTAGCTCTTTGAGAAAATTCTATATTGCTTTCCAGAGAGGTTGTACTAATTTTAGTACTGTTTTAGTATGAATAAGTGTTTCCTTTTCACAACATCCATGCAAAATATCTATATATTGATACACAGTTAATTTTTAAATGATGGCCATTCTGACTGTGGTAATGTGGCATCCCATTGTGGTTTTTAATTTGAGTTTCCCTGATCATTAGTGATGTGGAGCATATTTCCATATGTTTTTTGATCATTTGTCTAACTTCTTTTGGAAAATGTCTGTGCATGGCATTAGCCTGCTTTTTAATGGAGTTTTTTTTTCTTTCTGATTTGTTTTTAGTTGTTTGTAGATTCTGGGTATTAGTCCCTTGTCAGATGCATAGTTAGAATATACTTTTACCATTATGTAGGTTGTCCCTTTACTCTGTTAATTATTTCTTTTGCTGCATGGAAGGGTTTTTAGTTTAATTAAGTCGCATTTACTTATTTAATTTTGTTTTTGTCACATTTGCTTTTGGGATCTTAACCATAAATTCTTTGCAATGTCCAGAAGAGTTTTTCCTAGGTTTTATTCTAGAATTTTATGATTTTAGGTCTTATATTTAAGTCTTTAATTCACCTTGAGTTAATTTTTGTATATGGTGGGAGATAGAGATTTTTTTTTTTTAACATAACTGTATAACTTTTGTATGCCACTTATTGACTAGCATGCCCTTTCCCTGTTGTATGCATTTGTAAGTACATGACTTTATTTTAGGGTTCTCTGTTCTATTCCATTGACCTATGTGTCTACTTTTATACTACTACTATGCTGGTTTGGTTATTATAGCTTTATGAAAATGAAGAATTATTTTATTAGGGGGAAGAAATGAAGACTTTATGCCTAAATAATCAGAAGGTGGATAATGTGATGTATAGATGAAACACCTATGTGCCTCTGGCCAAAAATGTCATTTGAGAGAGAGCAGTGAAAAGACTTTGTGCAGGCACACTTGTGAGAAACTGAGGCAGAATCTCATATGACCAGGTTGGTTGTGGGCCTAACATGACCAAGGCTTTGGCTAGAACAGCATTTCCAGACTGCATTAAGGAATTAAGGTTGACTTTATAAGGCCAATGAAAAAGCCCTTTGGAAAACTGGCCAGACACCTATCAGTAACCTTTCCTGATCTGTGGTAAGTGACAAAGGTTGCTTGCTGATGGGTCCAGGATTGGAGTAACCCTTTTTCCTATCTGTGGTGTGTGACAAAGGTCATTTACTGACGGGTCTGAGAATGAAAATGTACTGGGGCACCCCAAGGGAAGAGGAATTTACCCAATGGTAAACATATCTAATGGCACAGATGAAACCTGGGCTCATGAAAGGCTTTTGAGAAGTCCAGCCTGAGAATTCCTTATAAAAGACTCCAGCAAAACCACCCTGACTTAAGGCCTACATGGGAGCAGAGGTTTGCACACAAATTCCTGTATGCCCAAGAAGTTTCTCTATGCTTTGCTTAAAGATTCAAAGTAACAGCCTCCAAACGGCAAGGTCAGCAAGGGCAGGTATTCAATCTACCTAGTTCCTCCATAGCCTCAGGTTTCATCAGATAAGAACAAAGAAAGTAATAATTGACAACATGTTCTTCATTAAGTTATGTTAAACTGGGTTATGTTGAAAGGGTTATGCTTAAAGGTATATGTTGGGTGGATTATCAGATTACCAGGGAGGAGCTACTTATAGAGCTGGTGGTCATAGATTTTTAAATGAATTAATGAAGTCATTGATTTCCCCATGTGCATGTGCAGAGGGATTGTAATGAATGTTAATGAGATCATAGCTATATAATGCGCATTCACAAGATTGCCTGTATAAACCAACAGCAAATAAGGCTCTCTATTTTGCCTGCGCGAGCAGATCGTCACCTTTATTTAAAACACAATTTCAATAAGTATGCTTATTCTTTGCGACATTGCTTTTCCATGAGACCCTTACAGCAATAGTGATGCCTCCAGATTTTTTCTTTTTGTTTAGGATTGCTCTGGCTATTCAGGTTTGTTTTGGTTCTATGTGAATTTTAGGATTGTGTTTTCCTAATTTTGTGAAAAATGATGTTGGTATTTTTTTTTTTTTTTTTTTGGCCAGGGCTGGGCTCAAACATACCACCTCTGGCATATAGGGCTGGCGCCCTACTCCTTTGAGCCACAGGGCCGCCCTATGATGTTGGAATTTATTTTGGTAGACTTTTCATCAAAGTTGTAGATTGCTTTGTGATCATTTTAATATTGATTCTTGTAACCTATGAGCCTGGGATAGTATGTTTTTCCATTTGTATATGCCGTCTCAGATTCACTTCCTTAGTGTTTTATAGTTCTATTTATGGAGATCTTTCATATCCTTTGTTAAGTATATTCCTGGGTTATTTTGTGGTTGTGTGGTGTTGTTTTGGTTTGTTATTTTTGTTTTGCTGTTATTGTAAATAGGATTGAATTCTTGATTTGATTCTCAGTTTGGTCATTATTGTTATTGGTGTATAAAAATCCTACTGCTTCTCATATGTTGGTTTTATTACCTAATATTTACTGCATTCATTTACTAAATCTAGAAGTCTTTAGCAGCGTTTTGTCTTTTATCTTGAAGTTTACTACCATCACCTATAAAATTTCTGGTCTTCATTACTGACTGGAATATTATGCTTGTCACTTTTTAGTTGGCTTTATTAATCAAGTAGTTAATTTATTAATTTACTTATTTGTTGTGTGGAGGCAGGATATAATCCTTTGCCCTCAGCCAAAAGCTGATCCTGATCTAAAGAAATTTTCCTCAGAGTCTAGGTCACTTAGTTTGCATATCTTACAGGTTTACATAAGTGTGTCATCACATTTTTAACAATTTGTAGGTATTCTGTGAATAAAAATCAATTCAGGTCTCTTTTTCCTCTATAAAGTCATATACATAAATATATATATATATTTGACAAAAATATTAAGTGTGTACATATGGTTCTTATTATTATACAATAATTTATCTTTCAAAGTGAAAAGAAAACCAGGAAGTTGCATGCAATTGACGTGATTATGACATCATTGCTCATGATACACAGAACAGACTCCTTGAAAACATTTGAATTTTTCACAATTCCAATTCTGGCTCAGATACCTGGGTCTTATAGACTTTCAAGGTTGACTCATGAGTGACTCAGATTCAGAACACTTTAGCCTACAAAGATTGAGCCCCACAGTCTTGGGAGTCAAACAGTTGTCTAAGATACAGCTGAGATATCCTATGTGTGTTCCTTAGAAGTCTGAGATTTGGTTATTTCCTTTATAAGTCTTATAAAGACCCAATAGTCTAATGTATGTGCAAACTAATATGTTAGGTAAGATGGAGTAAAAATCATAGCTCTAATTATTCTGAGAATAACAATAAAGCAGAAATTATAGAAAAAAGCATGTTGCTAGGAGGCTTATATAATTTATATAAGCAAAATTATATTAGCCAAATAATATTTAGAAATTCAGTCTAATCTATTATGCAAATTTTAAATGAGTCAGGCTATGATAATAGAATGCTCCCATTTGCACAAGGTGAATATATCTGCCACACAGATGGAGACAGAGGAAGGGCATCCTTAATATAAAATCAGCATTATCAGTCATTCATTTTGGGTCACTCAGGACTCTTTCTCACTGATGCCTGTTTCAGTTACTGTGAAAGAAGGTCAAGGCATTTTCCCGAGTGTGCTCCATCACCTGAGTGTATTTGTTTCAGTTATATTAAGACTTTCAGTCTAGGCATGTCTTGCTGGTCTCTGAAATATGTTGTACAATAGTTGGACCCATTTTTGGGAAAATAAACATTTCTCTTAACATTTACATGCTTATGTAGGTAGAATACTCAGGATGACAATTATGTTTTCTACTACTCACATACCAAAAAAGTATAAAGACTAAAGAGTACATATGAGTGTTCTTAAATCCCCTTAATCCACAGCCACGTAAGCAGGAAGGAGTAGCATGGTTAAGCAGTGGGTGGGTGAGGAGGTGAGTAGGGATTAGGGTAACAGCAGAGAGTTAAATATTTGTTGACACTGGGGTAGACCTTCTACAATAGCATGAACACTTAAAATAAAAATAAGGTACTTATCTAATGATTGTTTGCCCAAATCTTTTTCTTATGAAAGTAGAAGGCAGAATATACAATATTATTCAGTTTTTGAGTTTTCTTCTTAAGTTGCCCTTTATTAACTCTTCTTACACATCCAGAAGACGACCAACAATGGCACAAATGATCTTGCTAATGGCAAATGTGTTTAATGACCAATTTACCAAACTTCTATTTTTAAACTAGTTTTGATGGACTTTTTTTTTTTTGAAACAGTCTCACTTTGTTGCCCTCTGTAGAGTACGTGATGTCATAGCTCACAGCAACTTCATTCTCTTGGGCTTAAGTGATTCTCTTGTCTCAACCTCCCAAGTAGCTGGGACTATAGGCATCTGCCACAGAGTACTAGGATTATAGGCATGAGCCACTGTACTTGGCTGTGGACAGCTTTTAATTTTTACCTTCATAGTGATAAAACAAAGAATCTTTAATACATTTTTGTCCGTGCTTCTTGCTGCTTGCAACTAGAGAATGAGGGGATGAGAGGTAGAAATAAAAAAGATGTGAGACATAGGAAAATATTTCATATGATTAATTGCTGAGCATAAAAATACCTGTGAATATACTACTTTGCATGAGGAGAGTATGTTGATGAGAATTTTTCACATATAGTCAATGAAGATACATTCTTCAATACTTGCTGGGATAGGAAGAGTTGTAACAACTGTCCCCTTGCAAGATTAATAATATATTCTTAAAAACTAAAGGATGCTCCAGTTATACTTTTCTCACCCTCTGCACTGTGTTTCTTTTCTACCCCTTTCACTTGCCCTTTTCAGTCCTCACTCCTCTGCTCTTTCTTTCCTCAGCTGCCTCCTCTCTTTGTGTTGCAGCTGAAGCTAGAACAATGGTAAGTGTTACAGAAACAAACTAAACATTCCCTAAAATGCTACAATGAGGACAAAATCAAAACCCATGAACCATAACTAAGTAGTCTAAAAGTGTAAGTAAATTTGAGGAATTAGACTTTCAGCTAATTGGCTTTAGGCAAAATGCACACTCAACAAATTGACTTCTGGTAGGTTTACCTAGCCTGTGTGTTCTGAGAAGAGGTAGAGTGGTAAAAGCGTGGAGCATGGAAGTGATTAGTTGTTCATATATAAATTGCTTTGGGAATATATAGTGAATGTAGTTCTATGCAAGAAAAGGTAACCTGATTCATCTAATCATCAGCCTAGAAATACAGGTGTCATGGTTGTGTCCAGCACTGATAATTTATTGCACCTCAATATTTTTGTGATCACTGGGAACCTCGCCAATTTTATTGAATATTGAAAATGAGAAGAATGAGCCTAGAAGTTTATGTGAAATATATGATCAAAATAATTTTTAAAGTAATTGACAACAAGTGTCTAATACTATGCTCATCATATTTTTAATTATGAAACATCAAATGATTTTTGCTAAGTGCTGCTTGTTGAAATCCTAATGCCATAGTTCAGTTTCAAAGAGTTACCATATGTTGAGTGCCTTGTTTAGCTCTCTCATTTAACTATGACCACAACTCTATAAGGGATACACCATTGTTATGCCAAGTTTACAAATGAAAACTGACTGTTAGTGAAGTTAAGTAATTTGCTCATAGTCCTCCTGCTAGTAGGTTAGTATTTAGAATTTGTTTTTGTTTTGTTTTGTTTTGTTTTGAGACAGAGTCTCGCTCTGGCACCCTGAGTAGAGTCCTGTGGCGTCATAGCTCACAGCAACCTCAACCTCTTGGGCTCACACGATTGTCTTGCCTCAGTTTTTCTATTTTTAGTGGAGATGGAGTCTCACTCTTACTCATGCTGGTCTTGAACTTCTGAGCACAGCAATCCATCTGCCTCAGCCTCCTAGAGTGCTAAGATTACAGGCATGAGCCACTGCACCCGGCCAGTATTTAAAATTTGAATTAAGTAGCATCATTCAATATAGACCAGCATTGTCCAATAAAAACATAACACGAGCCAGACATGTAATATTACATTATCTAGGAGCCATATTTAAAAGTTAAAAGAAAGAAATTGATTAATTTCTACAGTATATTTGTTCATCTCAATGTAGCCAAAACACTCCAATTTCAACTTGAAATCTATAAAAAGGTAAATGATATATTTTGTTCTTTTTTCATATTAAATCTTCAAAATCAAGCGTGCAGCCTATACTTCCAGCACAACACATCTCAGTTCACACTGGCCACATTTGAAACACTCAGTGGCCACATATGTAGTAAGTGGCTGTTGTATTGGACAATGCATGTCTAGACCCATAGGTGTCACCTAAAAGCTTCTTAGAAATGCAGATTCTCAGGTCCCACCCATTTCTACTGAATCATAATTTTCATTTTAACTAGATGAACGGGGACTTCTGTGTAATCAAGAACACTGTGCTCTTCACCACTTCGTGCACTGATGGCTCAGGGTATTCACTTGCTACTCATTCCACAATATCATTTTGATGTATAAAGATACAAGGCAACCCTCTGCAGGTTAAGACTGTGGGCAGTGGTACACTATGAAAAGTACATCCGCTTTGGGATAGGTAGTTTACTCACCATATCTCATCAGTGCTTACAATTAACCACACTAAGTCTTAATGCCTGCATCTGTAGTTAGAATATTACATCCATATCAGTTGCCAATTAAATATCATTCCTTCCTTCCTCAGTTACAGCCCCTCAGGTTTTAGATGAGAGCATTGTCTCCAGAAATAAAAGTGCTTTTCTCAGTCTTCCTGGGACTAAGTTCTTATTAATCAGATGCTAACCTAAGTATCTTAAGGTTTCTGACAGAGTGAAGAATTATAGTCCCTTTCTTTCCCTTCTTTGTTTTTTCTCTCTTTCAGCCTTGAATATAAACATGATAGCTGGAAACCCAGCAGCTACATTAAACCATGAGGTGTGGTCTTAATGATAGAAGATGCATACTAGGATGGTAATGCACAAAGGCAGAGTGCTCCCAAATTCCTGGCTACAGGAGAGCCTCAATACAAACGTAATTGCATCTGTCATATTTTAATTTTTTTTTGTGAGAAAAAAAACTCTACCTTCTTTAAGACACGTTGGGTTTTCTGTTACCCAAGTACACAATTGAACCTAAATCTGTTACATCCACCCAGAATGTTTGTGTACAGATTAAATAAGTTAATATATGTACAGAGCCTTAATAGGCCCTAAATAAGCATTTTAATAAACAAAAGTACTGGCACACAAAGAGCTCAAAATGGTAGGTAGAAAATATTGCTTTATTTTATAGTAAACATTTTCAATAAACATTTACCTGGCATGCCATGAATTACTTTTTGCCTTGGGCATATACTTACAAACTCTGACCTACTAACACCAATAACAGATTAATGTAGCTAGTTCTGAATGTGTTTATGTCCCTGTGAGATTCTTTCTTCATATTAGTTATCAGAAACTGTTAGTGGCAATGATGCCTCTTAGTCAAATCTGCTCTATTGAATTGCTTTAAAGATTTTTTTTTTTTTTTTGCAATATCTACTGCCTTAGCGATACTGTTCCAGATCAGAATACATTGGACTCACCCCCTCAGCATTGCTTCTAGTCATTTAGAGGGAATGTGTCTATATTTCAACGATCCTTAGCCATAGAACACAGAAGGAGAAACTTTGTTTAGCCACGTTTATCATCTGTCTATGTATTTTGAGTTGAAGAAGAGAACTAGAACAGAATCTACACCTCGATGTAGGAAATCATGAGTTAAGGTTTTAGGTTATGGAGGAAGCTTAAGTTAAGTTTATCTAACCATCTTCTTTATAGATGAGGAAACTGAGACCCTCAGATGAGAAAGGGCTCATTTATGTCCATGAGAAGCAGCTTGTGAGGAGTGGAGCTGGCAGTAGGACAGCTTCCCTGCTTCCTGATGCAATGCACTTTCCCGTACCCTAACCTATAATTACATTATTATGTAAAAACATACACGCACACATACATGCATAAGGGAGCATGCCTAGTCCTAAACTAGGCAGTAAAATGCAGCTTAACAAAGTGCTTTCCCAAACGCAATCATATTTTACTCTTTCATGAACTCTGAGAAATATGCATTCTTTCCCCTCTGTCAGATAAGGAAGCTAACACATAGAAATTTAAATTATAATTGAGGGTTGTCACACACTGTGGAAGAGCTGGGACTTGAAAGACCTCTCCTATGGTAAAGGAATAGAGCTATGAGTGTCCTACAGGATGTAAATAAGCTTTATGAAAGCAGGGAGAATGGGGACCAAAGACAAAGTGGAATAACCTGGGCCTGACCATCCTAAGACCAAAAAATGTTGCATCCTCATCTGTGGTCAGAACATCCTGAGTTACAGAATTTAGCCATGGTGATTTCCAAATAGAGAGTATGGCAAGGCCATAATACTAAGATCTATCCCAAATATGGCTCTCGTTCTGCTTATTATGAGGAATATCTCTAATCATGAGATCCCTTTACAGGCTTGTGTTAAACACCTTTACATGCTTGTTGTCAGAAAATTAATTATTCTTCCTGACTCTCAGACAATAAGCTGTAAAGACTGTCAATTGTTTACTTACATAAACTCCACTTTTAATTCAAATATTAATATTTTATTAGTCAGATCTCAGGAAGGCATTTGGGTCCCTGTGCATCTCCAATGTCCCTGGAAAGCTTCTCCCTCTACCCATATTATTACTGATTTGCTCAAAACTCTCTTAAGAAGGTCTAAAAGATTTATTTTCACCTTAATAGCAGTCTTTATGGGACTGATAGCAGTGGTAGGCAGTGTGGCTACTGTTGGAGGTGCCATTCATCAATCCTTTCAAACAGCAAATCTTGTCAATGATTGGCAAAAGAATTCCACTGGATTATGAAATTCACAGCCTGGAATTGATCATAAATTGGCTAATCAAATCAATGATCTCAGACAGAACACAGTTCAGCTTTGAGATGGAGTAATGAGTTTGGAGCAAAGTGCCCAGTTAAAATGTGATTAGACCACTACAGATTTCTGTCTTATTCCATTTGAGTTTAATCAAATTGAACATGACTGGGATAAAATAAAAAGACATTTAATAGGATTGGACAATAATGTATCCCTTGATATTTCAAAACTAAAAGAACAAATCTTTGAAGGCTTCCGGGCACATTTGAACTTAATTCTAGGATCTGATACCGTAGAAAGTTTAACAAAGAATTTAGCAGACCTTAACCCATTAACGTAAGTTAGAACTTTCAGAGGGTGACTGGTGGCATTTTTTACATTGCTCTTGGTATTACTGTTTTGCTTGTTCTTAGTCTGAAGTTGTATCCAAAGCTTCTGAAGAGAAACCAGTCATCATGGGGAAGTGATGGTTCCTGACATTCTGCAAAATAAATCTAAAGGGGGGAGATGCAGTGAGAATGGGGATTGAAGACCTCATTCTTGGCAAGAGAAAAAAAAACCCAGAAAAGGAGGAAAACAGAGTAATATGTTGAGCAAGGCAGAATAAAAACAGTTTAGCTAGCTTACTTTTAAACTAGCAGTTAAATTACGTGTGTTCTTGCTTTTCTAGAAGCCTGGCTTGTAAGGGAAACAGCTTGAAAACACTCCTGCTCCATCTATAAACACCCTGAAGAACAATGGCCATAGCAAAAGCTCAATGCAAAGCCTGGGAAGAACATTAACTAGCTATCCCTTTCCCCGTCAACAGTCAGAGCAAATACCCCTTGTGGGGATTTGTATTATGGCCAGGGCAGAGATCAAGGTAACAGCCTGAGCCCTGAGATATGGGCAGGAGGGCTTGCACCCTAACCACAGAGGGAAATGGCTCTGGGAGGAGATAAGGGGAAAATTCCTCTTTTCCACCAATTATTCAGAGGAGAACTCACACCACTGCATCTCCTCCACAGAGAAACTAGAGGGGTCTAACTTTCCCCAAGGAGTTGGCATGTGTGACCACGAACAGGAGGCTGTCAAGACACACGGCTCAGGTTTTGAATTTCTCACGTCTTCTCAGACCCTTAAATGATTATAGATAAAATGAGAACTACCATGCTTACTCAGAGAAACTGCTGACATTTTTATTCCCTTCCTCAGCTTACCCTCTTGGCTAAATGAGAAAATAGCCTTCAATAAAAGCTGAGTGGAACAAACATTCAGGGGCACTCACAGAAGTGTCACAGCCAGTGGTGGTCCTCTGGGTTCCACCTTTGAAAACTCTGTTCTGTGTGTCCTATCTTTTTATATCCCACCACTTTTAACTTTACTTTTCTTCAGTCAATCGCCAGCAGCTCCACAGATCTTAAAGGACCCTGCCCTTGGGATGGGACCCCAGCAATGAAGACATCCTGAGCCTGGCATAGTAGCTCCTGTCTATACTCCCACTCTGGGAGCCAAGGCAGTTGGATTGCTTGAGCTCACAAGTTCTAGACCAGCTTGAGCAAAAGCAAGACCCTGTCTCTACTAAAAATTAAAAATAAAAACATAAAAATAAGAAAAATAAATTTAAAAAACTAGCTTGGTGTGGTGGTGCATGCCTGTAGTCTCAGCTTCTAGGGAGGCTGAGGCGAGAGGACTGCCTAGGCCTAAGAGTCTGAGGTTGTTGTGAACTATGATGCCACAACACTCTACTACACAGGGTGATAGAGTGAGACTCTGTTTCAAAAAAAAAAAAAAAAAAGAAAGAAAAAGAAAAAAATAACAAAAATAAAATAAGGACAATAAAGCTAATTTCCCAAGGTTCCATCAGATAGTTATGTAAGAAACTAAGTTTGCTAAAAAGAGAAAAATGCCTTCACTCGGAAGTTCACTCATTAATAGAAATGATGTTTACTTATGTTGTGGCAGTTGTGTTCACTGAAGTGAGGGCAGATTCCCAGTCTTGTGGGGCCAGTCATGACACAGAGATAAGACAAGAAATGTCATGGCCATTGCAGTAGAGACTTGGTGCACCACACAGACCCCCATTTTTTCTCCAGTTTCTGTGTGCTTTTGTTTCCAATGGATTGTTCCCAGAACTTCCATCAAAGGACTTCCCTTAGGCCACTTTTCCATTTTGCGTGGAGATCTGGAAGCACCAGGGAGAGGATGATTTTGGGAGAAGACCCTCACTCTACAATGGCTTCTGCATGAGTATGAAAGCTCAGCTCTCTTCCTGAAGGCCAGATGTTTAGGAGGAGTTGAGACTTTAGTGTTCCTGAGGGATTAGGTGAAAGCTGGGCTTCTAACTAAAATCACATCTTTCCTTGAACTCTTCCCCTTCTCTCCCCTTCTTCCCCATTGCTCTTATTGATCTCTTTTAGGAGCTTGATTAATAAACCATTTTCACAAGAGTCTAAGAAAAGTTAATTGATTGTGTAATCCAGACATCGCCGAGTCCTGCTGCCATGGGAAATTAGGTTAAACTTGGCTTGAGCCCCAATTCTGAGTCTTGCCAAAGCTGTCTCTGCATGCATCCAGCCCCACTCCAACATGCTTCTCTACTGTTGCTCCCACTTTTATCATTTGCCTTTTCCTGTTGACAGTTTCTACACTGTCAGTAATTTTTGAGTTAGTGAAGAAAATGAAGTTATGAGCTTCATGGAATTTCTCAAAAGGTCTTGTAGACTACTTTTTGGAAAAAATTCCAGTTAGAATAGAGTTACTGAGCAAGAAAGCTAATAGCAATCTGTTGGCAAAGAGCAGACCTGGCACCATTTTGTTCCATACATAGCTTTTTTAATCTGTATATTATTTAAGTTGAATGTTATGTAGAGAGACATATTTTATGCAAAGATGAAAGAATCCCAAAGCACTTCAGGACTGTATATTATATATGCCCTCATACATGTATATGCTATAATTATACATGCTTAATGTATATGGATACTTCACACAAAGGTGTGAAAGGAGATATTCCAACATGTAAAGGTGGCTCCAAATTTTGGAATGATTGGTGATTTTTAATGTTTTCCTTTATACTGAAGTATATTACACATATAGTAAAGGATGTAAACTGTATTACTTAAAATCATTTGTTACATGTGATCCTTATGTCAGCATCACTCAAATGGAGACTTAAAACTTGTTCAACAATCCAGAGGCTCCTCTGTGCCTCTTCATTCAATACCACCCTCTACCTCTAGTCTCCGGCTGAGGTAGAGAATTCTGGATGCTCACTGAGATTGAGGGAACCCTTTACATGGGTGAATTTTCACCTGTGTGTTCTTGGATATGTTTTCAAATTTTCTATGGTGAACTTGAATTGTTTCATAATTACTAAATAAAGCAAAGTTGACAAATGCACAGCTCCATTCAATAGTCTGGGTTTCATATATAAATGAAGAGAGCAATTTTCAGAAATTCTGATGAAGCTAGAAAAGGAGGATTGTAGGATAGATTTGCCACTGTAGTAAAGGGAATTCAAGGAGGTTTTTGGATAGAGAGGTTGCCTGTGTTGAAGGGAGGTGTGAATTTTAGTCCAATGGTTTTCCTTAAAAGGAGGGGGTCTTAGCATGACAGCCAATGATTTCATGGCTCTTATATCCCTTTCACTTTCTAAACAGTAAAATGGGATTATAGGTATTCAGAATCAAATTATGACTGATAAGTTTCAGACCCATAGTTCTCAAGCCCATCATTATTCAATTGAAGAGTTTGATGTTCCTGAGGAGAGGCAAATTATTGTATCTGAAGAGCTTTGCTAGCAGAAAGAATATCACTGCAATAGTGATTCACAAATTATTTTCAAGTCTGTGCTAGAATTTAAAGCAATGAGATTGAGGGGACCTTGTTCCATCTCTCCAGCCCTTCGGTTCAGAAGTGGGGGTGATGATAAAGAAGCAACAGTCTTGCCACGATTGACGAGAAATTGCTATTCTCCAAACTGCCTTTTTTGAAGCTTTCAAAGGTGTGAAGAATTTCTTAGATTTTTAAGCAAAGTGTGTAAAAAATAGATTTTGCTGGCCTGCCACCATTTTCAAACTCTTCTAACACTTCTTACATAAGAGTTTTTGTACTGATTCTTGGTGGCACATAATATTAGGATAGTTCATTTTTCCCCAAATTTTTGAGGTAGAAGAGGAGGAGTATATTTTCTGGGATAATTTTTTTTAAAAGTAACTATTTGGTAAGTTTCATGTTAAGACCTTAACTTCGAAAACTGTACATTTATTCATAGTAAGAATAAACAAAGAGATATATTCAAACAGGACTCAGTTATAATCATAGGAAAATTCTTCTGAACAAATCATATTGATTTAGCCCTTACGCTTTGTGAGTTTATTTTCACCTGTAAATTAAAAATAATAATGTTCCTCATAAGATTGTTATGTAAATTAAAATTTAAAAACAAAAGAATCTAAAGCATCAAATGCATACTTCATAAATACTGGTTTCATCTTCCTCTAACTTTAATGAGATACCCTAAGAAAGGGATAACAAGGGACATAGGGGAGATGAAATTAGAATATGTATTTTAGAATTAGTCATAAATAGTTTTAAATTATAGATCTTCCATCTACGTACTATGCAAACTTGGGCCTCTCTGCACCATGGTTTTCTCATAAGCACAATGCCTTCTGTGTAGGAAGAAGGCAACAAAAAGAGGTTTTTATTTAGAATAAACCTTAGCTATTTCCATGTTACTCATACAAGCAAAGGGAGGATACTAAAATTTTCGTGTTCTATTATATAAAACTTCTGTATATACATGTGATTTGTCTAAATCTGAGTACATCTTTTAGGGATATATTCAGTATTCAGAATCTTTGCCAAAAAGTTATCCATTGACTCCCTAGACTTAAATTTCTTTCTTAATTTTGATATTGTTTCATTAAGAAACTATTCTTTGAATAAGAACTTGTTATTCTTAACATTACCCTGACAAATAATAGACATTCTTATGTAGAACCAAATACTTAAGAATTATTTCTGAATTTATTAGTCTTCCATTGGTACAATCTCCAGAAGAAAAAAACATTATGTTCCTAAACCTTAGAGCGAAATTAAAAATTCAGTGATGAAGGTAATGGTGGCAACATCTATTTGCAAGAGTATCACACCCATACTCTATACCCTCTTAAAATGTCTTAAGTAAAATAATGGTTTATTCATACATTCATTTTTACTCAGTAGATTCAAGTTTGTCATTTGGTAAACTCTGCAGTACTTTATTTTCTGGAATCCATTTAAACATCTTATTATCTTCTTTGGCACAAAACAATTTATGATCTCAGAGAGTGAACATTTCAATAATATCTGTACCTTTATGATTTTGTTTTGTTGTTAATGGACTATTTTTTCAAAGTAGTTGTAAGTTCATAGCAAAATTAAACAGTATAGAGAGTTTTCATATCCTAGTTGTTCTCACACACACATACAGCCTTCTTAACTATTAACATTTCACTCCGCGGTGGTACACTGGATATAATTGATGAACCTATGTTGATACATCATTGTCAGCCAGAGGCCATAGTTTATGTTAGTATTCACTCCTGTGTTGCACATTCTGTGGGTTTTGAAAAATGTATAAGAACATGAATCCACCATTGTAGTCTCATACAACAGTTTCGCTGTTCCTCAAATCCACTCCCCCAGCAGCCCTAGAAATCAGATTCTTTTTTTTTTTTTACTGTTGTCATAGTTTCTCATGTTCCAGAATGTCATATAGTTGAAATCATTCAGTATGTAGCCTTTTCAGATTGGTTTCTTTCACTCAGTAGTGTAAGTTTAAGTTTCCTCCATGTCTTTTCATCGCTTGGTAGTTTATTTCCTTTTATCACTGAATAGTAATCTATTGTCTGGATGTGCCGAAGTATTTTCACTTGCTAAAGATATCTTGATGGCTTCCAAGTTTTGGCAGTTATGAATAAAAGTGTCATAAACATTGATGTGTAGATTTTTATCTGGACATCAAGTTCTCCACTCATTTGCGTAATTATCAAGGAACATGGTTCTTGGATTGTATGGTAAAAATATGTTTAGTTTTGTAAGAAACTGCCAAACAATCTGTAAAATGGACTATAACATTTTGTATTTTCAAGAGCAATGATCAAGCATTCCAGTATCTCCACATCCTTGTTAGCATTTGGTGTTGTTGGTATTTTGAATTTTGGCCATCCTAGTAGGGATGTAGTGGTATCTCTTTGTGGTATTAATATTTATTTCCCTAATTATATGTGATGCTGAACATCTTTTTATATAATATTTGAAATTTTTATATATTATTTTATAAGGTATCAGTTAAGTTCTTTGGCCCATTTGTTAATAAAATTGTTTTCTGATTGTTTAAATTCTTTGTGTATTTTAGATAATGGTCCATCATTGAACTTGTCTTTTATAAACATTTTCTCACAGTCCACCACTTGCCATGTCATTTTCTTGATGCTGTTTTTCACAAAACAGAAGTTTTTCCATTTGAGTGAAATTCAGCTTATCCGGTGTTTCTTTCATGAATTATGCCTTTGTGTTGTGTCAAGAGACGTTTCCATACTCTAGGTCTCCTGTGTTATCTTGTAGGCTTTTAGTAGTTCTATAGTTTAGTACTTTAAGTCTATGATCAATTTTGATTTTTTTTAGATGGAAGTTTTGGGTCTGTATTTAGATTCATTTTAGTCTGTTTTATGCATATGAAAATCTAGTTGGAATAACTGCTTCTTCTAGTAGAATTCTGTCACCACTTTTTGAAAAGACTATCTTTTTTCCCACTGTATTGCCTTTGCTCCTTTGTCAAAGATCAGTAGGCTATATTTATGTGGGTTTATTTATGGGCTCTCTAATCTGTTTTACTAATCTATTTGTGTATTTTTTCACCAATATCACAGTGTCTTGATTATGGTAACTTTATGGTAAGTTTTGAAGTCAGAGTGCATCAATCCTTCAACTTCATTCTCCTTTAATATTGAGTTGGCTATTCTATTTTCTCGCTGTATAAACTTAAGGATGAGTTTATCTACATCCACAAAAAAGCTGGGATTTTGTTGGGATTGTGTTGAATCTATAGATCACGTGTGGGTAGAACTGACATCTTGACAATATTGAGTTGTCTTATCCCTGAACATAAAATGCCTTTCCATTTATCTTGTTCTTTGATTTATTTAATCAGAATTTTATAGTTTTCTTATATAGATATCATACGTATTTTGTTATATTTATACCTAAGCATTTTATTTTGGGGGTGCTAATTTAAATGGTAATTCTTTTCATTGCTTATATACAGGAAATCAATGTTCTTAATTTTTTTATCCTTTGTTTTTTATTTTCCAATTACTGTTTGCTATAACTACATATTCAATATGTCTAACATTTACCTCCTGTCATTATATTTCCCATAGCTATATATTCTTTGATTAATTTTGATAGCTTTTCTGCCTGTATCTTCTTTTAAACTCCAGTTGTCTGGATTTTAACAAGTCATCTGTTTTTTTAAAAAATGGGTTGCTTGGTATTATACCACCAGAATCATCCATGTTTGAAAACTAAATTTTGTCTAATTCATTAGAAATAACTCGATTAGGCACTTCTGGATAATACTTTCTTGACCTTAAAAGGCAATTTTTTTGTTGTTGTTCATTTTATTTTTTATTTTGTTTTAGAGATAGAGTCTTACCAAGAGTCTTATCACTCTTGGTAGAGTACCATGGCGTAACAGCTCACAGCAACCTCCAACCCTTGGGCTTAGGTGATTCTCTTGCCTCAGCCTCCTGAGTAGTTGGGATGACAGGCACCCTCCACAACACCTGGCTATTTTTTTGTTGCAGTTTAACCGGGGCTGGGCTTGAACTCACCACGCTTGGTATATGGGGCCGGCGCCTGACTCACTGAGCCGCAGGTGCCACCCCTGTTGCTCATTTTAATGTTTCTTTGGAAACTCTGGGTCCAGAGAATTCCTTAGTGTTGTCAGTTAATAGTCAATGCTTTATTAGCCATTGGTGGCTTTATTAGCCACCCCTGTTGCTCATTTTAATGTTTCTTTGGAAACTCTGGGTCCAGAGAATTCCTTAGTGTTGTCAGTTAATAGTCAATGCTGTATTAGTTAATGTCAATGCTTATATAGAAGATATCTTTATGTTAGCAGTTTATATCAATTTCCTTTAGATTTGCTTATATAATTTTTCCTTCATTTCAGGGATGTCTTTTACTATTTTATTTGGAGGAGACTCTAGCCCATTTGAAGGTTTACTGCAAAATAAGGCAGATTAATTGTAGAAAAGGAAAACTAATTTATCCAACATATATACATAGGTGACTTCAGAATAAAAGCCAGTCCCCCACCCCAATGGGTTGTAGAAACTTGTATACCATCTTGAGGTTAAAGAAATAAGGAGCACTTAAAACCTGGCAAAAGAGGTAATGTGAAGGGGGACAGGAATTCTGTTGGGGGCATTAAATGACTCCTACAGAAAATTCAATATGCTAGCAGAACATACAGTGGTCTGGGGCAAAATTGATTGGGCCCACAGAGTAGACAATGATTTGTGACAAAAGTCTGTCCAGGTTTATTAATAAACTTTAGTCTTTTTTTCTGTAATATGAGTTCAGATAAAGAAAATCAGAGAACAGACTGGAGAACAGACTTGTTCTCTGGTAGGTCCCAACTTTGGATGGGTAAGGAAACATCGGCCTGTGCTTTGGGAGAGGTCAAACATTGAAGCTTAGAAGGAAAAACAATTGTTCTTTTTGATTGTCTGTCCATCACTTACATAGATATGGGAAAAGTCTCTTTTAACATCCATTTATCTCTAAGGGCTTTGAATTCAGCATACTCATTGTACCAGGGAGCCATATTTTAGGGCGAGGTTCTCTACACTCCTTCACATTGATGGCATTTTTTAGTCTATTTTGAGTTTTCTGTTTTGAAGATACCACCTATCTTTTTGGTAAACCACCTTTGTTGACTGTTAATTATTCATTTTCTTCTCTTGAATTATAATAGCGTATTTGTCTTTTTTCCCTGCATTTTACATGGTTGTCTTTTGCATTCTGTTTGTAGCAGTTTGGTTGTCACCCACGTTTACTTATTTGTGTCAATTTTAAAAGATATTTTTAACTTATTTATAGCTTGCTTTTGTTGTTCTCTTTTCTCCTCCTCCTCCATCTGCTTCTCCTTCCCCTCTTCTTCCTCCTCCTTTTCCTTCCTAATTTTCCTACTCCCTTTCCCTTCCCTTCTCTTTGCTTTCCTTTTTAGAGACAGAGTCTTACTCTGTTCCCCAAGCTAGAGTGTTGTCATGTGATCATAGCTCACTACAACCTCAAACTCCTCACCTTAAGCAATCTTCCTGCCTCAGCCTTCCAAGCAGCTAAGACTACAGCCGTGAACTACCATGCCTGACTAATTTTTAAAATTTTTTTTAGAGACAAGTTCTTACTATGTTGACCAGGCTAGTTTTGAACTCCTGGCCTCAAGTGATCCTCCTGGCTTCTGAAAGTGTTAAGATTACAGGAGTGAGCCACCATGCCTAGTCTGCTTGGTGTTTTTTGAAACTTGACTCTTAAATTCATAGTCTTACTTAATTCATCAATAGCCTAAAGCATTTCTAGAAACTTTTCCTTTTTGCTGAAAACTTGTATTTTCTTCCCTAATATGTTCTTCCTGTGTTTTCAGCACACTATAGTTTTTTCCTACATTATTTTGTTGCATATACTCGGAGAGTTGCACTGCAGCCCTCTCTTCTATGTTGGAGGCTCACAAGTGGTAACTGGTATCCCATCTAAAACTTTCCCAACACAGTTGTAAACTACTTTTCTTCTCATGTAAAACTTTAAGGTAGCGTTTATATAGCCTGAGGGGTGGAATAGTGAGGAATGCAGGGTTGTACTGGAGCCTGCTCAGACAAGCTCATGAGAGTAGTTTATTAAAGTTCTGTGAGTCAGCTATTTAAAATATATGGCCATTATTGAAATAGGAATTACATTAATTTACAAATAAATATATTGCATTAAAAACAAAGGTAATAAATCCTCAATACCCTCCCTATTTGATTAGTACATTTTACTGTTAACTATACCATTGAAGTTATTTAGGCCATTTTTGTACATTCTGTGATGTCACAGGAGTTGCTTGAAATTAGCCATAGTGGGACTTTGTATATAGTGGAAATTGATAAATGTTACAAATTAAAGATTGACCTACTGTTTTACTGATAATCCAGTCTTAATAAAGAGACAGATCCAATTTTTTTTTCCAATTTACCTGACCGTACTGGAACTTTCATTCAGTTAGTGAGTCAGCCAGGTTGTTCTTTTATTCCATTTGAATCCATTGTGTCCGGTAGCTATGACCACCTCTCCCTTTGGCTCTGCTCTCCACATGATTTGAGCAGAATTTCATAACTGTCTTTTCCCACCACTACCTTTTTTCTTTCCTGAAGATCTTTGCTTAATTGCTTTCTCATAATCCCTTTGACTAAATCCCTATTCTTGCCAACCACAGTTAGATTGGAAAGCTAACAATACTTCTGTAATTCCTTTATATTTTCCTCTTTTTCATCCTAATTAAGAACTCCATAGGTTTTGCTTAGTACTGCTCAAACTCAGGGGTGGTCATGGAGATTTTCGTGAAAGTTGTTACCTCCTTTTGGAACTGACTACAGAAGCTTTTCTTTCACCTCTTTCCAAGTTGGACATAGACTGTAGGACGGGGGTGTGTGTGTGTGTTCAGTGGAGGGTGTGTTTATTTTCCATTTCCTTTACATTGTCCCTCACATACATCTGTGGAAGGCAGAGTTTGGAACCGCTTGGATGTCTGCCAAGCCCAGTATGTTAGTTTTCTATGGTAAAGTAACAAATGGCTACAAACTTAATGCCTTAAAACAACAGACATATTTATTATCTTGTAGCATCCATGGTTCGGGAGTCAGGGCATGGCTTTGCTGGAACTTCTGCTCACCACTGGTGAGCTGTGAACAAGTTGCCCACTTTACTGATAAATGGACACACTTAATTTCCTTGTGGGGTATGACTGAAATCCCCATTTCATTTCTAACTGCAAGTCAGGGACTGCTCTTGACAGCAGTCCTTGCCTCGTGGACCCCAGAGGCCATTTACAACATGGCTGTTTGCTTTCTTCCAGGCCAGCAGGTGCTCTCTTTCACTCTTCACCTTAGTACACTTGATTATGTCAGGTCCATCTGGGATAATCACTCTTTGATGAACTCTAAAGATGAACTCTAACCACAGCAATGGCATCCCATTACATTGTTCAGTTCTACCCAGAGTTAAGGTCGGGACAGACAAGGCATGCATGTACACAGGGAGTGGGAATTGGGGGTCCTTTTAGAATTCTGCCACCACATCAGCTGTGCCAATTTGTTTACATTTTCAATCTTCCTAGCCAGCAACTAACCTTTTCTATAGTCTCATGATTG
>NW_003852397.1:47107707-47108169 GCF_000181295.1 Otolemur garnettii | reverse complement strand
AACTTTGCTATCTTAATGTGAAATCAATAACTGCTTCTATTCATTATTAACTTTATTCTAATGTACTAAATGTGTTCTGTGTATAATGGGATAATACCGGTACAATACTTCCTAATGATTTTCAGTAATCCCTTTTATTTTATGCCTTGTAGCTCTTTCAAAATTCACACCTATGTCATGAATATTATCGTGAAAGTATTCCAAAGTTCCCACCAAAGAGAAAAGGCAGATACCATCTTTTCATATGGGAGGGTAAAAAGAGATTTGGAAGGATCAATATTAAAATAAAGGTAAAGCTTGAGACCCCCAATAACCCAGGGCACCCTTTCGTGAAAAGCCAGGAGCAAGATGGGCGGTGACTGAGAGGGTGCGGCATGTGGTTAGGGGAGAGGCGATTAATGAGTCCCTGCCTGTCTGCTGTGTGAAATGGATCTGGATTGGTGCCAAAGCAGCAGTGTGGGG
>NW_003852397.1:47093743-47107496 GCF_000181295.1 Otolemur garnettii | reverse complement strand
GGTGACATGAGCTTCCTTCCACTTCTGTGTCAATGATGCCATGAAGAAAGATGCATGAGATAGGGAATTCCTGAGGCCAGGTGTGTTCAGATGTCATATTGGGAAGAGATACGGAGGGAAATCTCTCTCAGAAAAATATGCAAGCCTCATTTTACCCTCAAATGAGACTATTTACAAAAGGAGAGGCTTTATTACTTGTGATTTGAAATAGCTTCTCCCATCAGTGGAAATAGGAATAGCAGAAAAATATTTGTATTTGTTATAGAAATAAGAAGCTAAATTCCATAGGCACACTTCAGGTTGGGTCGCACTAAATCTCAACCCTACTCTTCAAGTACTATCTCATTTCATCACTCCATAAACGCTACAATTTTTTCATTTTCAAGCAGGTAGTACTGCAGGAATACCATAGGAATGTGGAAAATTTGGTCAAGAACACAAAGATAATAAGTTATAGATATAAAAGTCTGTTTGACCTCAAAGTTGTCTGTTTGCATCATTGAGCTCAATAATATATATTATATCATTGACAATTTAAGTGATGCCAACATGGGCATCAACTGAAGTTAATATATGAATTTGCCATCAGGACTCTCAGATACTCAAAAAGTAGGTTAATTTTTAAAGTTTAAAGAAAAATATTAAACTATAAGGCTTTTTTTTATATCTATGTATGCAACAAGACTTAGGCACTGGTCCTGCCTATAGACACTAAAATCACACATTTTTCAGAATCCATCTGACTTCTCTGAATGGTATTGCATACCTCTTCTTTGTCTTTCTGCATTGTTCAGTACTAGACATTACTTGTTATCTACACCCAGCACTATGAAAGAGCACAGGCCAAGGAGTTCAGAGCTGGGGGTTAGCTCTAGTCAACCCCATTTGCCAAGCTAGATATTTGCCAGTGGTGACCTTGACAGTACATTTTATGGAAAGTGCTTATTTATCCCAAATCCTTTAGACTCTAGGCCCTGAGGACAGCACTGTGATAGTCTCTGGTTATCCACTTCATCTTCTCCCTGATTATATCTTTCTCTGTAGTTTTCATGTTCTGTTCTGTATCATCCACGTTGTTCTTTCTCTAAGTGTCAGTTATTTTATCAAAGGCAAAAATGGTTGACTTAATAGGCTGAACCATGGTAGGCATATACTAACTTCTACTGTCTTTTTAATTTTGGGAGAGTAAGTAGAAAACATTTCTGAGGTATTTATTTAGAAAAAAATAGAAATCCAGAAATCCCAGGAAAATGTATTTTTTTACCTCTTAAAATTTATTTTCCATCAGGATCTATTCAGGGATGCTTCGTCCTCAGCACTGGACTGAGGCTGAAGATTCTTGTGTAATTTCATTCCATTTCTGGCAACCTAAAACATATTTGGGTATAGTCAGGTGATCACATAGGTTACCATCATACTGAAGCAGCACACCCAGGTCGGTAAAATGAGCAAGGGAATTTCATTCTGATTTGTTGTTCAGTTATGAATATTTGCCTATAAATATAAGTATACATTCTGGATGTACCAACACATAAAAAAATCACATGCTTTTATATGTCATAAAACTATACCAGCTGGTAGGAATGTAAACTAATACATTCCTTTTGGAAAGATGTTTTGAGAACACTTAGAAAACTAAAAATAGACCTGCCGTTTGATCCTACAATTCCTCTACTAGGTATGTATCCAGAAGACCAAAAATCACACTATAACAAAGATATTTGTACCAGAATGTTTATTGCAGCCCAATTCATAAGGGCTAAGGCATGGAAGAAGCCCAAGTGCCCTTCGACCCACCAGTGGATCAATAAATTGTGGTATATGTACACCATGGAATATTACGCAGCCTTGAAGAAAGATGGAGACTTTACCTCATTCATGTTTACATGGATGGAGCTCAAACATAGTCTTTTTAGCAAAGTATCTCAAGAATGGAAGAAAAAGTACTCAGTATCCAATGTACTATGAAACTAATTTATAGCTTTCATATGAAAGCTGTAACCCAATTATAGCCCAAGAATATAGGGAAAGGGGAAAGGAAGGGGAGGGGAGGGAGAAGGATGGATAGAGGGAGGGTAATTTGTGGGACCACACCTACGGTGCATCTTACAAGGGTACATGTGAAATTTACTAAATGTAGAATATAAATGTCTTAACACAATAACTAAGAAAATGCCATGAAGGCTATGTTAACCAGTTTGATGAAAATATTTCAAATTGTATATAAAACCAGCACATTGTACCCCATGACTGCATTAATGTACACAGCAGTGATTTAATTAAAAAAAAATACACCAGTCATTTTTCTATACATGCACATTTGCTATTCCAAATATCAAATGCTATAGCAATTAATAGTGATCTTGAAAACTGTTAATGTTGTGTACTAACGAGTGTTGAGAACTTTTAAATAATTAAATGAATGAGGAAATGATTGACAAAAAATACTAATGCTGCAAGAGAGTATGTCGGCTAGATCACTTGGAAAGAACCTTATATCTTTCTTGGATCAAAATATATTTACCAAAGTTAAATAATTGTACAAGGAAGAAAATCAATTTTAAATTATATCACACTTTTAATCTTTATAGGATTATTTATTGCATTTTCATTCATGACATTAAACAGGATAGCATTTAAGACAATATTTAACGTTCACTCATTTAATTAGACTATGAGTCTGTGAAGAAAAAGTCTTAATGAGGAATTATTCTCATTTTGTGAAAATGAGTTTAAAAAAGAATGTCAATTTTTCCAACTTTTTATAGAATGGAAAATCAGGAAAGTGTCATACAATTGTTATTGACAACGGAATAAACAAGAAGGCTCCGAATGATTCAGGCATCACAAACATTCATTTTTTCACACTCTTAGTTATGTGTCTGGAAAATAATTATAGCAATGTAATATAACAGATTTCCTGGCTGTGAGCAGAAAGATAGTGATCATTTTCCTCATTCTCTTTAAGCTGTGGACAATCTCCACGACATGCTATATATGTTGAAGCTTCTTTTCTATGATTTTACAAAAAGTTCAACCAAATGGAATAGCAACTATTCCACGTTTAAAACAAAAACCGCTTAAAACAAAGAAAGGTTCAGCACTAAACTTTGCAAGTATGAAAGCCTAATAAACAGCAGATGACTGCTTGAAGAGAAGGTAGTTTATTTATTGAAAGCTACTAAGAATAAAACCAACTGGTGTTTCTTAGGATACACATAAGAAGTACGGATAAGGAATAATCATTCCATTATTCTATGCTGGGGAGGATGCGTGGATTGAGTACAACTTCCTAGAGAACCACTGTACTTAGTCTTGAATGATATGCCATGCTTTATGTCTTATTTCCACGAAATTACAGACACTTCCCACAGAGCCCTCATTTCTCCACTCTAAAAGCCATTCTGATGATCACCTATGTATTAACTGGTCCAACTGGTATTCTGCATAGGAAAAGAGCTTGTTTATGTATAAGTGAAAGGATTTATTAATTATAGTCACTCATTAGAAAGAGACTCAGAGAAATTTTAGAACAGAGAGCAGTGTTACTTGCATAAACACATTATTACCATGAAAATGTTTCCATAGTGTTCTGAAATTCCCTGTGCCTATTTCTTCACTGACTAATGCTTCAGACAAGCTTCATTCAACAACAGAGAACCCCAGGAAAGTCAGAGTGACCTAAAGTTCTCATTTGGAGTCAAATGGCAAGGAACTCTTTCTCTTGAAGAGAAAAAGTTGAGTTTTAGCAAAGTTCAATTGGTTGCAGTTGAATCCCTTCCATTCAAAATTAGCAAGAACAAAATATCAAGAAGAGACAGATCCACAGTGACATGTGTATATCTGTTTTTCAACCTTTTTTGTCTAACGGTACAGTAGTTAAACTTCCATGGCACACTTGAATTATGTTGATTTAAAAAAAGACAACAAAGAATATACATACTATGCTTTGAACTGTTTCCAAAAAAATAAAAAAAATTTAAAATTAAAAAAGAATATGTAATTAATGATTTTTAAAACTTTTCACTGCACACCTAAGATCCTCTCATGGCACACCAGTTAAAAATCCCCGGCATGTATGATGACACAGTGTTCAGGTCTTGAGTTACTAGACATTTGGGTTTCAAATCCTATTTCTGCTACTTCACAGCTGTGGGATATTTTAACTTTCTCAACCTCAGTATCCTTTTCTATAAAATAGGAATTGTGATAAAGTCTACTATGTAGGTATTATAAAGGTTAAGTAAAGTAATCTTGATAAAGTATTTACCAGTTGGCTATTGTTGCATGACAAACACCCCAATATTCACGTCTGGAATAAAAACTGCTTATTATTTATGCAGAGTCTGTGGGTTATCTAAACATTGCTGCTGATCTGGGCCAGGCCTGTGTAATGTTATCTGTACACTTATATATCGCCTATTGGGGGGCAGCCTTACTGTGGGATGCTGGTCTATAATGGCCTCAGTCACATGTCTGGAGATTTACTCGATGCTGGCTAGTTACTAAAGATGATACAGGAGAGTAGGACACATATTTCTCATCCTCCAGGTGTCTGGGTTAGTCTCGTTCTCATAGCAGGAAAAATTTACACATTTGAGGCTTTTTGAGGGTGGGGCTTGGAAATGGCACATCAGTACTTAGACTGTATTCCAAGTACTGCCAATACAAATCATAAGACCCAAACCCAAGTGGAAGTACATTCTGCTGCCATTAGAGGAACTGAAACATCAGGTGGCAAATGTGGAAACCATGGAAATCTGGAGATCTGGAAAACTGTGGCTATTCACACAACCTGCCACAATGCACAATGCAAGGGTTGGCACATAGTGAGCATTCAATAGACCACTCTTACATTTCTAGTGCGGAGTAGGTTAGAGGGGGTTGGAGGAAAGGGAGGTAGTCTGGAGAGGGTGGGGCTCTCGCTTAGGAATGAGGGTGTAGTTGAAGAACCACTACTGTGGTCTGATCTTTGGGGGAAGGAGCCTGAACTCTGAGGATGTGCTGGATACCAGTTTCCCCTGTTTCTCTAACTGATCAAAGCCACTGAATTAGAATACTTATAACATTCATTTCAACTATAGGGGAACTGCTCAGATATTAAGAAATCCTCAAGCTCTCACTCCATAGCTAAGCACAAAATGAATAATCCTATATTCCCAGAGGAGCTTTCTTTATCACAGTGGTGAAGTAATTTACCCACACAAGGTCACTGGTAAATTGAAATTTGAACCAGGACTTTGAGTTACTATGTGTTAAGTGTTTTGACAAGGTGGGATGAGCCAGGATAATAGAAAATGCCATTTATAATGGGAATAATTTTTATCTACACACTTTTCTGGAATCTTTAACATAAAGATTGATAGCAAGTTGGAAAAACTGCAGGAAAGAAAAAGGCCTTACTGAAAATAAGGAATATAATTTGCTTTTAAAACACCGATGAACTACCAACCGAAGCTAACAAAAGGGCTTGAGGGCTTTGGAGTGAAAGTGTACGAATGGAAGAAGTTATTTTAAGAAGATGGAAGCAAGGATTAAAATTGGGGCTAGGAAAATTCATTACAAACATGTCTAACATGTCTTTCAATATAAATGTAGAGAAACATGCAATCCTCTACCAGCCGAGCCCAAAGGCTTATCTCAAACCTCCATTCACAGATGCCTAAGGTACATGCCTAGAATTTTTTTAAATGCCAAGCAGATCCTTTCCTCTTTCCCCTTTCCTCATCATATCACTTTGAGACTTATGGCCTTCATTTTCACACTCACAGTTATATTTAAGAAGGCATAGTAGAGTCTAAGTTTTGCACTCTTATAACCTACTCACTCTCCATCTGGAAAGGGTCTCAGGAAACTGAATAATTCTGACAAGAGCTCTCCACCCCCCAATTTTCCACTAATCAGAGTTTACTATCTTTATTGGATTTGAAACCAACAGAAATAATATAAACCTACCTTCTATGCCAGTTTTCTTCAAGCAGCACAAATTGTCCAAGACTCTAAGGCCACCATCAGTCATGCCCAGGCCCACAGGCTCATGGGCTCCAAGGGCATTGAGGTATTGCAGCTGTCTTCTCCCCTACACTTTCTACCCCCTTCCATATTTTATTTTGCCCATAGCTTGTATCACCAACTATTCTATATATCTTACTAGTTTTATTTACTAAATTGTGAAGAAGAGACTAAGGATACATGGTCCTGCTTGCTGTTCGTCATTATTACTTCAAAATACCACTTCTGCTCTTGCCTTGGCCCTTCTGCTAACCTCCTCTTTGATTCTACTAGCTGCACCATCTTGGTGAGGTCCATTTCACTCCGGCATGTGGAATATGACTTCTTCCCTTCTTCATACGACCGCTAAAATGAGTGCCCTCATGTGATTTAAGGACCTACGACTTGGAGAGTTGAAATGCGTCTTGTGTGTCTGCAGCAAATCCTGCAATAATATTAAGTACATACCAAGTGTTCATTCAGTAATGACTTGCTTCTTACATACTTGTATGTGATATTTCCTTTTTATTGAAGTCAGGGGTCACCATTTTTTTCCCCATAAAGAACCATGCCTTTGTGGCCCATCCAGTTCCTGTCATAATAATTCAATTGCTGTCAGAGTGTGAAAGCAGCCATAAACATTCTGAAAATAAATGGAGTTATTTTAAAACTTTATTTAAAATACAGGTAGCCACTGGGTTTGGTCCTCGAGCTGCCCCTGACTTAAGTTATTTCAATTGCTTTCATCTTTTCATAGAATACATTCATTTAAAACATTTCAAGAGATCTTTTCTTCAACTTTATTTTTGTTTATTTGACAGTGCTGTTAAGTTCTGTGTAACATTTTGTTCTTACTAAGATGAGGAACCAATACCCCTCCCTTCTGAGGTCTCTTCATCCAGAGGGAAATAGAGATGGAAACACATAACAAAACAACTTGGTGTGAGAAAGTTTGTAATAAAATCTTCTTTCTCAAAATGTAGAAACATAGTTATTGTCCTGGAGAGTTTATTTCACTCTGAAAACATCCTGGAAAAACTGACACACATCAGCTGATCTCACATGTATATTCTCTCGGGCAGGGAGCCATTATTTTGATTTTAGGTTGAAACTAAGATGTTAATTTCCCCCCTCAACTTCTGGGTTTTTTTTATCTTGGAAGAAAAACAGGAATTAAAAGGAATCAAGGAGTATTTCCAAACAGAATTTCTTCCAGTGCTTCCAGGCTATGTTTAAATGATAAAATCGAGGGATGGAAATATCTATCGGGAATTATGACTGTGTCTTATGAGCTTTAGGCAGACTGGTGTCAGCCCCAAGCAATCCTCATAGCTATCACGGTCATTTATAAACACCAAATACTTTTGAAAGTACTGCCTTCTTTTTCCCACATTTATAGAGTCAATAGTAAGTACTTCACAAGGCAGAGAAACTGCAAACTGTTCCTCATTTATAGGGATGCTCTGATAAGTCCTAGGAGAATGTAGAGGAAGCTGGAAGAGAGAAAGAGCTGGAATCCTGCCAGCCCCTGGCACCACTTCTTGATGGCCATACCACATGTCTGAATCAACCTCAGCAGATGGGCCAGGCATTCTTCTTTTGAATTTGAAATTATACGCAGAATCATAAGACAGTTCTTTGTCTTCTTTAAAGGAAAGGGGATTAAGAAGGAAGGCGTTTAGAGAATAAAACAGGAGAGGCCATTGACCTGACTAGTATTGAAGCTTCTTAGCCAAATCCCCATTAGGAAGCCCTTTTCTACTCAGAAATAGTGATGGCCCCATAGTCTCAGACATAGGTCCTCTTCACCTGACTGCAGAGAAGTCCTCTGCTGATCAAAATGGAGAAGTGCTCCAAGAAACAGCTACGCCTCACTATAGAGACCATTCAAACCTCCCTACTGCTTCCTCTGCACGACCTATAACAGCCATGGCAGCATCTTAGAAAATGTCAGGAAGTCAACTTTCAGGTTTATGTTAAGAAAGGAAGAAGAGGAAGAAAGAAAGAAAGAAAGGAAGAAAGGATAGTACAAATCACACCTTGTAGACATGTAGTCAGTGAGCTGGCATGCTGTTCCTAAGCCAATAAATGTAAAAAGCAAGACATGATGGTATTCACTGGCTGGATTAGAAACAAGGGCATTGCAAAATTTTCCAAAGATGATTGTTTTTAGATTTACCTTTTATTTCATTTTTACTGGTACATAATAGAGGTGCATATTTTTAAGGTACATAAAATATTTTTACACATTCATATATGTCTAGAAATCAAATCAGGGTTATCCATCACCTTAAACATTTATCTTTTCTTTATACTGAAAATATTTGAATCATTCTCTACTAGCTATTTTGAAATATATAGTTGATTATTGTTTACTACAGCTGCCCTACTGATGTATTGAACACTAGGTCTTATTTCTTCTGTCTGCTGTGGTTTTGTACCCTTCACCAACCTCTTGAGTGGATCCACTTTCCTTCCCGTAAGGTTCCTCTGTTTGTAAAATAGTTTCTTCAGAGGATCAGGTGTTCTGAGTCCTTTATTATTTTAATAGGCCTTAAGAAGATGAATTCTTTTGTCCTCAATGAAGGTTCTGTAACTGAAATACTGCATGGATTGGCAAAAAGCCTGCAATGTATACATCCTGGAAGTGATACTTCATCTTACACTCGGCTGTAGCACTGATTCATTCTGCTTGTTAAGTAAAGAATTTCTGTAACCTTATTGCATTCACCTTCAAGAAGAAAGGAGCAGCAACTAAGTGTGCAGAAAGGTTATTTGATGACTCAGACCACAGACCTCAGGAGGAAGTCATGGAAGAAGCTTGGATTACTCCTGTCCTTGCATTTCCCATTGTCCAGATCAGGTGACTGCCCCTCACCTTGCCTATAGGCTTGTGCTCAGACACCATGCAAAAAGCCTTCTTACTGTGCATGCTGCGTGCTTCCCCCAGGCACCACTTACCATTTCTTGCTTGTCCTGTGACGTAGAGCCTGGCTTTGGGAATAATCCTTGCATTTTGTCACTATATTTACACTTTACCTTTGGCAATCTCTCTTGCTTTTGCTGTCCATTAGAACAATTGTAGAATTTAGTTTTCCTTTTCTCCCATACCATACAGAAGGGTATTGGCTCTTTCCACTTGCTTAAGGAGACAGTGATCCTGGGGGACAAACAGCCTGGATAAGCTCAGAGATTCCCACTTGCTCCAGAAAAGGGGCTGAAGTCTATTTTCTACCCTGCTGGTCTGGATGGATAGTTGCTCCTCCTGTATTAAGGACCAAGTATACTTGTTTTGGGTTATCACAATAGGATAAAGCTGAGGGTGGAGTCCTGAGGCCCAGAAGAAGAGAATAGAATCCCACATGGGCGCTCAATGCTGGTATGGCTGAAAGACTTGAGAAGGAGGAAAGAGAGCAAAGACACTAAGAGACCAAATAGTAACATAGAGAGAAGGGCAGACATCACAGGAATCTCTACAGCTTTACTGGCTGGAGAGACATGTGGCATTGGTGTACAGGATTACTTGGGGTAAAGAGTTGAAAAGTAAGCTCTGTATTCACAGAGAACAAACCCAGATTCTTCAGAATTACAGCCTATTTTTGTTCTCAGGCACAAAATTAACTGATATGTCATTTATTTGCTTTTCTTTCAGTCATGCAATGGTCAGTTATTACCCATTTGGCATGACTGGATAGCAATTGGCACATAACATTAGGAAGAACCACGGAAGGAACTAATCATATTCTAATGGTCTGAGCCAACTCAAAATCCTTCACTATCTCCGTCTCCACTCATGGGTCAGGCTCTGTCCCAAAACAATTTTGAGAAGCTTTTCATTGCACCTCTCCCAGCCTCAGTTATGGCATCATGTAACACAGGGATCATAATCCCTGTCTCATATGGGCTGTTTAAGGTTGAACTATATAGAATATAAAGCACCGAGTCATAATGGTACAGGCAAAGTATATTCTGCCCAATAACACAGCTTTGGGGGCTCCAGGCTCTGTCTCTTACCCTTGTGGCTTCATTTGTCAGCTCTGTCTTCATACCTCAGTCTCTGATGCTTTGTACCTCTCAGCCTAGGCCCCTAGGCTGACCATTCATCTGTCTTACCTATTAATTTGGCTTATCTCCTGTTCTAGCACCCACCATTTGTGCTCATTTAACTCCATAGTTCCTTGGACACTGTTCCACTTGTTTATGGTTTTATCTCTCAGATTCCAGACTGCTGTAGCATCTTGTGAATGCCACATGTTGGATTTGTCATGATTTGATATGCCAACATGATGGTTTTGGCTATGGACAAACATACCTGAACAAAATAGAAAATGGTCATTGTTGTGACTGAGAGGACTCCAAAGCTGGATGATAAAATCTGAAATTACAGAGCTCCTAGAAGAATCTCTCAGTGTGGCCATGGGGAATGTACCCTGCCAATTTTCTTAGTCCTGTTTGGTATTTATCATTTTTTAATATGCCAAAAACTTCTGAAAAGTTAAGAGACAAAGGCCTCCCTTAAACTTTGGCTGTCACATGGGTTTACAAGTTGTATAATAGATCCATCCTCCTGTGTTGAACATGTAGGTTATCTTGCAGGTCAGATGACACATCAGCATGGTGGTGGCAACACCCTTGTATTTTGGTTAATAACAGGAAGGAAAGGGGTTAGATCTGAGAGAGTGCACAGGGAGCCAGGCTTTTGTTTTCCTCTGGTTACTAGTGCTGGAAAAACCAGAGTTGAGTGAAAGTGGAGCCAATGGAAATCATGGCATCCATCTATACTGGGTCGAGTAGTGTCACTGCAAAATCACATCCATCTTGAACCTCAGAACATGACCTTTAGTTGGAAATAGGGTCTTTGCACATGTAATTAGCTAAAATGGCTTAACACAGGATTAGCATAGGCCCTGATTCAATGACTGGTTCACAGACACATAGACATACATGGAGGAAGAATTACACGTGACTATGGAGACAGAAATTGGAGTAATATATCTCCAAACCAAGGAACCCCAAGGATTTCTGACAAGCACTAGAAGCTATGAGAAGCAGACAAGGCTTTTCCCATGGAGCCATCAGGGTATATACATCCTTGTCAAGACAACAATTCTAGATGCCAGAACTGCAAGAGAATACATTTCTGTTACTTTAATCTGTCCTTAAATTTTCTATTGTTTTAAGAAGTAGAGTGAAAAACTTTATGAAATTATTTGGGACAGATCTTGACCCATGAATGGAGAGAAAGACGTTAAGGGATGTCAAATTGGCTCAGACCATTAGAACATGAGTAGTTCCTTTCCTTAGATCTCCCTAGAGTTATGTTCCAATTATCACCTAGTCATGCCAAATGTAGTAATTTGTTACAGGAACCCTAGGAAACTAATACACTATCTTTAGGGGTGGATCAAAGAGCTGAGAACTAGAAACTCAAACCATAAATAATATAATTGTCAGACAAATCTCAGTGGCCACTTATGATCTAAGAGGTTAGGTTATGTTTCTAGCAACATCTAGAAACAGAATGCTGGGTTGAGCCTAATTATAGATGGAAGTTAGTAGCCAGAGTAGAAGACATATTCTAGATCCTGACAATGCAGAAGTGTGTGAAGCTGAGCATTTCATTTAGCATGTGAGAAATAAAAAGGAAGCTAGCTGCGGAAAAGGTCCCGTCCTCAGTGCTTAGAGGTGGATCTAATACCCTGAGACCCTTAGAAGAAGGGCTTTTATAAACAAAGATTTATTATCCTACTGGTGACTAAAACATTCCACCTTCCATGTGAAGCTGACTGATTACTGAACTAGTAATGATGATTATCTAACTCTGATTACTGGGGAAAATTTCATTTACTGTTCTCATAAATGTTTCACCTTGTCCATACTTTTATGGATGGTAAACAACTTTTGAAATAAAATTAGAACTTCTCCCAGCTTGTGAAGGATATACCATGACTAGATTAGCAAAAGGCGAGTGTCACCAGAGTGCACACAGGACCAAGGGCAGTCACGTTGCATTAACGCAGCTGGCCCACTAGCTCTAATTCTAATGATTTATTCAGCATTTGAAACACCCAGCTCTCTGTTCAAATATTTATGACACTTCCTTGTTGCTTTGAGGCTTTTAATAGCCCTGAATAAATCTGTAAGTATTGAAAATTTGTCAGCAAATGGACTGTCGTGTGGATAGCAAAAACTCAAACTGTGTAGCTGTATCCATTTACTTTATTTTTGCTAAAGAAAAATACTGCAGTAATCTCTTCCTAGCATCACCAGTTTAAATGAGTTTGCCTTTCCATGTAATTAATCAGGGGATCCCTCTTTAATTATGTGATAACAATCTATTCTTAAGATGATCCTCCTGTCCACTCAGCAAAAATCTGGGAAAAGTTGTTGTTTCATCCTTTCTTTTTGATTTGTCAGGTATAGTTTGAATTTTTAACTGCTTAAGATGATAATTCAAGGTTAAGATTATAGGCAGGAGACCTGGACCCTTGAACCTTCTTCTTACATAAATGAACACAAAATTAACACGGCAAATATTCAAGTACAATGCAGTATTTTTCAAATGTTATTCACTCGTGTGCTACCTTCGCAATTTCACAACTGCTGCCATAGCTGAGTAGTATCTGTACCCTACTTATTTTGGGCTTTTTAAATCAACCCCTTTTACTTAAAAGCATTTAAGAAAAGAAACCATATATTGGCATGATGAATGGAAACCCAGTATCCTGGGACAATAGTCTATGGTGACTATAAAAATTGGTGCATACTTTATTAACTTCAATAAAAGTGTTAATCTGTAAAAACATCTAAAATCATTTCACATTTCCCCAATGGTATCAGTGACATAATTTTAGAATTAGGACCTGACTTTAAGGATCCCTGGACTAAAAGTAAAAGAGCTTGTTACTAGTTACCTGAATGACAAGCAAATGCCTCCCTACCTGTGGGCCACGATTTTATTTATAAAATAAAGAGATTGACTTAGAATCACTTACACACATTTGTCCCTCTCTATGTACCCCCACCCCCTGTTCATAACAGACATGGCTAATTGATCAGAGCAATCTTTCCCGAATAAGAATGAAGGACACTTGTCTGTGGTTCTCTCACTGATCCTTCTTACCTTTAGGTGAGAGAAAACATATTTTTTTCATTAACACTCTCACCTGGTAAAGAATTTTCCTGACTTGGGAGAAAATAAATGTTTTTACTCAACCACATCTTGTCTTCCAGCTATTGCCCTATTTCCCTTTCGCCATTCCTAGAAAACTTGAAAGAGTTTCCTGGTCTGCATTTGCTGTTTCCACCGGCTTACCTCACTCTTCCAACTAGTTCAGCCCAGCTTCATCACTCACCACTGCATCCAGGTAGAACTGACTTAGGGCACCGAGATCTCCTTCTCTTAAAAATCAATGAACATTGCTTAGCTCTTATCTTACCTGACCTGTCAGCAGCATTTGAAATACGAATCCGTTGGCCTTCTTGAAGTACTCTTTCTCTCTTCTTTTAAGATACTGTGGTTTTCCTTATAACTCTCTAGTAGCACATACTGGATACTTTTTGAATCCCAAATTCAGATTCACTTTCCACCTTTCTCCAGCCTGATCCTGCTCCAGGAGGATGACCAATATGGACAGCATCAATACATTTCCTTGCCACCTGGCTTCCCATTAATTTGGCTACTGTACAGCAACTGCTTCCTTCCTCCAGGGTAAAGCCTGGCAGTATCTGTGTTCCTCTACTAAGGCCATAGCTCCACCTT
>NW_003852397.1:47086556-47093670 GCF_000181295.1 Otolemur garnettii | reverse complement strand
CCATCTTGCTATTATAGTCTCCATTGTTGGTTTCTCAAAACTCTTCCTTTCATTAATCTCCCTAATTACCCCATTTGATTGTGTTGTTTTCTCCTAGAACTATAATTTTCTCTTTATATTTCTGAGCTTTTTAAAAGTGACACTTTCAAATGCATACTTCTATTGTTTTCTTAGAATTGTAAAATTATATACACTTCATTTCAAAGTCTAAAATGTATTATTAAATTTAACTCTCTGGTATTATTTTAAGCAGTAGGATCTAGTGTGTGCTATCAATAGATACAAAGGCAATCAATAATGTCAAAAAATTTAGTGTGAAATTCTTATTTTTAGGACTGTATTCTGTGGAGGGTTAAAAAATGTCTCCTGAAAATATCAGTTTCTAATCCTAGAAATCTGTAAGTATCAGTGTATATGAAGAAAAATATTTTCAGATGTGATTTAAGTTAAAAATCTTAAGATGAGATTATTGTGGTGGGCCCTAACTGTAATCAAAAGGATCCTTATAAGAGGGAGAAAGAGAGATTTTCACTACACACAAAATAAGACAATGTGACCTCGGAGAGAGAAATTGGAGTGATGTGGTAACAAGCCAAGGAATGTCAGCAGCCACCAGAAGCTGGAAGAAGCAAGAAATGTATTCTCAAGACCTTTGGTAAGAGTATGGCCCTGTGAACACCTTTTAGATTTAGAAGTTTTAGCCCAGAAGATTCTGAAGACTTCTGGCCTCCAGAGCTGTGACTGTGAGAGAATATATGTCTATTTTAAGCAATCAAGTTTATGGTAATTTGTTATGGAACTATAGGCAACTAGTATACCTGCTATATTTATAACTCTAACACCTTTAAGACCTTGAGCTCAACACTCTTCACTTACACAGGCACATCTCTGAGTGCATGACACATGCAATTGTTTTCTCTCACTGTAAAACATCAGTCTCAATCTGCTTAAGCTGTGAGAGAGAAAAATATATATTGACTTTTGCATAAGAGGAGATGGAGACACTGGACTTTTCAAAATATGCTGATTATAAAACATATGCTCATTTCTAATAAAAAAATACAATATAGAAAGTTATATAGGCAGTATAAAATAAAAATAAGACCTGTCACTTAGAGATTATCCCCACTTTTTTTATAGTTTGACAAATATCTTTTTAATTTTCTCTCTCTTGTTACACACATGCCCATATACACACATGCATGCATATGCAACCATGCTATATTGTGCTAGTTAGATTTTTCTATGTGAGATACTTTATATTTTGCCCTTACCACTTAATATTTCATACAATTCTAGTTAGTAAATATTTATATGTCATCGTATTTAATGGGTTCCTAATATTCTACTACTTTGCCATATCCTAATTTGTTCAAGTAATGACCATTTTCTTAGATATTTTATTTCCAGATTTTACTTTGATAATAATCCTAGGCATACATCTCTCTGAACTTCTTCTTCTTCTTTTTTTTTTCTTTGAGACAGTCTCAAGATGTCACCCTGAGTAGAGTGCCATGGCATCACACCTCACAGCAACTCTTGGGCCTAAGCAATTCTCTTGCCTCAGCCTCCTGAGTAGCTGGGACTACAGGTGCCTGCCACAATGCCCGGCTATGTTTTTTGTTGTTGCAGTTGTCATTGTTTTCGCAGTCCAGGGGTGGGTTCGAACCCACCAGCTTTGGTGTATGTGGCTGGCGCCCTACCCACTGAGCATGGGCACTGCCAATGAACTTCTTAAATATTTTTTAATGGGATAAATTTCTAGAGGTAAAACTGCTAAGCCAAATAAAAACACTTTTACAATACTGACAATACTGTCAGGGTAACATTTCAAAGTCTAAACCATTTTTTAACTCCAAAACAGTATAATTTCACCTCAAGAATACATAGAGTTTGCCATATGCTGGCCACTGCTTTGTGCTTGTTACAAGTTCATTTCTCACTACATCTCTCTTATTATCTCCATTTTGCAGACAGGAGAACTGAGGCACAGAGAAGTTACCCAACATCCCTTATCACAAAAGCAGTGAGTGGTGGAACTGAGATATGGCCTGGGACGGCTGAGCTCCAGAACCTGTGTCTTCACTATTACAGTTCACATCCTAAATAGTGATTAAATAGCTCCCCATTTTTCCATTTTTCTTTGTTCAGGTTTTTTTCAAATTTTGCTTGGATTCTATCTTTATCACAGTGGCCATTACATGTGACAAAATTTCATAAACCTGTATATATTCAAAATCCGATCAAGTCTGAGTATGGTCTGTAATCCAGCTATAGTATTCTGTCAATATTAATTGTCTGGTTTTGATAATGTATTACAGATATAGTTCCCCACCCTCCCCAATGAACAGAAGAAATAATGAAATCCTTAACAGGTTGTGATCAATTTGTTGCAAACATCACTGCACCGGGACCAGTTAAATTTTGACCATTAAAGAAAGGTGGATTAAGCACACATAAGACCTGTTTTGTTTTGTTTTTTTTTTTTTACCAGTTCAGTAAATCTAGAATTATTTCAAAATAAAAACATAAAAGAAATTAACTTGTGTTATTACAAGTCAGCCCTTCCTGCTTTCCAACTTTCTCCTCATTGTAGCCAGGGGGGTCTTGTTTCTACCTGGGCTTCTTCCCTCTTTCTTATTGCCCTGAAGGATGAATAACTTTCATCACTTTCTTCAACATATTCAAAAATCGGGACCCAAGCCAGATCTCTAGTTCTACCCCAGCCACTCCCTGCTTTCCATACCTTATTCTCATGAACAAATAAATACTTGTTCTTCCTCGAATGTGTCATAGATTCACTGCTCCCAGACTTTGCTCCTGCTTTTTCTCATGCCTTGAAGAACCTTCCCAGTGCCTTCCCTTTGTCAGCACCAATTCATCCTTTGCGATGACTAGGAAGTCATCAGGGCCTTCTTTGAGATTTTCTGGCCTGCCCTTCTTTCCCACCTGAGTTGGGTTAGACCTCATAAGGTCCCCAAAGCGCCTGATAACATACTTCTAACTTGGCGTTTCCTATGCTGCCTTTTATTCATCTGTTTCTGGCCCATTCCTTTGAAGACTAAAATACATCTACCCTGTATATAAAAACCCTGCAACATAGTCACTGCTGAATAAATTAGTGAAAAAAATAGTGAATGAATGTTTGCAATGACCCCCTTCTATCTTGTCAAAGGCCTTCATTCAAACTTCTTTTTCCCCATCACAAAATTACTAATGCACTTCTACGTTGACCTCTTCAAAAACCACACTTTAATTTTTCTTCCTAAACATTTTAGGAGATATTTGAAAGAATTCATAAATATGTAGAAGTGATTTCAAATGCTGTTTATTGGAAAAGAATGCCATAATATGGCATTGCTTGGATTGTGAACATTTTTACAGATAAATAAATTTCATTCATATTTATTCTGTCACTCCAGACCTGATCAGTTCATCCTTTTGTTTTCTTTCCAAGGCTGCCTTGGTTTATGTTGAACATAGCAGGTAATTCTGAGTTCTTTCAATTCCATTGTGAAGTTAAGATTTGAAGAATTTAGAATTTTTGGTTTACTTTTTAATGCTTATAATTTACAGAAAGATAAGGTCATTTCAAGCTTCTGTTTGTTCACATTTTAGTCCTTCAGGTATCACATTACATCAAATCTATCCATATGAAGAAATCTCACAAATTTGAGTTTTCATTATTTTGGGTACATGAAGGAAGACTTTTTGTGATTGGATATGACAAGAAATCACTTATATTAATTCACTGGTGGTCTGAAATCCTTGATTAAAAACCAAAATTAATAACTAATAGTGAATAAATCCAGCCAGATGTATTTCATTCTCAAGATGTCCCAAACTAATTTGATAATGTGGCTTGTTTCAGAATGTCCTGTGTGTAGTTATCTCATCCTCTCTCAGCATTTTGAAGTGCAGGTATAGTCCTGGGAAATTCAGAATACATGTTACAGATGCCTTTACACTGAAATAGTTGACCTGCTGGTTGAGAATACTTTATTTAAGACTAAGAGAAATCCTGAGATGATTTCATGGCATTTGTATAAAACAGGAATTAGTTATTTCTTTAATGTGGAAGGAGAACTCAAGGCAAAGAGTATTGGGATGGAACTTAGAACTTTGACAATTTTCAAGAGTTGGCAATTTGAAATCTAGAAATGCCTTCCAGTATTTCCAAGATGTTTGAAAGTAAAACCTGTGCTTTTTGCACTAGTGTGCCCCTAAAAATGCAATTCTAATGCCAACTGTTCTGAAAAGTCTGAGAGTAGAATGAATTGTACATTTTTGTTAACAACTCCTATTAGATTAACAAACCCTAGAAGATCCAGGTGCTCTTCCAAGTACTTTATGGGTATTTTCTATTTAATCATCAGAGCAACCTAGTAAGTAGGTACAGTATTGTCATCATGCCCATTATACCCATTTTTCAGATTAGGAAACTGAAGACCAGAAAAGGTAATGCACCTGAAATTATCCAGCTGGTGACAGAGCAGGCTAAACCCAGCCACTGTGGCTCTAGAACACCTGTTCTTAACTACCATGTCATGTTGCTTCTCACTTCAGATATACCTCCGCCACAAAATGACTCTACTAGAATATAGCTGGTGCCCATGGATGCCTTATTTGCTGACTAGAAAACATTTATCTTGTCCACTCCTGTATCCATAATGACACAATATGTCTGTCCACTGTTGGCTGCATAAATAATTGTTGTGTCAATGAATACATTATGTTCTAGTTTGTTCTTTGACTTATTAGAAAGAGAAAGACATATACAAGGGAAAAACAGGAAGAGATGAGCTGTAATAAAGCATTCCTGTATGCAGTTGAGAAGAGAATATGCAAAGACCTGTGGCACGAGCGAGCACAGGGTAAGCCGGAATGCAGAGAAAAGAGTCAGATTACCTTGGAATCTTTTCTCTTATGTTTTCTCTGTTTCTGGATTTCACAGATAATTTGAAACTGGCTGTGCGCAATGGGTTTCCAGGTGGACATGTTTGGGATAAATTACATTACATTCTCTTCATGACAACCAAATCATGTTCCAAAATGTTTGGAACCACACTCAAAAAGGGAACCATCTCATGTAATCACACAACTGTTTGCCTGATTCAAAAGGTCAAATTTTGCCTTTTTTTATTGTCAAAACATTATTCATTGAAAAGAAAGAAATCTTGGAAATTAGAGTGCCCTGGCCAATTGTACTTGAGTCCAAGGTATACCAGCTTCTGCCATTATTGAGCTACCAAAAGAGAAGATTGTTCAAGAATAAAAGAACAGTCTCAGCACCCTTACCACAGTGGTTATGGTGCCTCTCACATAAATGAGGCTGGCGAGTTCAAACCCAGCCGGAGCATGCTAAACAGCAATGACAACAACAACAAAATAGCCGGGCACTGTGGTGGGTGCCTGTAGTCCCAGCTACTTGGGAGGCTGAGGCAAGAGACTCGCTTAAGCCCAAGAGTTAGAGGTTGCTGTGAGCTGTGATGCCACAGCATTCTACTGAGTGCAACATAGTGAGACTCCGTCTAAAAGAATAAAATAAAAAATAAAAGAAAAATTCAAATAATTTATTTGGGAAAGTTAAAAAGCTAAAATTCCCTCTGAAGAATAAAGATTGCTACTTTATATACTATCTTAAAACAGCACTGAGAAAATTCCCATGGAGTGATTTAAGAAAAGAAAGATAACTTGTTCTTCCTTAGCTTTTAAAAGTAAGTCAGGACATCAGAATCAAAGTGCAGGATGATCTTGATGTCTCAATTTATTTTGTTTAATAGTTCCCCAGTTTGTGTTTCTCTCTGTAGGTTTTCCCCAGAAATAAAAATTCAAAGGTTAAAAAAATGTATTCCTCAATAAACATATTGTCAGGGGAAATGAGATAGGAAGGCCTCATTCCAACAGATTTTCCCAGAAATCTAGATAAACTGTGAGAGTAATTGTAGTCATCTTGTGTGGGGTACCATAAAATGCCATGCTGTTGAAATAAATAAAAGATTAAGGAATATTGCAAAGGGCACACTCATTTCCCCTGAACCTTGCTGCGCGATGCCATGCTTATAATTGCAGAAGGCTTCTGTTCCCAAAGTAGAGTTGTGAATTAATGGCAAGGCTGTGGCTTGTGAATGCCTGATGGAGTTCTTGGAGACAATGGAGATGATTAAAATTCTCAAGAACTAGAGAAAACAAACTGATTATAAAGATGACATAGTTGAGATTACTAGTGTGTGGCTTGCAAATTTGATTGCTTTTCTCTGATATAAACTTTTGATCATGCAAAGCCAGGGTATTTATTTGATAGTGGCTAGAATTGTGTTTAAAGCAAACTTATTTAAAACTTTTCATAGTTTATTTTACTTTTCTGGTGGTGTCTTGGAAGACCAGTGTTGGATTTTGAAATTATTTACATCTTAACCAGGATTTACTAAGCAGAGATAAGTATGCTTTAAAAATGGCTGCTGTTTGATGTGGGCACATCTGATTGGTTCATACTGGGTATTTTTCTGGTAAGTCTTACTAATCACTCTGTTTTCCTCTAAATTACACTACATAGTCATCATCTGAAATGCACATGAGTCATCATCATTAAAAATCTTGCCAGGCCATTACTTTTTAAAACTTTTTTTTTTAATTTTGAAATAATTTTAGACTCACAACAAAATTAAAAGAATCATACAAATAATTACTGATGACTTTATACTCAGGTTCCCCTAAATGTTAAACTTTATACTTTTACAACATTTATTATTTTATTTCTCTCTCCCTGTCTCCTCCAATGAATTAATGAAGTATAGTCTTTCCCCACTAACATACCATTTTTATGTTAGCTTTTTAAACTGCTTTTAAAAATCTTATTTGTCTCTATTGAAAGGATCATATGGTCTTTGTTTTTGCTTCTATTGATATAATGTATTAATTTATGGATTTGCATATGTTAAACCAATCTTGTATCCCTTGGATAATGACTACTTGATTGTGATGTATAATTTTTTTAATGAGTAACTGCAATCTATTAGCTAAGATTTTGTTGAGTATTTTTGCATCAATATTTATTAGTGAAATTGGTCTGTAGTTCTCCTTGGTTGGGTCCTTTCCTGGTTTTGAAATCAAG
>NW_003852397.1:47085148-47086232 GCF_000181295.1 Otolemur garnettii | reverse complement strand
TCTGGCCAATGGTTTATTGATTTTATTTATCTTTTCAAAGAACCAACTTTTTGTTTCATTAATTTTCTGAATGATTCTTTTATTTTCAATTTCATATCTTAGTTACTTCTTTTCTTCTGCTAGGATTGGGTTGCCCCTCTTCTCCATTTCTTTAAGATGATTCATTAGGTTATTGATATGCTCTCTTTCAGTTTTTCAGATGTAGGCATCTAATGCAATAAATTTCCCTGTTAGGACTGCTTTTGCAGTGTTCCACAGTTTTGGTAGCTTGTGTCTCATTGTTGTTATGCTCAAGGAAGTTAATGATTTCCTTTTCTTATTTTTTCCTTGACCCAACTGTCATTCAGCATAAGGTCATCATAAGGGGTCTACATGATCCCTTCAATAGATGCAGAAAAGCATTTGATGAAATTCAGCATCCTTTTCTAATAATAACATTTAAGAAAAGAGACATAGGTGGCACATTTCTTAAACTGATTGAAGCCATCTATGACAAACCCACAGCTAACATCATACTGAATGGAGTAAAACTGATGTCTTTTCCATGTAGAACTAGAACCGGACAAGGATGTCCACTATCACCACTATTATTCAACATAGTTCTGGAAGTTCTAGCCAATGCAATCAGACATTGCAATCAGAGAAGGATACAAAGGGCATCCAAATGGGGGCAGAGGAGGCGAAACTCTCCCTCTTTGCCAACGATATGACCTTATACTTAGAAAACCCCAGAGACTCAATCACAAAACTCCTGGAAGTCATTAGGAAATGCAGTAATATCTCAGGGTATAAAATCAGCATCCACAAATCAGTAGCCTTTGTATATGGCAAGAACAGCCAAGTTGAGAAGCAAATCAAGGACAAAATTCCCTTCATGGTAGCTTCGAAGAAAATTAAATACTTAGTAATATACCTAAAAAAAAAGGTAAAAGATCTTTTCAAAGAGAATTATGGAACCCTAAGAAAAGAAATTGCAGAAGACACTAACAAATGGAAGAACATACCGTGCTCTTGGCTAGGAAGAATCAACATTGTCAAAATGTCTGTTCTACCCAAAGCAATCTACAGATTCAATGCAATCACC
>NW_003852397.1:47061488-47084494 GCF_000181295.1 Otolemur garnettii | reverse complement strand
TTGTATCAATCTGACAAAGAGTTGATAACTAGAATCTACAGAGAACTCAAATTATTCAACAGAAAAAGAGTAAACAATCCCATGTACTCTGGGCAAGAGATATGAACAGAACCTTCTCTGACAAAGACAGACAAATGGTTAAAAAACATTTGAAATAATGCTCATCATCCCTGATCATCAGAAATGCAAATCAAAACCACACTGAGATATCATCTAACCCTAGTGAGCATAGCCCACATCACAAAGTCTCAAAGCTGCAGATGCCGGCATGAGTGTGGAGAACTCTGGTGGGACTGAAAACTAATACAACCTTTTTGGAAGGAAGTATGGAGAATCCTCAGAGAACTCAAATTAGACCTCCCATTTGCTCCTATAATCCCATTACTAGGCTTCTACCCAGAAGAAACAAAATCATCTTATCATAAGGACATTTGCATTAGACCATTTATCGCAGCTCAATTTACAATTGCCAAAATGTGGAAACAACCAACATGCCCACCACCCCAGGAACAGACTAACAGGCTATGGTATATGTATATCATGGAATACTATTCAGTTATTTAAAAAATGGAGACTTTACATCTTTTGTATTAATCTGGGTGGAGGTGAAACATATTCTTCTTAGTAAGGCATCATAAGAATGGAGAAGCAAGAGTCCAGTATACTCAATTCTAATATGAAGGCAGTAGATGATCTAATATAAGGGGTGGAGTAGGGGAATGAGGGATTGGGGAGCGGGTAGGAGGGAGGGCGATGAGGGGTTACAGCGTATGTCATACCTCTTAAGGATGGGACACATCATAAGAGGCTCTTTCCCTGACGACCACAATCTGTGTAACCTAATTCTTTGTACCCTCAATGAATCCCAAACAATAAAAAAAAAGTCTCATTTGCTATTTAACTTTCATGGTTTAAGATGCTATGCCAATAAATGGTAATTTATCAATTTGCAGAGAACTAAATATAATAGAATCATCATTTGCTTATACAGCAAATGTAGTTTAAGAAACAAAGTATGGTGAACCAAATAATTTCAGTAGGGTCTAAATGAGAAACAGAGGTAGAGAAAACTGAACTTAATTTCTGCTTCTTTGTATCTGGTTTCAAACACATCTTATTTCACAGGACAACCCTGAGTATGTTTGCAGTATGCAGATCTATATGCACTCTTAGGGCAGAGAATTGAGAGGCAGCAGGAGGTAGGCAATTAAAGAGGCAGAAAATAAATTTGATACTTGTAGGTGAAATTAATACTGGTATAGGAAATGAAATAGAGTTTTGATTAATGTAATTATCGTTTCAAATCCACTTATGATATAAATGCCCATGAAGCTAATACTAAAATATAATGTACCAGCCCCATACCCTTCCAGCTGTGTACTTTGTGTGCCCTGAGGTTTACATACAAGCCGTGTGCCTAAGTGTGTGCATTTCCAAACACATATGTGTCTGTGAAATAAACTTCTTCATTTCATGGAAAAATTAAGAGGTGATGAAATGCATTTTTATTTATTTATTTTTTGGCTGGGGCTGGGTTTGAACCCACCACCTCCGGTATATGGGGCTGGCGCCCTACTCCTTTGAGCCACAGGCGCCACCCTGAAATGCATTTTATTTATTTATATTTTTATTAAATCATAGCTGTGTACATTAATGCAATCATGGGGTACAATGTGCTGGTTTTATATACAATTTAAAATGTTTTCATCAAACCGGTTAACATAGCCTTCACAGCATTTTCTTTGTTATTGTGTTAAGACATTTATATTTTACACCTAGTAAATTTCAAATTTACCCTTGTAAGCTGCATGGTAGGTGTGGTCCCATCAATTACCCTCCCTCCACCCATCCTCCTCCTCCCCCTCCCCTCCCCTCCCTCTCCCTTTTCCCCTTCTTCTTGGGCTATAATTGGGTTATGGCTTTCATTAAAAAGCTATAAATTGGTTTCATAGTAAGACTGAGTACATGAAATACATTTTTAAATAAGAGCAGTTGTAATATTTTCTAAATTGAGAAGTTACAGGGACATTTCTATGTGTATAGTCAATAGCCCTTCCTAGATGAGTACATTTTGCTTTTTTATGAGTAGTTGATATGCAAGTCACTTCATAAATATGGACAATTTATTATATTTTTTGGTATTATCAATGACTAGCAAAGTGCTTCCATTCATCTAATTATCATTATTTGTTCAAAGAAGTCAGATGATATTTTAACAAAATATTAATCAAGACAATATTTTAATGAAATTAATTTGATATGTTGATATATTGCCCCCAGCTGTTAGAGTAGTGTGGGCATGGCTTGATTTGTGTGGTTTCGCTCATTTCAAGACAAGCAACCTTTGATTTTAAAAGCCTTCTTATTAAATCTACCATAAAAAAGCACACATAACAGCAACTATCATTTTTTGAGCATCTACTATGTACCAGAGTGTGGCTAGACATATGTGTAATTTTATTTAATCTATACAACAAATTACTACTAAAAAAGACACTATCAATTCACTATTGTAATTGAAGTGACTGAGGCTCAAAAACAGCCCAGAGAAGTCTCAGAACTAGTGGGTGATGAACTCAGAATTTAAATCAAGTTGTCTCATGTCAGAGCCTGTGTCTTTAATAATTGCATAAAATTGCTCTTCAAGCTAATTAAAAGAATAAATGTGTCAAGTACAAAAACCCAATAGAAATCTTTCTTGTTAAACATTATCAGTGTGCTTTATATCTTGCTAAAGCAGGAAGCAGAGCCATAGCTCATGCTTGGAGGATTTGTGTAGAACAGAGGTGCCCCCCAAGGGGGAGAGTGAGAGCAGACCCAGAGCCCTTGCTATCCTCCTGCCCAGATCTGTCCATGTCTGCCCACAGGCAGTGCCTTTTTCTAATACCAAGCAATACCTGAAATGAGCAAAAATATTCACATAGTCCACCTAATTCCTCTGCTTATTTTTAGACCTCTGTTAGGATATTTTTTGCAACTCAATTTGAGACTTTGGAAAAAAGATAAGAAGTTAATTGATGGCTCTATACTGAACCTCAGAGTCAAAGCATTCTATAATAGTCATACTCTTATTTCTAGATTTGATGTTCTAAACTGCCAAACTATCTTTGCTAGGTTTCAGACTAGCTTGCTGTCAGAAACTCTTAAAAATAAGCCCCAGTGATAACATTATTCTGTCTTCAGCTAATCAGAAGTACTGCTGGAGTTTACTGTTTGCTGTACCCAGTTTGTTATTTTCCATTTTTGCCTCAAAGGGAAGCCCAAACATGGAGGTTACAATCCCGCGTGTGAATCTTTATGCTACTAGAACTCATTTTTTCTAGTCCAAAGACAATATACTTTTCTACTCTGCATTTCAGGAAAGCATCCAGAATGTATCTACCAGCCTTCTGTGATATTTGAAATGCACAGGGAATGCAGTTGAATTTGCATTCAAATGCAACTTGAAAATAAAATATGAAATGCATATTAAACTCTTTCAGTATCTGCAAATAATTACTCACAACTAAATTTTTTAAAGCTTAGATAAAAAAAAAAAGACGAAAACAAAATAAGACAAAAAACTTGGAACCTATTCTTGAAGATTTTGTATCCCTAGATGTTTCAATAAGATTTAACCAAATCTGAAAACCAGTATTTAAAGTCTTTCTCACAAAAATGAGTGATGTATTTCTTTAGTCCACGACAGGGAAATTAAAATTTATACTTGGGAAAGGACAGCAAGAGAAGATAGTTAGAGGATGAGTTCCATGAGCACAAAATGTGTGGCCCAGAACTAGTCATGAAATACAGCATAAAATTAGGATTTTCTTTGTTTTCTCCTCCATTCCCCATCCTCCCCCATTTTATTCTACCATTCATTCATTTATTAAATATTCGTTGAACATCTATTACGCTTTAATCAGTGCGATGGAATAATGAAAAGAAAGAAACCTCATGGGGTATATATAGACTACTGGGAAGGGAATAAACACTCAACAAATAATTAGAACAGTAGATAACAAAGTATTAGGATGCCTACTAATAAGGAAAGTACGAGATGTATGACAGATTGGAAATTGTAGATTGAGGTCACGTTCTCAACCCAGCAGCAGGCTCCTGCCCTCTTAGCTACTTACAAGACTTTGGATATTGCCCGTTAAGTTTTAGACAGAGTGTGAATATATCATATGTGAGTATAGCAAATCATGAAGTGAAATAAATCCGTATACACTTCACCTGAGTAAGCTGTTTAGAATGGAGACGGAGAAGGGCATCGTCTAACAGTGCTAAGCCTAAGTTGGGGCCAAGACTGTGCTAGAGGCATCATCACTCGGGCTGAAGAGGCCAGTGCTCAGAGCTGTGCGGGAAGACCTGCCAGACATCAGGGACTGATCACTGCCCCATAGACTAGTGTCAGGGATGGTTTCCCCACTGTGGTTTCATGAAAAGGAGCTTCCTCATCTTATCCAGACTGACCTAGGAAATCTGCTGGATTCTCTGGCTCATCCTTGGAGTCTGTGCTTTTTTTCAGTTCCTGTTTCCTTGACTCTGCTCTCTGGACAACTAGAGTTGGAAAGAAGCAAAAGAAACTTTTAAGGAATCCAAGTGTTCCTGGTTTTTATTTTCAATTCCTGCTAGCCTTATGACAAAGCGGTTCATTACCAAGGTAGCAATTATAAGCCTAAACTGGACTTTTAGAAATTCTAGCCTAAAACATGTAGCCCTATGGAAATACGCTTTACATGGTCTGGGAGGACAGGATGAAATAAATGCCATTTAAGCAGAAACTTTAGAGCTAGCGAGAGTAGCCAAGTGAAGGAGAGGAGGAGGAATCCTTCCAGGCAGAAAGAATAGATTTATGAACATTTTCTGTTTTACGTGGGGGGGAAGCATAGTGTATTCATTAGACGGAAGGAGAGTGCAGCTGGAGCATGTTCAGAGACACAAGATGAGGCCCTTGGAGCCTCACGAGCAATCTTAAGCAGCTGTACTATGCTCTGCAGTAATAAGAAGCTCTTGGAAGAAGTTTTTGTTGAAAAGTGATCAGAAGAGGAGAGGCTCAAGCCGATAGGAGCAAGGTTCATGCCTTCCACCTTCATGCAAGAGAAACATTGGCATGCAAATGAACACGCATGCAGTATAGATAAACCCTGTGTATCCTCAGGCCGCCCCTGTCTCTTCAGAACTCACCATATTTCATGCCATTCATGGAGGATGATTTTCAACCCATGGACAAAGGAATAAAAAACAACTTGTGTCTCAAAGCTATGAATAATAGGGGAAGGTCTAGTCATTTCATCCAAAATAAGACGTGCTTATTTTTTGTGGAATAAAATATACAATTCCATTAGAATTTCAAAATAAGGATTCTTATGGGGAAAGTTCTTTATTGTTACTTCAGTTTTAAAGTAAAATTTAAATTCAATTTTTAAAAAGTGATATAAATTGTCATTTAGATTTAAGTGCTTTTCCATGATCATGTGTAATGAACTTGGCTAAGGAGCATAATTAGTATATGGAAATGTATTCAAATGATCATGAGAAGAATAGAATTAAATAATGATGGCTCATAATGCAAGGGGGGTTGCAGGGCATAACATTCATAATGATTTTCATTTTCAAGGCAATAATATTATTGAACATGAATACTTTTAGCATAACCATGTGACTTTAAGTCAGAAATTGATAAAAGTTTCCCATTTACATATTTTTGATAAAAATTGTATCTGTTCTCAGAAATATTTATTTTCCCAGAATTACAACTCTGGCACGAGCCAAGTGAAATTTGTATATAGATTCCCAGTGTGACTACTCTGTAACTCTTTTCAGTGATTCAAGTGAGAGAGAGCTTTTTAAAACATAAGTCCTGCCGACACAGTACTTTCCTACTGCCCAGCACTTTCCTAGATCCTCTGAAAACAGAAAACATGTCTTGTCCTCGCTTCCAAGAACTAATTATTCATTTGAATACTTAACTTGGCGAAAGTGGCTACAGTATGAAGATGAAAACATTCTGAAACTGTATCACCTCATTTCCTGATAAAGAACATTTTAAATTAAAGACCAAAGCAGTCTTAGCCACAAGAGAACCTTCCATTTACCTGGCATTTGATGATCTTTTCATTTAGTCCTGACAGCTCTTCCTTGTATCACTTCCGATCTCACTGCAGGGATAAAGTTAACATTACTTACCCTGGAATCCTCAGAGTGGAGTTAAAACTTATTTCTACTGACCCTTAAAGTAAATGTCCTTTCCCTCCCTGGAGACTGGTCACTTGTTGTATTGTCCAGCCTCAACCCAGAATCCCTTTTTTTTTTGAGGAGCTGCTTCCCCCTCTACTGTTGTGGTTCTGAGCCATGTTTCAATCTCAGTGCCACAGATATTGGTCACAAGTGTAGGCTCACTTATGCCATAAGCAAGCATGTGACTTAGCCTGAACTAGTCACTGTAACAATCCCGACATGCATTATTGCTGGTTCAGAAGTGGATATGCAATTAAACTAAAACAATAATAGCCCTTTCCCAAGCAGGTTGCCCTAGAATATGGCATAGAAGAATTCTATTTCCTTGGTCATGTAGTAGTAAGGTGGGATACCAAAGCTGTCCAGCACAATGGATTTAGACTGGTGAAGAAGATGGTGGGGAGAATGAAACTAACTAGCAATGAGAACAAAATGAGATGAGTGGGAAGGTGAAAGTGGCAGGGCCAGGAGGAAGAGTGAGGAAATAGTGCTAGCCAGCCACACAGTACATGTGTATATCCAGTGGAACTAGTTGTTTCTGGGATTAGATCTTTCTGCTCCTTCCCGTGATTTAGTTATGGGGATTAATATGTTCTCTATCTTTGCTTAAACTAACGCGAGTTGCGCTTCCTGGCTCATATGCCGTTGGGAATTAGCATGTAAAATGAGTAGCCATTGTAGCCCCTAGACTGGGTTGAATCCTTACGTAGAGGCTTGCTAGCTACTTAGTCCTTGGGGAAGTTATTTAACTTCTTGAGATAACAGATTTTTCATCTGTATAATGGCATTAAAGTGTTTCTGTCCTGTGTTATTAAAAGAATCACACAATGTAATGCACATGATATAGTTGATAAAGTGCTGAGCAGTAATGAAAAAGAATTAAAGAAATGATCTTTCTTTAAACCCTTGGTGTCTTTTTTTTTTTTTTCTGTGTCCTCAGAGCTTTCCATGGTCCTTTCCCACTGGCATTCTTGTGGAACTGCTCAGCTAGAGTTTGCAGAGGGATTGTGGAAATTTCTTCTCCAAGGGTGACCAGGCAGCTTTCCTCATGCAAACCACAAGCAGCAGTGGTGAGCTGCCCCCCTGAAGCCACCCCATGATGCTGCCTCCACGCCATCTTCCCTGTTTGCCTCTATTCTCTGATGACCTATGGCAATGTTATAGGAAACTCAACCAGGATAAAACTGAGTATAACAAATATATCAATCGATAATAAAAACTACTACAGAACATAAATTTGGAAGAAGATTTAGGGAAAATACTGGCAACCCAATTATTTTATAACTGAAGAAAGGAGGACAGAAAAGGAAAAAAATTAAACTGAAACTTTATGTATGTTTCCTTAATTAACTCATAATTCATTTTGGTAGCAAATAGTATTCCAAGTTTTGGTAGATGAGAAAACTGGATGTCAGAGAAGTCATCTGCCCGAGAACATGTGGCTGCCGGATATGAGAAGTAGCAGTGAGCCTCACTCCAGACACCAGACTCCTCCACGCAGACTGAGTTCCCAGTGGCAAAGTGACTGATGAATAGGAGTAAAAACTAATGTTAGTTATGTATCTTAGGAAGAGAGATCGTGCTTATAGAAGGCCTTCTTGGGAAAAATAGAATTTTCAGGATAAGAATGCAATCTAAAATTGCATCTGATAGAAATTTCTTAAGCTAAAAGAGTTAACATTTACTTTTGGTTCTCTTCCCCTTTGTTTTAGTGCCATGATTTTTTTTTTAAATATAAAATAAATTTCTCTTAAGAAATACCGCTCCTTCCATCTTGCTATTAAAGGCTACAAAATTGTGGCCGAATCTTTCAAAAGGACTAAATGAAATGTTGCCACTTGGAAAATGTAATGCCTCCTAGAAATAGGAAAGGTCTGTTTTAATTTCACTCTTTCTGAAGAAGGCAGTCACTTTCCAATTTAGCATTAAAAAAAAATCACTACTGTCCTATTGTTATACCAACAGCTGTGAAAAAAAATTAATCCATGCTAGCAGTTGGAATGGGAGTTGGGGGCTTGGGGATTCTTATAAGTAAAGACCTAGAATTTTACATTTTAGTCTTTTTGTCTCTCTGTCTCTCGCTCTCTCACCCTCTTTCGCTCCTGCCTCTCTCTCCTTCCATTCACCAACTCTGCCACCCCCACGCCCCACAGTTTTATGCTTTTCTATCAATAACTAACAACACCTAACAACATGTTTGGTTATGCAGATTCTCCAACGCATCTCAATAGTTTTCATGGATTCTCCTTTTCAGCTTCTTACTGTTTTGGGACAGTTAATTTTTCTATATATTGACCTATAGCTAGAATGTCATGTGCTCATCCCAAGGCAAAATTTCATCTTGCTTTACATGTTGAAATGGCCCATGTCTTTAATCTTATTAACAGCCATCATAGTCATCATTTGGATGCTTTTAGAATGAAGCATTTTATTTAGGGGGATTTTGAAACATCTTTTTATAAATTGACGTAGTGCTTTAAAAGGTTAGTCTCTGGAGTCAGATTTTCCTGGGCTTGAATTTTAACTTTCCCACTTTCAGCTGTGAGTCCTTCTGCTCATCATTTAATTACATCTATCATTACTTTCCTCACTTGTAAACTGAGAAATTAACAATATCTATATGCTAGGATTATTAGGAGAGTGAAATGACACTATCAATAGAAAACACTTAGCAACATGGCTAGAACCTAGATGTCCTCACTAAGAGTTAGCTCTCCTTCATCACTATCTTCTTCCTCATCATTATACTATGAGATGCTGATGAAAGAGATATATAAAATGAAAGAATGAGCAATATATAAAGTGAAAGAATGATATATCCTATCTTGGTTGTGCTGCTGTAACAGTAAGAATGGGTAATTTACAAATAACAAAAGTTGAATTCTTACAGTTCTGGGGCTGGAAAGTCTATGATCAAGGCACCAGCAGATTTGGTGTCTGGTGAAGGCTGCTTTAAGATGACCTTGTTGCTACATCCTCTGGATGGATGGAACGAATACCATAGCCTCACATGGTGGAAAGTGGAAGCACAAAAAACTGCTGCATGAGGCTTTAACACTATTCAAAAGTGGGAGCCCCGTGAATTAATCTCTTCCTAAAGGCCCACCTCTAAATACTGTCACATTGATGATTAAGTTTCATCATAAATTTTACTGGGGACACTAACATTCAAACCATAGCATGTATAAATCATTCTAAGAAGAGTTTTCCAAGATTGACTTTTCTGGTAATTTAAAGCTGTTCTAAGGATTTGTGCTACTATCAAAAGCTGGCAGTGTGGCTGCAACTTGCAAATTGCTGCCCAGCACTTCTAGCTGATGATGCAGTGACATGCGTGCTTGACAGAGACATGGGTACCCTGTAAGGGCACCGTGACTTTTGGAAATGCAGCATGTCACACAGCCTCATGAAGACAGAGCCAAAGCATCCCTTGGCTCTCTGAACAGCACACATCTACATTGTAAGTTCAGCTTTGAGTTACCACCTCTTTAGCTGTTGCAGATGGAGTAAAAATTCATGAAAACCCCATCTCACTAAATTGCAAAAGCAAAAGTGTTGAAAGGGATGGAAGCTCTTTTATAGAAAACAATGAATGTAAAAGTCTCCAGTAAGTCATGATCCTGTCAAAGCCATTGAGCAAACATTTCCCAAGTACCTGCTACATTCAGGCACTAGGCCTGGCCCTGTGGAGCCAATGGACCACAAGAGAGTGTCTTAGGCCTCAGAAAACTTAGAATGGTGAGTGAAGTGAGAAGAGAAAGGCCTTTGAAAAGGGGGTATCAGTCACCTTTGCTATAATAATGCTGAACAGCAAATCTTCCAAAATCAGTGATTTAAAACAACAAACTGAATAGTATGTGCATGACCCAGAGTTTTTCAATCTTTTGCTCATTAATACCCCTGTAAGAAGCCTTTTGAAATATTTGTTTCTAATCATTCCCTCCCAAAGTAAAATTTAACTATGTCAAACATATTGTATTAGGTACTCTATATATGTACATAAGTGCTTTATACATAAAAAGTAAGAGTTTTTTCACCTTCCAAGTGCCAATTTTCATCCCACTGTGAGCAACACTGGTCCTTTAATAATGCATGATCTACCATATCTTGGAGGGTTCAGAAGAAACTTCTATAGACTGTAATACATAGGTTATACCTTGGGTGTAACAAGAGTTTCTCAAATAAAGAAGAGGGAAGTACATTCTAACAAGTGGGAATAGCAGAGGTACCAATGGGTGAAAGAACTTTCTGTACTTTGGAAACTACCAGAGTGGCTGGAATCTTGGACTGAAGTCAGGACCTGGTGTGAGAGAAAGTTAGAGAGGTTGGCGTGTTATGAATCAGAGCCATGGTGAGCAGCTCACCATAAAATCAACATTTAATTTCATAGTTTTTTTCTCAACTTTTTTTTTTTTTTCTTTTTTGCCCGCTTACACTCTGGTCATGGAAACAACTTTGCATGTGAGAACAACTGCCTCTCACTTTAGCCTTTAAAATGCTCCCACAATTGAAGGGGAGGGCTCCTTCCAGCAATGAGGCTAGCAACTGAGGTTTTAAAACTGCAGTTCTCCTTCTGAATAGGTCAGCTGGGAAATCAAGGGAAATGAATCATTGAAAACAGCTGTGTGGGTTGAGCATGCTTTGGCAGTTGGCCATTGTTTGCCAGTAAAAGTAGCAGTAGAAATCAACCTGTATTGAATGTTACTCATACATCTGCTCGACCAATGATGAATTAGTTAAAAGCTGACTTAAAGATTCTTTGCAAATTTCCTATTAACAAGAAAGCCTATATCACAGACAGAGAGAGATTAAATCTGCCCATCAGTTTGTAATATTTATGTCAACTCTCTGTCTTCCATCTCTGCAGCTTTAGCAAGTAAAGATATGATGCCATAAAGTCATGTATGTATTCTTCTTGGTTTGATTTTTGGTATGTTCATATTTTCTAAACCAAAAATTTGGATAATGTGAAAATATGAGCTTCTCTAAGTGGTCAGAAATAAAACAGTAAATCTGAACCAAAGACTTTTCCAGAAAGTTCTGCACATGAAGTCACCAAAGTTTAGGCTAACCTGAGACTTAGTAAAAAACAATCATGTTACAAAATATTGAAATAATTCCCTGACCTACATGTAATTAATTTCCATGGAAATGTTTTCACTTTAGCAAACAGAAAAAAATTTCTTTACTGAGTATTTGCAAAATTAAATTTCAAAGCCTGTCTTTAGGTTTAGTTCCCATAACCCAACATGGATTTGATTTGTGACAGGCTCACATGGTCTATGTTTTTGTGACATATGGAGAAACAGGAAGTCCAGAACTACTAAATACAGGCCCTTCTGCAGACATAATGTAATTATGCTCAGATGGGATATTCACTCTTCTGGGTTTTATTAAGAGTTCTCTAATTAATTAAAAAATGACAGATGTCATTGCTGAATTTTTAGTCTCTTGAGGTAAGGCATCATTTTCAGGGCATGGTACCATCTTAGTGAAAATGATCCATTAATACCATGTTAAACAGGGACAAATAATAAAATCGGGCACCTGTGAGCCTAGCTAAGCATCACAGATGAAACTAAATCCAAACTCATTTTCTATTTTTTTTTTTTATTTCTTATAGCATAACTGTGTACATTAATGTAATTGTGGGGTACAGTGTGCTGTTTTCATATACATTTTGAAATACTCTCATCAAACTGGTTAATATAACCTTCATGTCCTTTTCTTAGTTATTGAGTTAAAACATTCATACTCTGCTTTTAGAACGATTCACTTGTACCCTTGTAAGATAAACCACAGAGGTGACCCCACCAATCACCCCCCCATCCAGCCCCTCACCTCCTCCTCCCACCCCCTTCCCATATTCTAAGGCTATAATTAGGTTATGACATTCCTATAAAAGCTATGAATTAGTTTCAAAGTAGGGCTGTGTACATTGGATACTTTTTCTTCCATTCTTGAGATACTTTGCTAAGAAGAACATTTTCTAATTCCATTCATATAAACATGAAGGAGGTAAAGTCTCCATCTTTCTTTAGGGCTGCATGGTATTCCATGGTGTACATGTATCACAATTTATTGATCCATTCATGGGTCAATGGGCATTTGGGCTTCTTCCATGATCTAGCCAAACTCATTTTCAATGCATACATTTCCCTGGTTTAGAGGCCCCAGTCTGGGTGAGGCTTTCCCATCCCAGGAACTCCCTCTTGTAACCACCAGCACCATCATTCTTGGATATCAGCACTACAGCCTTCTTCCTTTTCACTATCAATGCTCTTTTGACAGTGGAAATAATCTGTCAGTGGAATTCTGAATTCCTGACAGTGGAATTCAGGTCTGAGGTATAAATTTTAGTCTTCATCAGCCTATTTTACAAAGAGAATCACAAAGTTCTGGGGACTGGAGGGGACTAGAAAACTAGGCCAATCTATACCTCTATTCTTTCTCTCAGCAAAGAGGAAGTCAGATAGTGACTACATTTTAAGTACAGAACACCTTTGATATGTATTGAATTTTGAAAATTAGCAGATTTGCTGTGTACCACAACAAATTGTTCATGTGGGATTTTTTTTCCTCTTGGCTTATTTTTATCAACAGGAGAAGTGGGTTTATAGGGAAATTAATGAAGCTTAAAGATTTTTCCAACACCATGACAGACACTCTACCTATGTCTTCATTGTCATCTTTCTGTAACATTTCGGAAGTACTATATTGTACCTGTAAGTAGACCACCCTCTTTTTCTACTCCCACACGCCTTCTGTCATAATGTCCCATATATCAAATGTTCCTGGAGTAGTCATGGGTATTTTCAGTTTCCAGCTAAGACTGAGTCTAGCCAAGCATTTATATGGTTGCTGACATAGTTGAGTATGTTTGAGATAGCTATTCCAGTGGAAGAATGGCTTACTAGAAATTGTTCCTTGACCCTTGAGATAGTTTATCCTGTCTAGTACCTTTGTCGTGAAAGAGTTGGGAGACACCTTGAACTAAAGACACCAACTAAGACACACCCACATTACTGCCCCCACAGAAACAAAGATAATAAGTATTTGTTGCTCTGAGTAGTAGTTTTAGAGTAGAGTGATATTAATATATCAGAGAAGAAAAGAGATAGTTTAATCATCTTCCTGAGCCCACCCTTTTGGATAACAAGAAAGCAATAGTATTTTGCCTGATGAAATATCATAATAAATAATATCTCAAATAATAATGTTGAGAATCCAGTTCCTTATGTCTTTTTATGTTCCAATATGTGGTCCTAGGGATACTCATGAATTAGTATATATTTGTCCTTAGTAATTGACAAATAATTTGTAATACTAAGGAATTTGTATTATTCTAAAATCAGTTTGTATATAAATCCAGATGAAACACATATGAAATATATGAGCTCTTTTTCATTGAAAACTAGACAGATGTTATAAGCTAAAATTATAGACAATTTTATTTTTTAAAAAATTATATTAAGAGATTTAGGTATATTTTCAATAAAATTAAAAAATGTTAGCATTAAATAAATTTTAGCATAAAATATTAATATTAATTACATTTTGCTTTATAACTTAGTGTGCAATTTTAAACATTTTAGAATGAAATAACTTCTTATATGTAAAATAATTTATTTTTTAAGTTTTTACATTGATTTTAATTTACTCATGATAAAAAATTATCATATTTGTTTACTTGTAATACAATTACTTTTTTATCCTTTAAATGAAGAGAACAAAATTATGTCAAAATTTTTATTATTTATGTAGAGATTTTCGTGAAATTAAGATAGGATAAATTTTATGAAGTAAAGATATAAAATGTTATGAGTTATATATGTCTTTATTTGGTTGTTTACTTAAACTTGGCTGGTACCATAACACAAAAGCCAGAAATACACACTGATAATTAAATTCAGTAATGTTTAGTATTACTTGTCCTTTAAAAGCTAAAGGACCATAATTTTCAAGTTTGTAATAAAGATAAGAGGATGAAATGTATTTCAATTAACAATTTGTTATTTCAGTTTCTAATTGTAAAATATTTAGATATATGTTATGTGGGCCTCACAGGTATTTTTACTCCAAGTCCTGCAAATGGTAGAGGCAAGTGTGCCTTTCCTTACAACTCCATTTTAAAATTTCAACATCACCCCCCAGCCCTCCAAATTTACATCTTCAATCTCCTACAACTCCTTTTCTACAAAGCTTTTATCAAAGTTTCACAACCTATATATTCTGTTCATTTATTGTCTCATTTTCTTTACTAAAATGTAAGATTAATAACAAGGATTCATATTTTTTGTTTGTTTCACTGCTATATTCTCGGTTCCCAGAACAAACTATGACACATACTTGGAAATCAACGAATTCATTTATTTATTCATCTTCAATCAGAAAAAAATGTTCATTGAATACCTTCTGTGTCCCAGACACTGTTGAAATCTATTAATTGGTATTAAAAAGTAAAAATAGAAAAATAAGAAGATCTAGTATATTTTTAATTAGAGAAATTAATGAGGTGATCTCATCCCAGATCTATGCAGTTTTTTTAAAAGAGGAATGGAAGAGTACAAAACACCAGCCACTCCCACCTCCCACCAGGGGATTCCATTCAACCACTGAGTATAAACCCCAAAATCTTTGTCACCCATTCCAGAATACAAGAAGTGACTCACAAATTTTTTAATCCCTCTTGGCACCAAGGGTGTCTCTAGGTCCACATACTTAACTGTTGCCTCAGGAATCATCTCAGAGTAAAGATGGGTGTGAACTAATGTGAAACACAAAGTTGCTGTGTCTGACTGCAAAGGCTTTTATGTTTAATTTCTTTTTCCTCCTACAAAGGGGATTTACACACATACAACAGACATCAGAGGCGATTTGCAAGTAAATAAGGTCTTACATGTTACTTATGTACTTTTACCTACTGGAATAAAAACTGAGCTTATTTTTGAAACTAAGTACAATATTATCATCACCTCTTTTTGTAGCAGTACGAGTAGTATTATTTTTGAAAACAAAACAAACTAGAAATCTTGAGTTCTATTTTTTGCTCTGCCACTATTACCATGTGGCCTTGGGAAAGATGCTAGAGATTACATATGAAAATGACTGGCTCTATTAATGATGGAGAATGTTCATGAACTTTCAAAATTGAAATAACATATTTGTAATTAAATCTACCTACAATTTATATTGAATACATATATATTCAATACATTTACAATGGAATATGTTATATATTCAATATACTTAAAATTGGATATATCTATAATTCATATTCAATGTATATTATGTATCTATTTCAATTTATAGGATTTTTATGTAGAGAAAGACAAGAGGAGAGATATAAACCATGCAAGAACTGCTTAAAATACATGAATTGAAAGTTTAATCTATATGAGTTTAATACATGTAGCAAATCAAATAGATGAGAGGAGAAAGCCAATCTAATTCTGGATTTAATTGGCCATTCAGTTTTGTCAAATATCAGTTGACCCCATGTGTGGAAACATAGAAGACCATCTGCCAGGAGGTCTGTTGGATTCCCTGTTTGCCAGTAGTGCCAGGCAATGTCATTGTCCAAGAACAGAAATATATACAAAGAAGGAATCTGAAAGTCAAATAGCTAATCCAAGGCCCAGATGGCTATGCAAGGTTTTCAGTTTATGAGTCTGACAATTAAGTTTGGTAACTTATTCTAGAAAAAGTGCTACATACCTTATTGCTAAATATCACTGTAGTCACTTTCAAAGTACTCCCTTTGGGGAAATATGCAATAATGCCACTTTTCAAAGCAACTTTGGAAGTCTTTTTCTGGAATGAAAATTACAATTGTCATTACATAGTACATAAAAGCATGCAACAACTATGACGAATGCCACTGAGGAAGACACTACCACACATCGTGTGTAAGACACTGATATACCAAGTTTATGAAAACTTATTGAGTTGTTTGTACAGTCCTGCCAATGTAAGTGCAGGGTGGCAGGTTTGCAAACTTAACCATCAGACCTTTGCTTGACCACAGCTCTGATAGTCATTTCAGGAAGATTGTTCCAAAATCGCTTTGAAGGGTGAACTAAGCACTCTTGGTGGAGCATAGCTTCCCAGAGGGAGTACTTGGAAGGTGACCATAGTGATATTTAGCAAAGAGTTATGCAACCTTTTTCTAGGATGAATTCAAGAACTTGGTTTCCGGTTCTCATTGTGTATTGTTGCTAATAGCAAGAAATAAGAGAAGTAAACTAAATACCCATTAAAAAGAGTTGGCTAAGTAAAACGTGATAATGAGATACATCCAGGTAGAGTGGCCATTAACAATGTGGTAGGAATAAATGTGGTGATAAGGAAAAATGCTCATGAGATATTAGATGCAAAATTAAAGTTTACAATGATATAGCTGATATGATCCAACGTGTATAAGAAAAGCATGATATGAGAATACACACAAATATCTCATTTTTCTTCTGTCTCTTTTTCATATTTGTATGCATGTACATATACTCCTGTAGAGATATGCCAAAATCTTTATATCAGTTACCTTTAAATAGTGTGATTATGGGAGGTTTTAATTTTATTCCTTCTGCTTGTGCTAATTTGTAAAGTTTTATATGATGAACATCATTATCTATAAACTATAACCTTTAAATAATAGACATTTAAATATTAAAAGCAGTCAGTTACTCTGCCTTCAATCCTGATCCATGAAACTTGAGAGAACCTTAGGGTTTTCCAGATCAGGATGTGTACCTCTAACAGGGCATAATTGATTAACTCTTTCTTGTCAAGAGAGTGTGACCACTTAGGGATTTTCTTGGCCGTCCTCTTGGAGCTATTCAGTCCTGGCTACATTATAATTATCCCTTAGCTTTATACCTTGCTGAAAAATTCAAAACATTAATGCATTCCTTATTTCTTGAATTATTCAGCAAATATTTATTCAATGTCAAGAATTTTAAAAATTGTTATTTATTTATTCATAATTACATTATTTATTAAACACTGAGCACTTATTAAACAAGAGCCTGGCTCTGTGTAGAATTACCATCCAGAAGCTCACCACCTTAAGTCAACTAATGTTAAAAATGTGTCACTCAATCATGCCAGAAATTTTTCATTACTTAATTGGCAGTATACGTTTATAAAAAAAATATACATTTAATTAATATAAATGATATCATAAAACACACACCAATAATGTGCCCTGACCCCATTAACACAAGAGTAAGTCTTTAGCATAGATAATCCACTTAATTTTAAAAACCTAATGGACTATTAATAAGGTTTAATAAATGAGATATTTAATACCTATGTATAATGTAGTTTCATACATAAGCTATTAAATCTATTATTGCAAAACTCATATTTTATCATAAAATGAAACAGATACATTTTACTTGTAAGAAATGCAATATTGCCAGAATTGACATCTCGGTTTCTGTCAACAGTCTTTGTTTACAAGGTTATGGCATCTTCAGTTTTTACAAGAATCAATGTATTTTATACAAGAAAAGAAATAATAATTTCAAGAATTAAAACAGGCCACCTGCCATCTCCCTCCTCTCTTCCTCCTCTCATCCAGCATTTCCTCAGTGCTATCGATTGACAAATGGATTCACTTCACACTAAATAATAAAAGCCAAAGGTAGGTATGTGGCGACTCAAGAAAAGTGACAAGAATGTAGGCCTTACTGCATATGAGTAGATAATTCGGTATTTATTTTTAATGCTGTAAGTATAGGATATGTTTTTTCTCAGAAGTTTCTTTAAAAAATAAGTTTTCCATGCTATTGTAAGATGACTGTAAGCAGCATACACTCATACATATGTATATGTCAAATTTCAGTCGAAGGTTAATTAAACCTTGGCACTCAGGTACAGTTGGCTCAAAGCCCTTCCAATTCCCCGGTTGTAGATGCAGAGTCCTCAGTGCATCACGCCAAACAGCTCCTAGGATGGAGTTTTTTATTTTCAGGGCCACCACAGCTCCTCAGGTACATGAACCAGATTTCTGTTCATTTCCTCATCCATTTTTACTTGAATCCCAGTTTCTTTCTTTTCTTTCTCTCTCTCTCTCTCTCTCAAAAAAAAAAAAAATACTAACGCATTCAATCTATTTATAAGAATAATAGACTTTCTTGAACTGAGAAAGACAGCATAATTTAGAACACAGAGTGGGGATTAACTTTTCAACAACATAAACAACTTCTCAAGACATAAGTAGGCATCATTCATTCACAGAGGAATTTTCCTGGCCACATTCAGTCCTCCCCCCTCTTCATCTGTTTCACTCCTTCCCCACTCCTCTCAGCTTTTCTCCCTAGCACTACCTTTCTGCATGTTTAGGAGTTCAAAATTTCATCTACTGGTATGCAAAGCAACCCCACCCCCCTGCCACTGCTGTGGTCTTCTTATCTGGCCACACTTTGACCAGCACCAATCCTCCTATTTCACCCAGGCCTATCAAAGAATTTTCTCAGATGAAGATAATTCTCTCAAGAAACTTCTGCTCTATGCTATTTATAGGGTTCTCTGATTTTTTACACTTTTTATTCTGGTAAGAACATTTCTTGCCATATTATAGCATTTCTGAAATCCAGATGAGTGTGTACGTGTAGTAATAGAAAGCAATTTTGATGGTCAAGGGAATCTGGGTCTGGGGCAGCAGAAAGGTGGTGGTGGTGAATCAGTATTTCCAAAAGGGAAAATAAGTTGGCTTTTGTCCTCTCTGCCTGAAATGGCCAATGTGTGTGTGTGTGTTTTTAAAGCAAATTTCAGATTAATATGAGGGTACAAATAATTACGTTACATTTGTTCTGCATTTGTTAGGTAAAGTTCAAGTTGAGCTTGAGCCCTTTATTCAGGGGTGTGCTGTATACCCTTACATTGTGCCCATTAGGTGAAAGCTTACCATTCGCCCTCTCTCTTCCTCTTTCCTCTTTCCCTTCTCCCCACCCTGCCCCCAGTTGAATATACTTGTGTTTTTCTCTCTTGTGCACATATAGTTAGTTTTCTATTGGTTTCATATTTAGTACTGAGCACATTGGATACTTGCATTTCCATTCTGGTGACATTTCACTAACAAGAGTGTGTTTCAACTCCATCCAGGTAAATACAAAAGATGTAAAGTCACTGTCTTTTTTATGGCTGAATTGTATTCCATGGTATACATATACCATAGTTTATTAATCCATTCATGTGTTGATGGACACTTGGGTTGCTTCCACGTCTTGGCAATTATGAATTGAGCTGCAATAAACATTCCAGTGCAAATGCTCAAATACTGTGTTTTGATGAAAATATAGGACTACTTAGAATGCAAGGTTGGAGTCCCAGTACCCTAACAATGTAGATTTTGACACTCAAAGTAGCAGTTTCAGAGGAAAGTCGTTATGTGAATAAACTTTAAATTTTTGTAGAACAACCAGAAATTAATGGTGGAGAAACTCATTTTGAAAATGCCAGAATAGAATGTACCATCCAAATGTGTCTGGACTTGCTGTAAAGACATTTGGAATTGTTATTGCCAGCAGTGGCTACCAGGCAACTAATGATAATAACGGCAACACAGAAAATGAGTAATGATGATACCATTTGGATTGGGAGATGGAAAACAGAGATTAATGCTATAAGAAATGAAGAAATGTTCACAAATGGAGAGAAGGAAAGCTGCTATGTTGTGTGACTGAAGGTGAATGGGCTGACTTTGTGGACTCAGCCAGGCAGACTGTGTCTGTACTTCAGCCATCTCCCTTGAACTTGACACTGTGCTCATGCTGACTGACGTTCACAGTCAGAGTCTGCTTGTTTGTGCATAAGGCTTATTTTCTCAGAATCACAGATTTCTCTGTCTGGAAGCATGAGAATCAGGCCAGAAACGCAGGTAATTCACAATTATTGGGAATGGTTCTCAACCAAGGACTCTCTGGAGTATATGTACAAATACCCCAGCTCTCTTATGTCTTGGAAAGGATAATTCCAAGGTTTGTGCTGTCCTCCACTCCCCAAAAGTTTGTCTATGGAATTAATCTCTAGTTGCCCATGTGACAGGTGCCTCAATAATCACCTTCTACTGACAATGTCTCCTTCCCCTCTCACTTTATCATTTACCTGCTAGCGTTGCTTGAACTGCCCAGATGTTTATATCTCAGGTCTGCTTCTGAGAAACAAATCACAGCCCCCTCCATCGGACTTAAAAATTGGGGGTATCTGTACATATGACACTATTTCTGAAACAGATTAAAGGGAACTTTGAGATTCCTCGTTGATGATCTTGGCTGCTAACAGTGACTTGTCGTTAGTCTCTGTAGTACCCATGTGCAACCCCAGACAGCCACATGATGAAGGGAGGTAAAAATGAGCTGATGATGTCATTTCTTTCTGCATTATTGGTACTTGGCATTTAGGTTGGTCTATGAACATTGTCAAGAGACTTCAGTGTTAAAAATACCCTCATTTTTGCTTATTTATTTCAATGTCTGTGAATTTACAACTTTGGCAAATGATTTGTGTTTATTTTTAATGGCAGGTGTCCATTTTAATGTGGACATTTAAAAATGTTGACACATCCACATTGTGTCGAATATGATCATAAACTTGTAACCAAAGTGTGATCTCATATTATTCCTTCTCCCTTTGATTAAAAAAAATCTGCCAAAGGTTTTATTATTTCCCTCTACGAATAAGTCAGACACTGGGTTAAAACTTCTAAAATGGTAATAAAAAATAGTGATTAAAAAAAACTAAAATGCTGTTAATTCTCTGGTGCTCTAATCATCAATGGTATCTTAAAATTGAAGAATACATGTGTAGAGTTTATTGGGAGTATTTGCTTATTAGAAAGTTTCCTTTAAAAAAAAAATAAGAAAAATCAACCATGATCTCAAATATAAATACATTTTAATAGGTTTCTAAATATTCCTTTTTCTGTGTTTATATTCATGTTTATTCACATAAATGAGATCATGTAATACATATTGTTTTATAAACTACTTACATGATCATGCTTCATGAATGTTTTTCTACATTATGTCCTTCTATTCAAAATGCCAAGATCTTTCTTGACAAGAGTAGATGCTGTGCTCAGGATAAATGGATGGCCAGTGTACATTACTGACTGAATGTACTGTCTGCTTTGAAGTAATATCTTCTGCCAACAGCATCTGAAATATCCATCACTGTATTCATTATTTGTAGTTGCTACATTTAGGGGGAAGAAGAATATTCAAGGATTTATATGGAAAATTATATATTAGTGGTAATTAACTTTCTAATCTATCTGCTCATTCCAATGGACCCAGCAGGACTGTGCAGAGGAAAACTAAACTTGCTCTGAATTTTGGGTCTTGTCTCAGCAAGATAGGCTCAGTCAGAACCCTATAATGAAGGCCCTAGAATAGTTGGAGAGCATCAAAAAGCAAGCCAAAGCAACAAAAACCCATTAGACCATTCTCCTCCTAACTTTCTGAGTAAAGGGCTGTTCTCTCAAGCTGTCTGAGTTTTGGTTTTTATCTGCTATACCGAGAGGAGGCTGGTTTTGCCCTATGATCATTTTGCTTGCTGAGCTGTGGTAAGTTGATCAGTGTTTGAGTTTCTGCATGCCGCTGTGGCTATGTATAGTTGCTTTTTACTTAATTCTCTTCTTCCTGATAACACAACCCATCTCTTCCTTTTGGAGAACCATACCATTGTCATCCATGTAGTTTGTGCAGGACTGCCTCCACCCCTGGCTCCAGAACTAGGCAGGAACACCAGGCCTGGCCAATCAGAACACCATATCCTTTTGAACACAGTGATTTTTTTCAGGGGCTGCAACAGCAACAGTAACCCATGAACCACAGTGGGGCTGTTATATTAACATACAGAGGAAGCCATACAGGAAACAGAGTCAGGACTCTGGCCATGACGTTTCCAACTTCAACAGAGATTTCCATATGTCAGAACCCTTCTCATGGAAACAGAGATCCACATGGATCTCTGGGCTTAGAGAATGCATCTGAGAGCCAGCTAGCAGAGATCCTTCCTCTGCTTAGCAGCTACCTTGCAAACCTCCTGGGGTCTAAGAGGAGGGGAGGGCTCTAAAATGACTGCACTTAATTTTCTTACCAAGCCAGTTCTGTGAAGGCTTAATGATAGAGTTAATTTTAAAAAACTGTAAAAATACAGAAATGTGATATTTCTTGCATCCCTGAATAATTTAAGAACCATGCCAATTGCAGAGAATTTCTTTTTTCTTTTACATATACTTCTCTGGAGACTTGACACAGCCTAACATAGTGTCCTTCAAAAAGTAGGTGTCGTTGCAGGTTGTCAATTTTTTTGAAAGGAGAAGAGTTTTGCTGTTGGCATGAGCAAATTGCTGAGAAAGTGGAGCAAGGGGTGGGAGAAAATGAGGGTGTCTGGTTGGGAGGGAAAAAGTGGTGCTCAATCTGTATTTAAGAATATTATTTGTAGGACTTGGCTCAGGCAAGGGTGCAGAAGAAGACACCAATAAGAGGAAGCACAAGAGTAAAAGGGAGGGAACAGAAAGTGGCCATTCAAGTGAATGTGAATTGGCTTAGGCAAGAGTAGTGGGACGTGGGTTAGATTTGAAAGAATTTTGAAAGTTGGGTTGAGATTATGAACCTTATCCAATGAATAGTCCCTAAAGGGAGAGTCATACAGATAATATTCAGTTTAAAATTAATCTGGGCTCGGCACCTGTGGCTCAAGCGGCTAAGGCACCAGCCACATACACCTAAGGTGGCGGGGTTCGAATCCCCAGCCTGGGCCCTCCAAACAAC
>NW_003852397.1:47048299-47061278 GCF_000181295.1 Otolemur garnettii | reverse complement strand
AAATAAATAAATAAAATTAATCTGTTTGTACTGTTCAGGATAATAGTTCAAAGAGTGTTCCCAGACAAGTAGCAACAGCGCCCTCTGAGAACGTGTCTGAAATGCAAATTCTCAGGCCACAATCTTGACCTACTACATGGAAACATAGCAATCTGTGCTTTCGGGAAGCCTTCCCAGTTATCACGATGCACACTCGAGAACCAATGGAACTGAAGAGAAGGGGAAAGTGCCTTTCCTATGAGTCACCTGATGAAACTGGAATTTATTGCCATCAGATGTTTTAAGTCCAAAGTAATTCAGCCAGCAGCATGTTAACAGGTTGCCCACCCCATAAACAGAGAAAGTAGAATTTATTCCTTCATATAAGAAGCCCATTAAAGTGTTGGTTTTTTTTTTTTTAATTTCGTTGTTGAATTCCACAGAAACTATACAAAACATACCCCAACCTCAACTGTTTTCTAGTGAAATTGAGGAAAGTACCACAGGCTTTCCAAAGTACTTACCAAAGTACTCCTCTGATTTCTAATTGACAGAAAATTTCCATTCTACTAGTATGGACACCTTTGAGATTGCATTCTTCACGTGAATACCATACTCAAAGGAACACCAACTTTCCTTTGGATTTCTATGGAGCTGATTTCAAAGCTGTTTCTCAAAGTTTTCGTGATTTAATACCCATGAGACATTGCTCAAGAGGGCAGGCAAGATAACCCTTTTTTGAGTTCTGCCAAACCTTGACCAAACTCACTGGTGTAGATGGCTGCTACCTCAGACCTAAGATCCTGGAGTTCTTTTCAGAATAGGAACATTGTATGCTGCAGGAGCAGTGTTGAAGAAGATAGTGCCTTTATTCCCCCAGTTAGAATCAACCAGCACTTTAGTACCACTAACAACACAGTGCCTGTTGCCACTGGTTTTCTAAAACATTGGTTCATGGACATTTTGGTTCAGAGATTTAGTGAGTATGCCATGAAATGTGCCTGCCATGAAAAATTCCCTTCTCTTTTACCTGGAAGACGCTCTTGTGGTCTCTTGAACACTTCTAGAGAGGGGCCACACATTTATTTGTGGCCACTTGAAGTGTATAAAGGATCAGAATGTGAATGTGTCAGATATACCCGCATTCTTAGGCCAAAGCAGGACTAGAGAGAAGTTACATGAGAAGCAGCGATAAAACTCTAAGCAGACCACACACATCACCCTATGAATGGAGCCAGAGATGCCAAGAATGAGGTTGGAATGGAAGAAAGGGTTTCTTTGGAGAGGGTTGGTGTGGCTATGCTAGGAATGCCTCCTCTTTCTATGAAATGTCATTGTGTATAGGGACTCTGTGGAGGGTTAATTATATTGTGTATCTAGATAAGGTTTTGAACTTTATCAGTAATAACATTTGGGCTTGACAATTTTTTGTTTTGGTAGCTTACTATACACTATTTAGCAACATCCTTGGCCTCTACTCTCTGGATGCCAACAGCAACCCCCCACCTCAGTTGTGATGACCAAAAGTGTCTCTGTACATTGCCAGTGTTCCCTGGTAAACATAATCACCCCTGATAGTGAAGCTGTCTTAGTCCCTTTGTGTTACTGTAAAGCAGCGGTTCTCAACCTGTGGGTCATGACCCCTTTTTAACAATGAAAATACATTGTGGCATTAGGAAGGTTGAGAACCACTGCTGTAAAGGAATACCCAAAGCTGAGTAATTTTTAAAGAAAAGGGGTTTATTTGGCTGACAAGCCTGCAGGCTTTACAAGAAGTGTGGCTCTAGCATCTGTGTCTGGAGAGGGCCTCAGACTGCTTCTACTCATAGAACAGGAGGCAAAGACAAGCCAGTGTGTGCAGTGATCACAGGGTGATGGAAGAAGCAGGAGAGGAAGGGCAGGTGCCATGCTACTTTTAACAACCAGCTCTCATGGTAACTAATAGAGCAAGAACTCATTCACCACCCCTCAGGGAGAGCATTAATTTATTCATAAGGATTCTGCCTCCATGACCCAAACACCTTTCATTAGGTCCCACCTCTGACATTGAAATAACATTTTTACACAACATTTGGGGGAACGAATATCCAAACCATGGAAGAAGCTTTGACCTAGACTCTACTGTCTCTGAAAATTATTGTGTGTACACTCTATGTGGGGTGGGTGTGTGTTTTCTGTGATGGCTACTTGCCTATTGACCAGGAAAATGGACAAACACACCTTTATTTCACAGGGTTGAGAGAGGTCAAAGGAAGCTAGGTGTTGGGTTGAAATGTCAAAGGTCACTTTGCTTCATCTTCTGTGTGCTGTCCTTTGAATTAAGTTTCTCTACACATTATTCAGGACTTAGCTCAGACAGTTGGAATACACTGAAGCGTATGCTTGGGGGGAACTTTGTGATCTATAGACTAAACTTATGGAACTAAGGGAGAAAGGGCCAGTCTTCTTCTGGCAGCAGGGTATGATTTTCTCTAAAGTAAGAACTGAGATTCACATTATAGACATTTTTAAAGGAGACATTCTGTGAGTACATAGTTGAACATTGGCCCTCATTCAAGGACCAAGTATAGGAACTAAAGCCCCAGAGAAAAATTTAACTTGAGTTGTTACTGAATTATTTCTCCTAGGATTGTAGCAACTATAAAATTCAATGTAAGTAGTAAATTTTCTCTATACTTAAATTTTTGTCATTTATCCTAATCTCTTAGCTCTCTTATAAAGCATGTATGGTAGCAGTGTGGGGAGCTGAGGAATGGGTATGTTGGCTAATTGAGCCATTATCTCTTAGCGTTATATCTTCCTTTCTTCACTCTTTGTGACACGGGCTAGAACACCATATTTCTGCTTTGCCAGCTGATTGCTTATTAGGCTCTGCCAATAGGGAGTTGTAGAGTGATTCATGGAGACTGCAAGGCTGGAGGAGGGAGGAAGTGTTTTCTTCTGGTCCTCTTAGCGTCACCTTGGCAGTGATCCATGCTGTCCATGATAGTTTATGTAGCAGAAGTTGGTTACAGCTTCAGTTTTTTCTTCCTCCCAGAACCAACACCACAGTGCCACTTCCCCATCCCAATACCTAACAGAGATATTACCAGCTAACTGGCTCTGCCACCTTGGTGATCTGTATTTTAATTCTGTTGAGGTCCTCTTTTAAGCTCCTAGGCCTTCGTCCTGGCTGGCAGCAACCCTTCATCAGAAGCCTGAGTCCCAGTTCTGCCAGCCCCCAGGTTTTAATAAGCCAACTTATTTTTTTTTTAATCCCAGCCAAGGTAGGTAGTTTCTTTTTACAGTCACTATATCTTTGTTAACTCCAGAATCATTTTTTGGCTTATTAATACTCCAATACATATTTAACCAAGACTTTATAATGAATGCTCTGTTAAAATTACTGGTCTGGTTTCTGTTTTGCCAGCTGGACCTTGATGAGAATGAGGGAAAGAGGGGTTTGTACACAGCATCTTGCTGATGGGGCCAGCAGAGTGTCAGCATTTCTGACTTGAGGCATTCTGTGACCCCTCACCATTCCTAGCATGGCCCACAGCAGAGCCCATAGGGGACTTCAGGGAATGAGTATGTGATCAACTGCTAAGTGGGCAAACTGGTCACACCTATGGGAAAAGGTCCTTTCATTCGAAATCTAAAGGTGACAATGGATTGGCTTCTGCTTTCTTTATAACAAAATAGTCTAATCAGGTAAAGAAAAACATATCAGAGTACATCACATATGAAGTTGGCTAATTAAGTTTGTGAACTTGTCCTAGAAAAAGTGCTGTGTACCTCATTGGTCAACATCACTGTGGTCACCATCAAAGTATTCTCTTTGAACATCTGATGACTATAGTGATACTTCTTATGGGTATGCAGCACTTTTCTAGGAGGAGCTCTAGAACTTAATCATTAGATCTTTGTGTGATGACAACTCTAATGGCCATTCCAGAAAAAGTGTTCCAAAATTGCTTTGCAGGGTGCTGGAGTAGGGACTTGCATTGGTCCATAGCTTCCTGAGGGGAGCACTTCAAAGATGACCATAGTGATATTCAGCCACGAGATATGTAGCACTTTTCTAGGATGAATTCCTGAACTTAATTGACCAACCTTGTGTAATAAAGATAATATGCTTCTGTTTAGGTTTTACATACATGCATACATGCATATTCTGGTATCTAATGTAATATGCCTTTTTATTGTAAGCCTGGATAAACATAAAAGGAAACAGGAGCTGGTGGCTGACAATTAGGATTCATGTGAAATCACGGAACTTTGGAGCTCTTTGTTAATTCTAAGAAAATTGAGCTGGGCACATGTCTGCACTGTCATTTAGTCTTGGGTGTTCTTCATTCACTGAAAGATTTTTCAGTAGGAAATGCCCATGTTTCACCAAATCTGACAAATGGAGGTTGCAGGAAGGCTTGAAGACCTGTGAAAAGGCCTTTGCCCTTGAGCCAGCCTACCATTTCTCCTTGGAGCCACTGTGCCAGCCCTGGCTTTGCTGTTCTTTTTCCATCTTTGTTCTTGTTTAAACACGTACATGCTGCTCCTCTCACTAACATGAGTGGGGAGTCAGAATCCACCACCTTAAATGAAGTAAAATTACACAAGATTCTAAACTTAGAAATATGACATTTGAAATTGTTTAGGTCTTGTGCTCAGTATTAGTTGACTTTATCCAGTCCAGTGTTGTCTGGGCTTCTAGGATTAGTTTTCTCATTCTTTCTAAAACTCCATCCGTACAACACACACACACATGCACACAAACTCTCCTGTGTACACATGCACAGATACGCATGCACCCTGCTTCCCTTTATTACAATCTCAACTGACAGATATCTGAGGTTAGAATGTTTTGCTCCCTTAAAGACACAGAACCCGCTAGGTAGAACCCCCTGACTTCTGAAGTCTATGTCTTTTCTAAAATGTCTTTTCACAGACTGGTCATGTTTGGACAAGAACTGATATGGATGTATCTGATATGTTTAAGAAAGAAAGAGCCTATACCATCCTAAAAGTTGAGAGGGAGCCATTCTCCTGGAGCTTATTTTAAAAGAATAAGACTCCTAGTGCAAATAAATGAGTAGAAAATTTATCTATTTCTTAGGAACAAGGTGTCTGCTATTGTGTAATTTTTCATTAATAAGCCCCTCCCGCAGACCACTAACTCTAACTGCCAGCATCTGGCCCTGTGATTATGCAGTGAATTCCTTGAAGTGCTTCAGTAACTCCTTGACATTCAATCACACATACTTCATTTTGGAGCCAAGCTGGACTACATTGCTAACATTTTAAAACTCTTTCATGCTAGCCATAATAAAGGAAACAGTTACCTTAAGTGGAATTAATGAAGGGCCCAGAGGATTCCATTCACAAAAGAATGCAGGTGGGGAAAAAATATTTGGCTGTGAATTCACTTTTTCCTTCCAGACTCTTCAAAACTTCAGTAACTTTTAAAATTTCAATTCTGTACTGAAACTTGGATGAGATGCATAGAGATTACCTGATCTAATGTTGCAAGCAAGAAAAATAAGAATCAAGGCATTTAAATGAGTTATCTGAGCTCATTTAACTGGTTATCAGCAAAGCTATTGGACATCGCATCGATTTCCAATAGATAATTTATTTTAGCAACAGCAAATATAATCCATTGTTAAGCAGCACACCATATGGCAGGAGGATTGCAATTTCACAAGCATTTACTTGGCATTGAACATTTAATTTAAAAGTTTGCATCAACTAGAAAGCCCCTAATGGAATATCTGGCTCAAGCTCCAGATGGCTCACCACCCCCACCTCTATCCACCACACTAATGAAAAGGAACATTGTTACTCAAACAGGTAGAGGCACACAGCATCATTTCCTTACTCAGGTGTGGGTATGTGCAATTGTGAATACAGTTGTATTTGTACTTAGAAGAGATTTTCAAGAAGTGAAGATGAAATTATAGATTTTCAAGTTCACAGAATGTCTAAAGAAATAGCATGATCTCAGCTGTTCTGTTGGTATGTAATGCTTGAGATTTCAAATGCCAACCTTTATTGGTATATTATCCAGTTGGACAAAGGAAACACTACACTTATGAGTTGCTGTTAGACCTCCTTGTCAAAGTTGAATGTGAACAGGAATCTTGTTAAATGCAGACTCAGACTCAGACTCAGTAAATGTACGGTGGAGTCTGAGATGCTGCATGTGTAACAAGTGTGTGGGTTATACTGTTGCTGCTGCTGCATGGACCATCCTTCCATCCTTTAATTATTAGGATCCTGTAGAAAGATTATAGACCCTGGAGACAGATTATAGACACCTAACCCTTGTTTCTACCCCTCTTTAGATGAATAATCTTAGGAAAATCATTGAGACACTTTGAGTATTAGATTTCTCATGAGTAAAATGAAATAATAATAATAGTACCTGTCCCAAGCAAATGAGAAAATGCACAGGCAAGTAGTTTTCCAAAGCCAGGCCATATAAATAATTGCTAGCTATGAATATCATACTGCTATGTACTCAATTTGAACTCAAGGTAGAATACTTTATGGTTACTAGTTTAGGAAAAAGTTCTTCAATAAAACTCAGAGACATGATTTTTTTCTCTATCTGCACTTTATAATCGATTTTCCAATAGTTTGGTGGAAAGAAAGTGTCTTGATGGAAGCGGCTAATGTGCTGACAAACACAAGAGCATATTTAACTTCTAGCGCTGTGTTTGGTCTTGTTGAGATTTAATTTAACTGATGACATTCATAGTCTGCACTATAAAAACTGAGCCTGACAGTAATGACTGTGCAAACTATTTGCTTTATTATAGACTTAGGACTTTTGAGGGCTTTCCAGACAATGGTGGGTCTTGAAAAGATGGCACTGCAAGCTGTGCAAACACAGTGTGTGCAGGCAAACTTCTGCTTGGTTAATGGATATCTCACAGCTGAGCAAACTGAAGGGCTATTTGTTAGGCCTTCCTTCCTTTCCTTGGTAAACCAAGCAGGAAAGTGAATTCCTTTGGGATAACCCACAGGACGCCTTGCTTAGGTAAATAAGGAGATTTGTAAAAAGCTCTCTGTCCACACTTTCCCTATTTACATCCCCAAATGGCTTGCCTAGAGAATTTTAAGCTTCCAGGGCAGGCTTATGTAATGTAGATTTATCAGTTAGACTGTGACCCTCTTCCTCCCCCTTGCCTCCTCCCCCAACTAAATTAAAGTAATAAGACCACTGCAATTTATAGTCTGCTCTATTTTCATGGCATAGGAACAGTGTCATGATAACAGCTTTCAACAACCTAATGTAACTAATGAAAATGGGGACATGCTTTATTTCAAGTGCCCAGGTAATAATTTTTCACTCACAAGACAATATTTTAGTAATGCAAGCTAATTCTCAGTGTTTATTTTATAAAACTGCCTTAAAATAAAAAGCAAGAATAATAATTTATCTTGAATTAGTAAAGAAGAGATTATCTCTAGGAAGGACTTTACAAATATTTGTTCTTACAGTTCATCAGTAAAGAAGCCAGATATAAAGCCTTTGTTCAGATCCCAGTTCTACTTCTTTCTAGTTATGGAATCTTGGATCATTTACTTCACTTCTTACACTTCAGTGTCATTATCTGGAAAATATGCTAACACTAGCACACAAGGAGTCATTGTGAGGTTTAAATAATATATTTTATGTGTAATGTTTATCACAGGACTTGGTACATAGTAAATGCTCAAGTAAATGCTAACTAGAATACTAGTTATTCTTACAAGTATTATCTTTAAGTTGACCTACTCACATCACAGTATGACTTATAGACTAGTAGACCACCTTTTCTGGGGCTAGAAGTTTATAGAAACAATTTCTAGGGTCTCGTAGATGTCTTGGTTTAGTTGGTATTGATACTCATCATGACAGTAGCTACCATTAATTGAGGAAGACAGAGCTAACTGCTCTTTCTAACCCTGTCAATTCTCAGGGCAACACTAAGATATTTTATCTTTATATATTAATAAAGAACCAAGATTCAGAGACTACTATGGTTTGAATATTATTTGTCCCCTCCAAAATTCATGTTGAAATTTGATCCCTAGTATATCACTGTGGGGAGTTAGGGCCTGGTGGGTTGTTAAAAAGAATGTGGCTTTCCCAGTTTCTGTCTTTTGCTTCCTCCCTTGCCATGCAATCTCTGCACATGTCCACTTCCTTTTTGCTTTCCACCAAGAATGGAAGCAGCATGATGCCATCACCAGTAGTTAAGCAGATGCTTATGCCATGCTTCTTGTGCTTCCTAGACTGCAGAAGGTTGATCTAAATAAACTCTTTTCTTTATAAATTACTCAGCCTCAGATATTCTTTAACAACAATACCAAATGTACTAAGAGCCATAACTGGTAGGTTATAGAATCAATATTTGAACTCCTGGATGTCTAACATTTCTGCTCCACAGTTTTACACACTAATTAACACACATGTTAATGCTGAGATAGTTCACATCTGTTTAGGCTTACTCATATTCAACAGCTGTACATTGCTGGAGTATGTGGGGACTTTCTGGTGGAGGCACATTTTTCTGCCATAAAATAATAGAATCTAGGAAAGTTACAACCTGTTGTTCCTGAAAATAATTTCTCCTTTCCAAAAGAAAGGCTTCTACTTATCTCCAAGATATGCATGAGAAAGATCCACAGGAAGTTTTACTCTAACAAGATAACCCTGTCATCTTCAAACATCTATCTGTAGATCTTAGCTTCAGGTATCAGGACAAGTACTCAGAGAATGTGATTTCAAAAGGCTTCCATGACCACCCAGATCAGATGATTTCTACCTGTTCATCGGTGCCCAAGTCCCCTCCAGGAGGCAAAAACCCATTCTGTTATTGTAGACTATGTAAAACATATAGATCTCTAGAAAAAGCAGCAAAATTACATCTTATAGAGGCAGCATTTGTGAAATGAAAAGAATCATGGTTTCTGAGTTCAACAGACCTGAATTTGCAATCAAAGTAAGAAAGTTTCTTTCAGCTTCCCTAAGCCTCTTTAAAATAAGTCTAATAAAAATTACCTCATAAACTATTGCAAAGATCAAATGAGGAAACACTTCTAAAACACTCAGCAGTTAGAATCTACCAAGTGCAGTAGCAGTAGCTGTTGGTACTCCTAGTTGCTTTCCAGAGATTAATTTGAAATGAAATATATATGGCCCCTAGATAGCTGGGGAAAGTATGATATATTCTGCAGGAACAAATAAAGTGAAGAGAAGGATAACTAACAATAGAAAGGAACTTTGGAATATTAATCTATTTAAATAATGATGAGTCCTTGCTCAGCTCCTAGATTTTCAGAGATGTAACAAGAAAATTTGTTTTAAAGCTAAATGATTTTTTTAAACAGTCTCTTTCACACTGTTGCCAAATCTAGAGTTCCATGGCCTCAGCTTAACTTACAGAAACTAACTCCTGGGCTCAAGTGATCCTCCTGGCTTAGCCTTCATGTAGCTGGAACTACAGGAACCCAACACAACATCTTATCTGAGCTTTCATCAGTAGAAATATCTTTTTTCAAAACTTGGTTAAAATGTAAGTACTCCCTAATTAACAACACTTTCGGTCAAATCTTATTATTTATTTAGTTATTTTCTTGGAAGTATCTTCTAATGGTATTTAGAACTCAGAACAAAATAACTTCTTGTCAGTTGGTAGGGGGAAACTAAGTCAGAGAATACATAATCCTAATTTTGAGTGTCTACAACCGTGGGTACTAAGAGGGACAAGAGAGAAAAGAAAGACACTTAGACAGTTGCTTCTCAAACTTCAGCTGGAGAAGAATCACCTGAAGGCCTTGTTAAAATGCAAGTTCCCAGGCTCTACCATCAGAGATTCTGATTCAGTAGGCCTGGGATGGGGATCAAGAATTTTTATTTCTATAATGCTCCCAAATGATGCTGATGCTGTGAGGACCACACTTGGAAAGATAATGATGAAAGAATGTTATAAAAGTGAGTATCGGTTGAGGAGTGAGGAGTTGTGTGGGAAGGGGAGGAGGAATTCTAGATACTAAGGAATACATTAAAGCTAGTCTTAGTAAAGTATGAGGAGAGATTTATAGATATGACAGCATTAGAGGTGAGAACCACGCTCTGCAGACTTTGCAAATGCCAAATTCTTCACCAAGAACTTTATTAGGACCTTAATCATCTGCTGAAGCCAAATCATCTTTTAAAGGTCACTATCACCTCTGTAAATTGTTCTCTGACCACCCAGGGCCTGGTCACTGCCACTTTTGAACATGCTCCCATCCCACTCTGGTTGGACCTTCATTAACACATCTCATGCTGATCTCTGATCTCTTGTTTTGCATCCCTCTCTCTTCCAACCATGAGTGCAGCAGGCTCAGAGTATGGCATAATTACCTTTGTACTACTTAGTATCATGCCTTTTGTGTAATTGACATGTGATAAATGTTTGTAAAATTAGCAGAAGAAAATGAATGGCTAACCTAGGTTTACTTTAAAGAGCTAATTATTTATATGCTTTATGTCATGACAAAGCTCTTCAAAAAGTCTGCTATACTTGTGCCTCTGCTTTCCACTCCTTTTATATTGAACTGACTTGGGTTGACTTCAGTTAAGTTTTCATCCCCGTTTCATCTTGAAAGGTCACCAAAGATGTCCACTTTGATTAAGCCAATGACCTTTAATTCTCAATTTAACCAACAAATAACATTTGACATTTTGATTTTATTGGCTTTTAGTCAAAACTTTTCTTGAATTGCCTCTCTCAGTATGTATTTCTCAAAGTTTTTTTCCTTTCTTTTTTTCTTTCTGATTCTTCTTTATCTCTCTGAACTCAGTATTGGACTGTTACAAGGCTCTCTCTTTGACCTCTTCTTTTTATGTCTACATTCTGGCTTGAATGCCATGTCTAGGATGATGAACCTATTACACCTCTAGTCTCAACCACTGTGCTGAAACATGGATGACTAAGAACTTATTAAATGACTAATTTAACTTATTTGAGGCTTCTGGAATTTAACTTGTTCAAAATTTAACCTTCTTGATGCTCCCTATACTTGTTTCTTTCATAGACCTCTCATATCAGTAAATGTCAGTCTGTTTTGCTAGTTGATAATGTCTGCAACCTCAGAGTAATCTCTGCCTCCTCACTTTTTATTAAATGACATCTTAAGCAAATCCTCTTTCTAAGTTTAAAATATATTCTAAATACATCCATTTCTCTCCAACTTCAATGTCTTCTCAGGTCCATTGTCTCTCACCTAGAATATTGTAACGGCCTCATGACTACTCTCTTGCTACAGCCTTACCCTACATAGTTGAGTATAAACTCTACATGTAGATACTCAACAAAGCATCATGAGTTTTAAATGTCTGACTTTTAAAATATTGTGTGATTATAACATGCCTATGCTAAAAATATTCCAATGGTGGCATATTTCAGAGTACAACTCAGTCCCTACAATGGCCGGCTTCTCAGACTTACTCTCCTTCCACTCCCAGCTTGCTCACCCTACTGTGGTGCCCCAGCCTTCTTACTGTTCTTCCTACTAAGTGCATTCTTGCCCTAGGTCTTGCACTTCCTGCCCTTTCTGTTTGGAATTTTCTTTCAGTAGACATTCTCACTTTCTAGGTTTCTGCTACATATTGCCTTATCAGAGAGGTTCTGACAACTCTACCTAAGATAATCACCCCATGAACTCTTTGTACCTAGATAGTGCTTTATTATTATTCACACTACCTGCTATATATCCATTTCTTTTATTTGTCTATCTCTTCCAACTAGAACTAGACTTTCCAAGGGAAGGAATTTTTATTCAATGTTCGCTATACTATTTCTAGTGCCTAAAGTAGTGCCAGACATAGGAATGTGACTAGATGAGCAAAAGTTACACATGTGGTAAAAATTGGCTAGAAAACTATGGAACTCCTTTCTTCTTTGTAGGATTAGGGTTAATCTAACATTCACAGCACCTTGAATCTAGGCAATAACCATGACCAGCTTTCACCAAGGGGAGCAGTGTATTTTACTGTTTAATTTTATTGAGTACATATTTTGAAAATGACAAAGCCATAAAAAAGGAGCCTATGTCCTTAAGCCACCATGTGGAAGTCAGCCCACTGAGCCCCACTGGAAGTGATGTGAGCAAGAAAAATACCTCACGCTATATTAAGCCACCAAAAATTAGGGACCATTTGTTATAGCAGTTAGCCTTTCCTAACCTTGAAAATCCTATTAAAGCTAAAAAGTATTTAGATTGAAACTAATCTAATACGAAAACACTGAGGCTGAGAAAGATTATGTATTAATTTCTCTAAGGAAGGGTTGCCAGATAAAATATAGGATGCTCAGTTAAATTTTAATTTTAGATAAACAATGAATAATTTTAGTATAATATTTAATGGGACATACACATACTAAAAAAGTATTCATCATTTATATGAAATAAAAATTTAACTATACAATCTGTATTTTCATTTGCTAAATCTGGCAACTTAGTCGTCTAAGAGGACTTTGTAACAGAGCCAGGCCATAGAACCTAATTGTAATTACCAATCCAATTTCCTTCCCATTAGCCTACCAAAAATAGAAAAAAAAATTGCTGGTGAAAACACATCAGGAGGTAAAAACTCTTAAATGTACATTTTCTGTCACGTATTTACAAAGAAACCTAACAGCATTCAGAAACTTTGAGAAGCTATTCTTCTTCCTTTTTCTCCCTGAAAAGAATTGTGGTTTGAATACATAGGTATGGCCCATGGGAGGGTCAAATTCTGTGTCTCATACAGCTCAGCTTTAGTATCAATATCCAACAACTTATCATTACCAGCAGAAGTAATTATAACCAGATAATCCCACTGATAATATGACAGAGTCAATTTAAAGGTCAGCTTTGAAATTTAAAAGTGCTATAAAAAATTCATTTGTTCTTGATGTTCATTTCCTGCCAGAAATCACAAACCTCAATGGGGTTTTGGTAATTATCTCCATGGCAACTATTTACCACCTTCATGTGGAATAAG
>NW_003852397.1:46984347-47048279 GCF_000181295.1 Otolemur garnettii | reverse complement strand
AAAAAAAAAAAAACAACAACTATATAGTCACAACATGGGAAAAATACAATTAAATATAAGCCTGAAACTGAATGGCTTTCAAAATATTTGCTATTTTTTATGAGGCTATCATAATAAGAACGAATGGATTGCTTTATGAAACTAAAAAATTCTAAGTTTTCTTTCACTTCAGTCTACATTCAACACTGACAGTTTCAATTCATCAAAAAGAAAAATGTAAAAATACAATGCACAGATTAACTTATAGTCAGTTGAGTAGAAGTTTGAAATGGCCAAATAATTTCTAGAAAATGAACTGTTTATTGGAGAACTTTTCACATATGCATTTACACTGTAAATGTTTTATTGTAGATTTTAAAGGACTTTGAAAGTACTGAGTTGTACTATAGATCAAGGGCCAGAAAACTGAAGTCTATGGGCCATATCTTGTCTACCACCTGTTTTTAAAGATAAAGTTTCTTTGTACCTTTTCTGTAACGACTTTTGCATGACAGTGGCAGAGCTGATACTTGCAACAGAGACAGTAAAGTCCACAAGGCCTAAAATATTTACTCTCAAACACTTAGAGATCTAAAAATATACCTGTAATTCAATCCTATAATTCCTCTACTAGGTATATATCCAGAAGACAAGAAATCACATTATAATAAAGACATATGTACCAGAATGTTTATTGCAGTCTAATTCATAATTGCAAAGCCATGGACAAAGCCCAAGTGCCCATTGACCCGTGAATGGATCAATAAATTGTGGTATATGTACACCATGGAATACTATGTAGTCTTAAAGAAAGATGGAGACTTTACCTCTTACATGTTTACATGGTTGGAGCTGGAACATATTCTTCTTAGCAAAGTATCTCATGAATGGAAGAAAAAGTATCCAATGTACTCAGTCTTACTATGAAACCAATTTATAGCTTTCTTATGAAAGCTATAACCTAATTATAGCACAAGAAGAAGGGTAAAGGGGAGAGAGCATGGAGGGACAGGGGAGGGTGGGCAGAGGGAGAGTAATTGCTGGGATCACACCTACGGAGCATCTTACAAGGGTACATGTGAAATTTACTAGGTATAGAATATAAATGTCTCAACACAATAACTAAGAAAATACCGTGAAGGCTATGTTGACCAGTTTGATGAAAGCATTTAAATTGTATATAAAACCAGCACATTGTACCCCATGATTTCATTAATGTACACAGCTACGATTTAGTAAAGAAAAAAAAAAAAGGTAACCCAGAATAGACCACCACAGATACCTTGAATGGATTTTTGACAAAGATTCAAACACAATTCAATGAGAGGCAAGATGAACTTTTTGACAAATGATGGCAAGCAATTGAACATATATCTGTAGACAAAAATAAATAAATAAACCCTCCAAAAGAAAACAAATAAAAGAAAGTTTTCCAACCTTGTTTCAGACCCTGCAAATCTGATACTCTTCTTTAGAGTACTTTTACTTCAACATTAAGGTGCATATTTTTGGATATATGTTTAAAAATATGACAAAATGCCTCAAAAGTTGTTCTGAACCTAACAAAGTTATGGGAATGAGTCCTATTATAAACTCCTTAACTAAATGGGGAAAGAACTTTTCTTATAGCTCTATGACTTCAAAAGCACTCACAGGTAGAGAATAGCACCTTTTAGCATGGCTCCCTCCCTTCCTTCCTCCTTCCCTCACAGGTGCAGGGAAAGGAAAGATGAGACAGATAGGACCCTTGGGAAAACATCACAGCCCATCGTGGGGCACTCTTCTATTTCTAAATACAGCTCTATCATACCTGAGATCTCTGTTAATCTTCCCAAAATTTTGAAATTGCTTTTTTTTTTGCATTTGTATATGTGTGTGTGCATGCAGATCTTCATTCATATTCTTAAAAACGTTTCCCTGGAAACCTCAAACTGTAATTTTAAGTATTGTCTCATAATGAACTCTTGTTGTTTAAAACACTTACTTTAATCAAATGAATCTACCTGTACTTCAGGAGTTCTCATCACAATCTTAGATAAATTACTCTATTTATAAGTATAGTGGATAAAGGGATATCCATGTATGGTTGTTAATTAAAATATGGTTAGTGTACTATGTTTTTCTTTTCATACCATGTCTACATAAGACCAAATTATCTAGCTATATGTATATATAACATCCATATATACTATGCTAAATGTTTCCAGATACAACACACACAAATTTAAGTTTTTTTAATTTATGTATTTATTTTTGAGCCAGAGTCTTAATATGTTGCCCTTGGTAGAGTGCTGTGGCATCACAGCTCACAACAACCTCAAACTCTTGGGCATAAGCGAATCTCTTGCCTCAGCGTCCTAAGTAGCTGGGACTACAGGCACCCACCACAACACCGGGCTATTTTTGTTGCAGTTGTTATTGTTTAGCTGGCCCAGACTGGGTTCAAACCTGCCAGCCTAGGTGCATGTGGCCGGCACTGTAACCACTGTGCTACAGGTACCAAGCCAGAAATTTAAGTTTAAAAGTTAAAATATTTAAGAACTGATTCAGGAAGATTAGAATGTAGTAGAACAAAATAGAAAAAAAGAGATGAAGACCAGTATAGGAAAAAGCAAAGCAAACAAAAGAATTATGGTCTCCATCATCTTCTATTTATACATCTTCTCAAAACTTTAGTTTTTCATCTGTGAGATGGAGATAATAACACTGGATTATAGTATAGAAGGATTAAATGAATTAGCATATGTAAAGTGTCTAATTAAATATTCAGTACACAGTAAACTCCAATAAATGGTAGATATTATTACTACTGATTAATGTACAGAAAGGGTGGTGATATTCATTGTGGCAACAAAAAAGAAAGTGGCTGATGAACAAGAATTTACATTTTTCTAAACTTCTCATCACACACCTTCTACTATGTTCTTCCTTCTTCGCTTTAATTAAGCTCTTATTTATAGGGAGGTTCTCAACCAGATGGACTATGGCTAATTGACACTGGGTTTATCCTGTTCTTTTTCTGATCCTTGCATAGCTTCTTATAGTTCTGTGGTGGCCAAACTAGTTGTCTTCCAGTTTTCAAACACTACCTATGAATCAGTCATTTGTTGCTATATATAAACACCCTCAAAACTTAGGGATTTAAAACGCCAGTCATTTATTATCACTCATGCATTTGAGGGAAAGCTTTGGGTTAATTAATCTCTTCTAGTCTTGAGCCTAAGCTGCAGGTCAAGCCTAGATCTCAGACCAGAAAGCTAGTAAGGACAGGTTCTTGTCATGGTGATGGCAAAAGCAGAAGAGAGTGAGCCAACCATGTAAACACATGCCAAGCCTTTGCTTACATGGAGTCTGCTAATATCTAAAGGATATTTTACCAAAGTTATTTTCATGGTTGAGCCTAAAGTCAAACAGTAGGGTGGAAGTGGAAGGCACTGCAAAATGATCTTTTGCAAATGCCAAAGATACTTGCAGAGTAAAAGAAATGGAGTCATTAATAAAATCTATCCATCTATCACAACCTGTTTGCTGATGAGATCTATAGATAGATTCCTTGCTCAGCTCTCTCATCTAAAACCTCTGCAGTTGAGTACGTCTGTGCTTGCCCATCTCATCTACCTCTCTATACCTTGAGTACATAATTTATGAGGAATGCTCTGTCTGTTCATCAAAACATGAATGTTTTCACTTAACCCTCTGGTTATAAAATAAGTTTGTTGACTCAATAACAAAAAGCTTGCAAAAGGAAAGTGGTAGGTTTGAGTTCCCCTTGACTTTATTTTTCATATCCTAACCTAAAAACCTTATCATGTTTTTCATTTATTCCCCTTTTGTTAAAGCTTTGTGGATTCAAGGGGCACATCATTTTCTTTCTTTCTCATATGTACCTTCCCTCATCATTAAGTTCTCAAGACTGACATACTGTGAAAAATATTTAAAATTTTAAAAGGGAAGTCTATTCACACAGCCTGTTCTAGACATTTGTGAAAATGCCATATTGCATGTGGAATGGGGGTAGCAAATGAAAGAAAAGGAAAGAAAGAGAAGGAAGGGAAGGGAAGGGAAGGGAAGGGAAAACTTTGTTTCATTTAGCTTGAGTGAAAATGCTCATTTTTACATGCCTTCCCAGCATCCATAATCTTACAATCCTGATTTATTGTGAGGCTCCTGCTGGCATGGCCAAGTGCCAAATTACAGCAAAATTATATGGTTATCAACATATCTCTAACTTGTGTAGTCCCTTGCCATCAACATCCATGCTGCACCGATTCTCATTTGGAATCAAACCAAAGGCAATCATCTGTCTATTGAGCTTGTCCAAATTTTTGCCCTTTCTTGAGCTGAGAGCTCTATGGTCCAAATTAAAGGATTCTGTCTGCCCAGTTAGGAGGCATGACATGGCCCAGCAGCCTCCACACAGAACAAAGGACTGGAAGCCACTCGGGCAACCCTGGCAAAGTGAATCTGACTGCTAAGCAACCAGGCTAGATGGGGCTTCTGCCTGCTGTCAAGGCAAATGAGCTTTTTGTTGTTTTTTAAAAATTATCCATTCCTTTCACTGTCTCTACATAAGCATAATATTCCATGATTTTATTGGCCCTGAAGCTGAAATTCAATGTATTTGACTCTCTCTGTTGTTAAAGGAGCCTTTGGCAAAAATATTGCTGCTCAAGTGAACCTCAGCTGAGGCCATTGTTGGGTGCTAATGTGAGATTTCCTTGATGTTGAAACAGAATTAACTCTTGAGAGATTTTCCATCCCTTTTCTCAGAACTTCCATACCACTGAGGCTTGCTGGCTATATATTTAGGGTAAAAACTGTTAAATTCCCTTAATTCTTCACTGATTTGTTAAAAGTACTCTCCCAGTTGGGAGTAAAAGGGAGCAGAAGCTCTGACCCTTGTCTCTGGGAAGTTTGTATTCTTCTAGGGAGGGTTAAATGCACACACACAGGAAGAGAACCAATAGTATAGGATCCGTTCACGGTGAGAGTAGATGGACAATTGGGGAAATAAGTTTTGAAGAGTTGAATGATGTCAGTGGTTTTTTTGTTTGTTTGTTTGTTTTTTACTTTCAATTCTATAATAATGTTTTTCAAACGTTAAAGCACTAAATATAAAACAGATAAAAGTGGATCTCTCTGAAACATCTTTGATGTTGTTTACCCATATATTTGAATGACAGAGGTGTTCCCCCTTCTGGCTCTGGTACTACTTTGTTAAACCATGTTAGTTATCTGCAAGTGTCATCGCTAACTTATGAGCTCCTAGAAGGCAAGTGACTTTATTCACTCTGTACTCCTGAGGCAAGAACAGAGCAAATGTAAGGCAAATACATTCCAATGCTGTTCTCCCTCTTCAGGGACAGACATTGCTATTGACTACAGAATACCTTTAGTTTGATTCTTGCTTAAAGATGAGGCTTAAAAACCCTCATCTCTGTGTTCAAGGCAACCCTCCCTGATCTGTTGTGTTGGGAAAGGAGAATAAATTGATTTGCCTTTTCTGTTCTATCATCTAACACAGTGCTGGCAAATGCTAAGTGCCCAGAAAATGTTAAAAGGAATGATATTTTCAAAGAATAGGTCTTATTTTCATATTAATAGAATGGTAAGTAAAATACAGCCAAAAATTTATGCGAGATCTAATGTGGTGAGAAGGGAGCACAAGAACATTTCTGGATAGTTTTCCTGCCTCTGACATTCCATATCCTTCCTGTGATTTTCTCTATTCCTAGCGATATGCACAGGACAGCGCCTGAATTCTTGTTCATGTGAATGTTTCCAGCATCCACATTGAGGCTGACTTGCAGAGATGCAATCTGTAGACAACTTTTACCCCCACTATTAGATTAAAAAAAGTCAAAATAAGTGTAATAAATTTTCATTTGCTCATGGTTTATAAACAATATCTAGCTATTCACATTGATCTTCAGTTTGTAAAAGATAGCCAAGAACTTGGACTTAAACGACACTCACGTACTGACCAATTATTAAGTATCAGAGATGTTGCAAGTGTTTACTGAGCGAGAGAAGAAAAAAAGAAATTCTACCAACTTGCATAGTATTTGTTCCCTCTCCTAAAATTATTTATAACCAAATCTGTGATACAAATAATTTAAAAGCAAATGTCTCTAATGGACCTTGAGCCTCGTTTCCTTTCATTCACGCTACTCACTTGGCCTTGGCTGCTCTCTCCCACCTCCCTTACCCAGCTGGAGTAATTCTCACTTGAACCCTAATTCAGTGTTATTTTCTGTATTGAGTCAATCAGACCTATGTCTACTAGCAGAATTAGTAAACTACTAAAGAGCCAGAGGAGGATTTCCTTTCAAGGTGGTAATTAAACGCTATGTACTATGTCATTTCATCTCTGTTCCCTTAGTACTTTCTTCATAGTTTAATTATTGCAGGGTGAACCTTTAATTTATTATTCTTTTCCCCAACTATATCCTCCAGAATGAGAAATATATTTTCTTCATTTTTTTTTTTTTTTTTTATTCTGAGCCTTGAGTGTAGGTAAGTATGATGTCATGGTCTGGGTTTCTGAGAAAGCAAAGCATATGGCAAAAGCTTATATGCATTTGTATTAGGAACTAAAATTTCTGGGAGCAAGAGAAAATGGAATAGTAGGATGGAGAAAAGGAAAGAAGAATTTTTTTACAAAAACTGCTGTCAGCTATTAAATGTGAGTGATTGCTTGATCTTACAAGACAGTCTCTTTGGAGGTCATTTGAACAATATTTTTTAGACCGCTTACCCTTGAGGATAAGGATGGAAGAATTTATTTACCAATTTATGTCTTCTATTGCTGAGTTCTGCCCCACATAGCCTGAAGTGGCCCATATTTCGAAGTTGTTCATGTGTGGGATCAAAATAAATGTTTGCTGTCTTGAATGCCTCGACATCCATAGGGATGATTCACTACAGGAAGAAAAAGGGGCTGAACCCCGGCATTGGGTCGAGTACTGGCCAGCTGTATTTGCTTGAGTGCATCTGAGTCTACACAGGGCTGGTCTGCACAGCAGTGACTGAACCAACTGAGGGGTGAGTGAAGCTGACAGGATCTGAAATGCCTCAGTAATAATTTGTGTAATTGATTTGAATACAAAATAGCCTATAGTAAGAGACAAAATAGAGGCACACATAATGTGTCATAGGCCAATTAGCACTGGAGCAAAGGAAGTATATGGAAGGAAGTATATAGTTTTATAGGTAACCCATGGATAGGGAATTTGGGACTGAAGAAGTGCCAGAAGAAAAAGAACCTGGAAATCCCATGGGAAGTTCAGCAAATGGACGAAAACCCTGCTGAACTCAAAACATGACCTTGTCATTAAGGAGGGAATGAGGTTAGAAAGTTTATTAAAGTCCTTGAATTAATTCATTCAACAAATATTTTACTGAACACTTACTGTGTTCCAGGAATTTTTCTAGTCCCTAGAATAACAGTAATGGACAAATCTCAAACTCAAGAGTTTGGACTGAGTTCAGGAGGTAGAAAAGAGCCAGAGGAGGATTTCCTTTCAGGGTAGGTAATTAAAAGCTATGTATTACACAGCACAAAGCAAAGAAATAGCAAATATCTTTCCTGTGTTTCAGCTAAAGAAGGAAGAGTTAATCAAGTTACACAGGAAATGCTCCACAGGGGAAATTTATTTTCAGGTCAGGAAGTGACTTATTTTGCCAGGGAGGATTTATTACACTTCCAACCTCTACTGCTTGGCAGAAAGTGCTTTTTGCTGCAGATAATGGAGACATCAGGCAAATAACTTAGCAAGTAAGTTGCACAATCACTAAGTAGACAGCATTTAAAATAAAGGTGAACATCTAGAGAGCATCATCTATTTTTGCAAAGGAAATTAGAAAGGCATCCATCAATCTAAGACATTGATAAATAAAAGTATACATTTAAAATAAACTACGATCAGGTCCAAACGCAAACAATGAAGTTGTTCCAGGCATTCAAAAATCAGCATCCCTAAGCCAAGATCTAATGACTCTGGGCCAGATAGAATAAGATGAAACAATGCAGAATACATTTAAAAGCAGCATGTGATGACAGAAGATGCTGCACTGGACCAGAACAGAGTCTAAGCCTTTATTATCACTGTGTCTAATGAGAAGCAAGGAAAGCATAATATTACACTTCACACTGCTGGACACCCAGATTATCCCCTACAGTTAAGCTCAGGTGAATGCATAATAGAATGTACTAATTTAAACCATATAAAGTTGCCTTTTTTAAAAATCAAAAATGGCCAAACATCAGATATTGCATGCTCAAAATTATAAGAGGACTTCAAAAAGTTTGTGGAAAAAATAGAATTCAAAGATACATTTTCTTAAAATAAACTTTTTCTCTTCATCATATTTAAGACACGTTTTTAAGTGATGATAGCGGCCATTTAATCCATTCCTAAATAACTAAATATCTTAGGAATGTAATCATGTCAATATTGTCTTTTTATATTATTAACTGAAATAAAAATGGGTGCCCATTAAGATTTTTTTTAACGTTAGTGCAAAAATAAGTCAGAAAGAGCTATAAAGTGGATGCCAAATTATTGCCCATCAAAACGAACAAAATTGTACTTGTCTGATGAGCGGAATGAACAGGAGCATTGTCTGTGGTCTATGGACTCTATGTTGAAGCTTTATTGGACTTTTTCTGTTAAGGCTTTGGCTAACTTTCTCAAAGCACTCCCACAATAATCATGTGTTATCGTTCTTTGGTCCTCCAGAAATTCAACAAGCAAAATGTCTCGAATGTCATAAATAAATAAATAAATAAATAAACAAATAAAATTAAATGTTACCATGAATTTTGCTTTGACTGGTCTGCATGTATTTTGACTGGATCACATCCACCTAGTGGTAGCCAGTGCTTTGATTATGTTTTGTCTTCAGGATTGTACTGGTAAAGCCAGGTTTCATGTCCTATTACAATTCTTCGAAGAAATGTTTTAGGATCTTGATCTTCTTTAAAATGTCCATCGACAGTTCTGCTTCTGTTTTTGGCTGATCTGAGCGCAATGGTTTTGGCACTGTTTAAATGGAAAGATTGTTCATTTTTTATTTTTCAGTCAGAACTGTGTAAGTTGGACTTATTGAGATGTTAATAATGTTGATTATTTTTCTGCTCTTAATTATCGATCCTCTCCATTTAGGAGATGAGGTTTTGTGTTTTTTTTTTTTTCCTTGAAAACTGATGATGTGCTTCCATGTGCTTCATCCTCAACATCATCTTGCCCCTTTTAAAACAAATTATCCATTTGTAGACTATTGATTTCTTTGGGACATTTTCCCCATAAATGTTTTTAAAGCATCAGTGATTCCACCATTCTTTTATCCAAGCTTCACCAAAACTTTGATGTTTGTTTTTGGTTCAATTTTAGCAAAATTCTGATAGGGGCTCTTTTCAAATGGATGTCTTATCCTTCTTAGTTCCTCAAACTAAATACTGCCTAAACATGTTATAACAAGTTCGTTCAAGTTTATTTTGGTTTAAACACTTTTGAAATCCATTCATACTTTTTAAAGTAATGTTTATTTTTCATGAGCTTTTCGAAGACCCACTATACGGTTTTCTGTTTTCAAATTTCAGAATGTTGGAGCAAGGACCTTTGAAAATCAGCTTCGCCTTAAAATAAATGACAACACTAGCAAGATTATCAAAATCAAGATTTTCAGAACTTTGAAAATTAACTAAAGACTTTGAATATTCCAAGGGGTGTTTATTCAAGAAAATTGATGAATTGCAGTAAGAACCATAAGCTTTGTGCATTTTAACTTTCCCTGATCCCATTATTTTTCCCCAGGTCCATAGTAGACTTGACAACAATACCCTCAAAAATATAGGGGCCTGAGAGTTAGCTACTTATCAGTAACTCGAAAAGGGAAGAATGAGTTTGGAGCACTCCCAAAAGTTTTATTGCCAAAGAATTGACACCATTTCGCTTGGAAGCTCATTGAAAATCTCAATTTTCATGATTTTTTTTTCTTTTTATTTCAAATTAATATGAGGGCACAAAAGTTTAGGTTACATTGTTTTCAGTTTTCTAAGGTAAAGTTCAACTTGTAGTTGAGCCCTTCACCTAGGGAGTGTGCTGAACACCCCTGGATTGTGCACATTAGATGAGAGCCCATGAGTCACCCTCCCTCCTCCCCTCTTCCCTCTCCTTCTTCTCTCCTCCCCCCTTGGTAGACTATACTTGTGTTTTATCATTTATGTGGTGTGTAGTCGTTTATATATTGGTTTCATGTCAAAACTGAGTACATTGGGTACTTTTTCCCATTCTGGAGATACTTTAGTGGGAAGAATGTATTTCAACTCCATCCAGGTAAAGACAAAAGACGTAAAGTCTCCTTTTTCTCTTATGGCTGAATATTTTTCCATGGTACATATATGCCACAGTTTGTTAATCCATTCATGGTTTGATGGACATTTGGGTTGCTTCCACGACTTGGCAATTGTGAACTGAGCTACAATAAACATTCTTGTGCAAATGTCCTTGTAGTAAAATGATTTCTGTTCTGGGTAGATACGTAGTAATGAAAATGTGGGATCAAATGGAAGGTCAACTTGTAGTTCTTTAAGAATTCTCCATAATTCTTTCTAAAAGCTTGTAATCCCACCAGCAGTGTAAAAATGTTCCCTTCTTTTCCCATCCAAGCCAGCGTCTGCATATTTTTTTACTTGACCTCAGAACTTGCTCTATGCAAACAGCACTCACCACAAGGCATTTGTCAAAAAATAATCAGTAACAATTGTTTAATATCAAAGATGCCTGAGTAGGCATATTCCCTGGGATATGTCAGAACTATAGAGTGGGTAAGTGAAAAAAGAAAAAGAAAAATCTGGAGAATGAGTCATCTGTAAAGGGATTTGAAAAGCACTGACATATTCCTGGGAATCTAGAAGACCATACAGATAAGAGGGCTATAGAACTGAAAGGTATGAGAAGACCCAAATCTCTCACCTGGGCTAAAATGGAGATAAAGCAGGAAGTGAAGGCTAACACGAAGCTGCCAACTGCCTTCTAGAGCACTGAAGGATGCCCCAACACAGACACCAAGGCCACTTGGCAAAGTCTGGGATACTTATTGGTTCAAATCATTTAACTAAACCTTGGTCTAACCATTCATCAGCTGACCAAGAAAATAACTGAACAAGTACTATAATGGCCTCACACTACCAGAAATACATATTTCAGGGTCTTCTTCCAGAGTATGAACACCAAAGAACTAACAGCAACAACTATAACAATAAATACCAACGGCAAACCCTGGGGAGGGAAATATCTTATTTCTAGAGCTGCAACTTTACATTATTTAAAACGTTTTCAAGAAAAAATCACAAGACATGCAAAGAACTAGGAAAGTGTTGTCCATGTACAGGGGGAAGTAAAAAAAGACTCAGTTAGAAAGCATTCTCAAAAAAGTGCAGACATTGGATGTAGTAGACAATGGCTTTAAGTAAAGTTTTGAAAATGTGTAAAGAACTAAAATAAATGTCTAAAGAATGAAAGGGAGGTGTGAAAATAACATCTCACCAAATAAAGAATATTAATACAGGCACAAAAGTCATAAAAAGAACCAAATAAAAATTCTAGAGCTGAGGAGAGCACCATGTGAAATAAAACATTCACTGCATGGGATTAACAGGAGATTTGAAGTAGCAGGAGATGAATCAGCCTAGAGAACAGAAAGAAAAAAACCAAGAAAAAGAATAGAGCCTCTGGGAGACCATTAAGGAAAAGGAGAAAGGGTCAAAAGGAATGTTTGAAGAAATAGTGGCTGAAAACTTCCCAAACTTGGTGAAAAATATTAATCTACATATTGAAAAAGCTCAGTCAATATCAAATAGGATAAACTAAAAGAGAGTCACACCTACATCCATCATAGTCAAGTTGTCTAAACCAAAGACAAAGAGTCAATCTTGAAAGAAGCAAGAAAAAAGGAAACTCACTCTATAAAAGGGATCCTCAGTCAACGTTTTAGAAACCACGGAGAGGAGGAAACAGCGGGATGCTACAAAGTGCTGAAAAACAAGACTGTCAACCAAAGCTCTATATTTAGAAAAAGTTATCTTCAAAAGTCAACAAAAATTAAAGACATTTCCAGATAACCAGAAATAAAATTCTTCACAAGGAGATTTCCCTATCAGAAATATTAGTAGTAGGGCGGTGCCTGTGGCTCAAAGGAGTAGGGCACTGGCCTCATATGCTGGAGGTGGCAGGTTCAAACCCAGCCCCAGCAAAAAAACTGCAAAAAAAAAAGAAAGAAAGAAAGAAAGAAAAAGAAATACTAGTAGTAATCATTCAACGTTTTAAGAAAGGACAAAAGAGAGTAAATCTAATTCTCATGAGGACATCAAGAGCACTCTAAAGGTAAATGCAGAAGAAAACATAAAAGACCATGTATTTCTGTTGGTAAAGTTTTTCTTCTATCTTAATTAAGAGACAAGTTCATAAAGCAGTTTTATAATTAAAACTATCTTGATGGGTTTAAAATGCATAAAGATATAATTTATGTGGCAGTAATAGTACACATGAGGGGGAGACAATGAAGAGAATAATGCAAAGTTTTTTCATACTATTCAAATTAAAGTAGGTCATATTAAGTTGTTAATTGCACTCCTTAGCACAAGCACTGAGAAAATTAAAAACAACTAATACACACATATATATTTTTGTGTGTATATATATATTCCTTTGGGTTGTGTGTACATATATGTACATATATAATGTATCTATGTGCATGTATATATATATATATATATATATATAATGTGTGTGTGTGTATATGTATCCCAAAGGAATCAAATGGCATATTGGAAACATTTATTTAACAAAAACAAGACAATAACCCAATTATAGCCCCATGATTGCGTTAATGTACACAGCAATGATTTAATAAAAAAAATGAAAATAGAAAAAAGAAGCCAAGGCAATAATGGATGAATAGAGGAACCAATGTTACACAGCAACAGGAAAATTATAGCACAATGGGAGACATAAATGTTACCTTATCAGCAAGTACTTTGATTGTAAATGGACTAAACATTTCAATCAAAAGGCAATGATTAGTAGAATAATTTTTTAATTACCTAAATATATGTTGTCTATAAGAGGCACACTTTAGATTCACAGATATAAGTAGGTTGAAATTTAAAGAGATAATAAAAAATATACTATGAAATTTTACCTAAAAGTAAGGAAAAGTGGCTAAGTAAATATCAGAAAAAAAAACTTTAAGAAATAATTTGTAGAGACAAAGAAATATATCTAATAATATAAAAGGATTAATCAATCAAAAAAATAAAACTTTTAAGCATAATGCACTTAGCAATAAAACCTAAAATCCAGGAAGCAAAACCAACTGAATTAGAGGGATAAATAGAAAATCTAGCAACAATAGTTGGATACCTCAATATTACACATTCAATCTTTTTATGTTTTTATTGAATGGTAACTATGTACATTAATGCACTTATGGGGTACAGTGAGGGATTTTCACACACAATCTGAAACACTTCCATCAAACTGGTTAACAGAGCCTTCATGTCATTTTCTTAGTTATTGTTTTAAAACGTTCACATTCTACTCTTAGAAAGATTCACTTGTACCCCTGTAAGATAAACCTCAGAAGTGACCCCTCCAATCCCTCTCCCTCCACCCATCCCCCCTACTCTCTCCCTCCCCCCTCTCCATATTCTTAGGCTGTTATTAGGTTATAACTTGCATATGAAAGGTATAAATTAATTTCATAATAGGGGTGTGTACATTGGATACTTTTTCTTCCATTCTTGTGATACTTTGCTAAGAAGAACATTTTCCAGCTCCATCCATGTGAACATGAAGGACGTAAAGTCTCCATCTTTCTTTATGGCTGCATTGTATTCCATGGTGTACATATACCATGCCCAAGTGCCCATCGATCCATGAATGGATCAATATTGCACATTTAAATAGTGAATAGAACAATGAGATAGAGATCAACAAGAAATACAAGACTTGAATATTGTGATTTATAAAATAACTAGGACTAACAAATATATATTTACACACACACACACACGTATATAACTACATTGAACAACAGAATACACATTATCTTCAAATGTACCTGGAATATTTACCAGGATAGACCATATGTTAGGTGATAAAATAAATGCGAATGAACAAAAAGGACTTAAAAATCATGTGACATACATTATATAATCACAATGAATGAAATTTAAAATGTATAACAGAAATAAAATCAAGAAATTAATAAATATATGGAAATTAAAAAACTTTAAAGTGTCAAAGAGGAAATCACAAGGGTAATTAAAAAATACTTTGCAACGACATGTAAATGAAAGCACAGTATAACAAAAATTATAAGGTACATTAAAAGCAGCCCTCAGAATGAGAACTATACCTGTAAGATCTCAAATAAATAATTTCTCTTACAACTTAAGGCAATAGAAAAAGAAATGCAAACTAAAACTGAAGCAAGCAGAAGGAAGGAAATAAAGATGAAAGAGGAGGCGTTACTATGTATCTTACAAAAATAAAAAGGATTATAAAGGGATACTATGACAAACTCCTAAAAGATACAAAGGACCAAAACTGACTCAAGAAGAAATTGAAAATTTAAATAGACTTATAACTGCTAAAGACATTGAATTACTAATCAACAAAGATTTCAAAAAGAAAAACCACAGACCATGTGGCTTTAGTGATGAATTCTACTATATGTGTAAAGAATCAATGACAATTCTTCATAAGTGGTTCCAAAAAGTAAAAAGAGAAAGGAAAACACCTCAATTAATTTCACAAGCCCAGTATTTCCTTGGCGTCAAGAACATCAGATAAGGTATTATGAACCCAAGGACAAGAAAAAGAAACTATAGAACAACATCTTTGTGAACATAGACCTAGAAATTTTCTTTAGCAAAGTACTAACAAACTGGATTCAGCAACATCTGAAAAGAATTATGTATCACGGCAAAGTAGGTTTATCCCAGGAAGGAAAGTTTGCTGATTAAATCAAACAACATAATAAACCATATTAATTGAAGGAAGGACAAAAACAGACAATAATCAATATATTAATATAGATGCAAGTAAAGCATTTCACAAAATCCGAAATCATTTCTTGTTAAAATTATTCATGGTAGAAATAGAACTCCCTCAATGTGATAAAGGTGCACTATGAGAAACCCACAGTTCACATATACTTAATGGTAAAAAAAGATATGTCTTCCACCTAAGAACAGGAAGAAGGCAAGATGTCTGTTTACCTACTCAACATGATATTGGAGATTATAGGGCAACTAGACAGGAAAAAGAAAAAAAGTGAAATTCTCTCCATTTGAAAATCACATGATCTTGTGCATATAAAACCTAAGTAATCCATGAAAATTAGAACCATATAGACATTTCTCCAAAGAAAATATGCAAATAACCAATAAGCACCCGAAAAGATGCTCAGTGATCAACATAATTCATCACAAGGAACATGGAATTTGAAATCGCAATAAGATACCACTTCACAGTCACTAAAATGTCTATAATACAAGGTCACCATAAAGTTCATGTACAATTTTAAATAGTAAGCAAAACATAGAGAGTAATAAGTGTTGGTGAGGATGTGGAGAATTTAGAGTCTCTGTGCATTGCTGGTGGGAATTTAACATGGTAAAAACACTATGAAAAACAGTATGGCAAAAAAATTAAAATATAACCTAAAAAAATTAAAGATAGTATTACCAGCAATTTTTTTTTTTTTCTGGGACAGAGCCTCAAGCTGTCCTCCTGGGTAGAGTACAATGGCATCACAGTTCACAGCAACCTCTAGCTCCTGGGCTCAAGCGAGTCTCCTGCCTCAGCCTCCTAAGTAGCTGGAACCACAGGCACAATGCCTGGCTATTTTTTGGTTGCAGCCGTCATTGTTGTTTGGCAGGCCTGGGCTGGATTCGAACCTGCCACCTTAGGTGTATATGGCTGGCACCTTAGCCACTTGAGCCACAGGCACTGAGCCAGCAATTTTTAATTCTAGATGTACATCTGAAAGAATTACAGAGACTCAAAGAGATATTTGTACACCAATGTTCATAGCAGCATTATTTTCAATATCCAAAAGGGAGAAATAAACCCTAATGTCTATTGCTAGATGAATAAATAAGCAAAATATGGGACAGACATACAGTAGAATATTATTCAACTTAAAAATAATGAAGTGCTGATGCACAGTGCAACATGAAGCTTGAAAACATTTTGTAAGTGAAGGAAGCCAGACACAAAGGAACCCAGATTGTAGGAGCTCATGTAGGCAAAAAGTCCAGAATGGACAAACTCGGAAAGAAAATAGGCCATTGTTTGCCAGGGCTGGATTCCCTTTACTTATTCCTCTTAAATAAAATGAAAACAACTTTATAAATGAAAATCAAGCATGAATATTTAATATAAACTAGTGTTAGGATCTTTCCTGTAAGAGTTGATGCCATGTTTTTGAAACTAAATGGTTTTCCTTAGTATGTGACATTAACACTGTCTTCTAAAGGGAAGAATTTTTTACATCTGCAAACACATATTACTGTGTAACTTGTACCTTAAATAGTCCAACTCTTCTATCTTATTCTGCATTTTAAGTACTCCAAAACAGAGGCTCAAAATCCTCATTGTACATTAGTCATTTGGGGAGTTTTAAAATATATTAATGCTTGGGCCCCACCTCCAGGGATTCTGATTTAATTGACCTTGGTGGGTGTAGTACTATGTAAATTTTCTCCGGTGATTCTAATATTTAATCAGGGTAGAAATACTCCTCTCTGAAGCCTTTGTCCTGAATGATGTCAAGTTATATTGTCTTCATTTGGCCTTTACTTGGCCCAAATTCATTATTGCCCTTGTTCTTTGGTTCTTACTTGAAAGCTATTAATGTAATATCTTTTCACTCCTTACACTTAAAATAACATCAAATGTGGGAACTAAAATCAAGGAACTGTGCTCAGTTGTAAAGTGGTCATCTGGCAAGTTCAAATGATAATTTTATTTTTTTATTATCATCAAAATAAAAATTTGATGGGAACTTTAGGAATCTCAAGGAGACAGTGGGCCCAGTTTTAGAAACTGTTATATAGCCAATCCAATTACAGTTAGCCAATAACAGACTATGGCCTTTAAAATCTGAATGTATATTGTTCTATATTGCAATGAACTTTGGAAGCATAAAACTAATTTGGTAGTCATTTTCAAGGGTGTGTAGAAATAGTTTAAGTGACTTTATAAGTAGTATTAATCCTTTTCAATAAGTGATGCTGAAAAAAATGGGATTGCCCTATGCCGAAGAATGAAACTGGACTTCTACCTCTCATCATATACAAAAATAAACTCAATATTTGTTAAAGACTTACTTGTAAGAGCTAAAACTGTAAAAATACTAGAAGAAAATCTTGAGAACACTCTTCTGGACATGAGTCTGGGCAAAGAATTCATGACTAGGACCTCAAAAGTGAATGCAAGAAAAGCAAAAATAGACAGCTGAGACTTCATTAAACTAAAACGCTTTTATAAAGCAAAAAACTATTTCACAAAGTGAGCAGACAACATGCAGAATGGGAAAATACATTTGCAAACTATTTGTCTGGCAAAAGACTAATATCCAGAATTTATAAGGAACTCATACAGAAACAAATAATCCCATTAAAAAGTGGGTAAAGGACATAAATAGGCATTTTTTTTAAAAAGAAACACACCAATGGCCAACGAGCATATGGAAAAATGCTCAACATCACTAATCATCAGGGAAATGTAAATTAAAGCTACAATTAAATATCATCTTACACCAGTTAGAATGGCAATTACTAAAAAGGCAAAAAATAACAGATGTTGGCAGGGATATGGAGAAAAGGGAACACCTATACACTGTTGGAAATGTAACATGTATGAAAAACACAATGAAAACTTCTCAAAGAACCAAAAATAGGACTACTGTTTGATCCGGCAATCCCACTACCGAGTATCTATCCAAGGGGATGGGGGAAGGTCATTATATTAAAAAGAAGTATTTCAAGAATGGAAAAAAAAAAAAAAACACCCCATGTGCTCCCTATTAAACTGAAACCAACCAATGAGGACAAGGTGCACAGAGGGAAGTAAAACTCAGTGGAATCAGGCAGAGGAGGGAGGAAAATGGGAGGAGAAAAAAAACTAGTGTGTACTGTGAACACTACTTGGGTGACAGGCACACCTATAGCCAGTACCCAAGCATTACAAAAGCCATTGTTGTAACCTGAAATATTTGTGCTTCCTTAATATTTTGAAATTTCAAAAAGATGCTTGAATTTGTATGTTTATCACATACTATTCTCAAAAGCAAAGATATTGGCTCATCAATGAATGATTTGATAAAGAAAATGTGCTATATATTAATATATACAATGGAATACTGTTCAGCCATAAAAAAAATAAAACCATGTTTTTTGCAGCAACATAGATGGACCTAGAGGCTGTTTTACTAAGTGAAACAGCTCTAACACAGATAGACAAATACCATATGATCTTACTTAGTGGGAGCTAAATAATGTGTACACATGGATACAGAGTATGGAATAATAACAAAGCTTCAGCAAGTTAGGGTGATATGAAATTACTTAATGAGTACAATGTATATCAATTAATGATGGAGATACTGAAAGCTCTGACTTCATCGTTCACATACCCATGTAACATCATTACAATTGTATCCCATACATTTATACAAATAGAATTTAAAAATAAGTGGTGTGGCCTTGAGGAAGACTAGAAAGTTAGCATGGTTAATCTGCTAAACTTAAACTTGTGGTTTGTTGCGTTGTAAGGAACAATGTTCAACCTGAGTCCATCTGTTCACATTCATGGGTAACTGGAGCTGGAACAAACAAGCACCAAAGGCTGGTCGTTTCAAGTTATCCCCCTAGAGATAATAAAGGGACACCAAGCTAAAAGTTGTGAAGAAAAACCAAGGAGTCATGTCTGAAGAGGAGAAGCAGAAAACTCCCCATGCACTAATGGCCAACAGGAAGAGACGTAAACAGAGGAACAAAATAAAAACATTTGGAAACATGGATGGAAGATGAAGCAGCTACAGAGCATGAAGGGAGGATAGAGTGTTGGGATTATTCTCCAAGGTCAACTGAACTGAAAATTCGGTTTAATAGGATGACGTGTCCTAACCAAGCCCCTGTGCCCACTCTCTTGGAAGTTTGGACCAATTATTCGATCTTCATGGATTTGTGTAATAATTTCTATATTTTAAAAGCAGGTTGATCAGACTCTATCTCTCAACTGTTTTCTTTTTTTATTCTCAACAAATGAATATGTGTAAATTGACTGTGTGTATGTGTGTGTGTGCAAGAGAGGTAATATCATTGTGCCTTCCTTTGAAGTTAGCTAATAATTTTTCAGGGTTATGGTTTGGTCTATTTTTTGATGATGAAAGCCAGGCAAGGATAGGATATACTCTTTACTCAAGGTAACTCAGATGAAAGTGATGAAGCCAGGATCTAAATTGAGTATATTTGATGCCAAAGACTGTACTTTTTCTACTCCTTTATACTTCTCTCCACTATAAAATGTATATATCTTTTACTTGTTCTGGAAAGAATGCAGTGGCTTACTATGGTCTAAAATAATGGTGCAATCTAGAATCCAGACCATATAAAAGACAGTAAGGGGAAAGTCATTTGTAGGGGAAAGGATACTTAAAATATGCAGGACCCATGGGCTGAAAGTTTGGGATTATTGAGGTTCAAATTAAGTTCAGAATTCTTTGTCAGCCAATCTTTAAATAAAACCTGGCCGGATGTGTTATTTACACTATCAGAAAAACAACTGCTCAAGAAAAGCCAAGTATTTACTAGCATCTCATTTTAAAAATAATAATCCTCACAGGGAACTTTCTTTAAGAGCCCAGGGACATAAAGAATGATACTTATATAACATTATGGGATTTATATATAAAAGCAACACTTTTGTAACAATCTTGAGATTACTGGAGTGTGTGGTAAATTAGTGTAATTAATTTTTATTAGCTTTCCAAAATGTGTTTCCCAAATTCAACTTCAGTTTTTTCACTATAGCCCCAAAGAAGGATGTGCTGTTTAAACAAAATTAAGCAGGTCTCTTTATTGCTCTATTATAACAAATACATTCTAAGCATATATAAAACTCTAAGGATTAATATTTAGCCAGATTTAATATTCTGAATATTTGAGTACCTTTGCTATATATATTTATTCACTTGCTCATTTATATGTAAGCAGCCTGGATGGAAGAGTTCGATTTCTTTTTATAACACTTCCGGTATCATTCTTCTTCATCCTCACTCAGAGTTCATCGCTGTCCATCCTGCAATGTGTATTCTTTTTGTTCACTTGCTGATATTTTTACTGCATTCATTTGTGTATACATGTGTGTGCACTACCTAAAGTATATGCAACACGGTTTTATGTGAGAATAAGTATATAAATGGAATTATGCTCTACGTGATATCCATGTTATCATGTTCTTGTTTTCCTATTAAAAAAATTATAAACATGTATACATGAATATTTAGATTGAGGATTAATTAAACTTTTTCTGCAAATGTCCAGATTATAAATATTTGAAACTTTTTTGTGCTATACGATCTGTTGCAACTACATTTCAGATGTCATAATTATATTAAATGTTATAAATATCTTAATCAAACTTTTTTAGATGTCATAATTATATTAAATGTTATAAATATCTTAATCAAACTTTTTTAAATAATATAATTCAGCTGGGTCTAATATTCTATTTAATCTCTCTGCTTTCTAAAAAATTTCGATGACATTATTAATTTCTAAAAATCCTATTAACACTAGGTTCTGTTTTTCCAATAACCTATTTACTTTTCCTATTGTTCAATCATTTCTTTACATTTTGCACACCTTATGTATTTTTTTACATTTTCGATTTATCTTTGGACATTTAGATTTGTCTTATACCTCTTTCTAATAGTTTAGTATTTTTATGGTTAATATGCTTTTTTATGTAGAGAGTAACATGTGCTAAATATATAAAGTGTGCCCCACAATGTATATGCATTTTAAGAAAGGAAAAATCTGTATTAAAATTGTAATACTCAAGTCATGGTTGGCTTCTGCAATTATAAGAGGTGCTCAAGTATGACTTCTATTTATCTTCTTCTCTTGGTATATACAGTGTATACTTTATGTTCACCCTGTATTGAATATTAACATTTTAATACAGTTTTTACCTTTTAAAAATGTGTACACATTTTGACACTCTCTGTATGTAGTTTATATGTAAATATTTTATAAAATTTATAAATACATAGTATAAAGAAACTATATATAAATATTTAAATCCTTTAATAGATTGAATTATTAATCTCTAATTTGTGGCACTTTCTCACTCTTTCTCACGGTAGTTCCTTGTCATGTGTAGCTTGTAGATACATGTTCCAGCTAATTTTCAGGAGGGTATTTTTCTCTGGGTGTTCTATTTCCTGTAGTTGTGGAAATATCCATATAGATTAGTTCTATCTCTGCATTTATTGCTGATTTAGGGCTTTTTACAAATTCCGTATTCACTGCTGGATTAGTGTTGCAATTTAGAGTTTCTATCATTCCATTGTACAAATTTGTATCATAAGACTGTGCATTCATTGCATAGGCTTGAGTGCCTAATTTCTCAGAAGTAACTCTCCGTTCAGCCCCTGCATGGTTTTCTTGCTTTCTTCCCTGGTGAGCAGACAGCATTTTCAGTTTCACTTTAATGGGGTGGGTCTTCTAGCGAGAAGATACTCAGTTTTTACAAGGGATCTTGGTTTTGATCTCTCCATTCATGAAACTGTTTCATTTTGGGTGCCTTTCTAAGTCCACCCTAACTCAAAAGAGAATGAGAAGTTCATTTAAGGGGAGATCAGAGGAAACACCAGTGTGGGAGTGGGGAAGTGATATGGGAAATTGAAAGCAGCCAGTTACAGGTGATAATCAAGCTAGTTATCATAGTAGGCAATTGGAGATGAACCTCACTTGGTAGCTCTGGAAGTCAGCCTTGAGTAGATGCCTCAGTTATCCCACCTGAGGGACGAGGGAACTGAGAATTTATATGCCAAATCAGGTCAGTCACGGACTGAGCAAGGTTAACAAGGGGCCAGGACTCAAAACTTCTAGCCTTCCCCTGGTGAGCTGCAGCAGTCAAAGAAGAACTCTGCAATTATAAGAGGTGCTCAAATGTGACTTCTATTTATCTTCTCTTGGTATATACAGTGTATACTTTATGTTCACCCTGTGTTGAATGTTAACATTTTAATGCAGTTTTTACCTTTTAAAAATGTGTACACATTTTGACACTCTCTGAATGTAGTTTATATGTAAATATTTTATAAAATTTATAAATACATAGTATAAAGAAACTCTATAAATATTTAAATCATTTATATAGGAGATATAAAGGAGAAAGGCTGACAGTTGGAAATGGAGTGTCCAGAGGAAGGACAAGCGGGAACAGCAACGGCATGGACTAAAATGGGTCTTCCATCCTCCCGTAAGTGTGAAAGCCCCATCTTCATATGTCTATGTCTCCTAAGTAGGTTATCCATGTAATTTATTTTCCCAAATAAGTAAACTTTTGAGACTATGATAGGGTGTTATCATCATGCCTGGAAAAAAATCTAGATGTATATTCATTCCCTAGTTTTGTTTTATTTTGTTTTGTTTTTTAACCTGGTGAGTTAAAATTCTCTAGGCTCCCATGTACAGTCATATACACTGTGCACTAAACAAACCCACGGGGAGCTATTCACATCTGAGACAGCAAACATTTACATACTTACTGAAACTTCCTAATAGATGGCAGTAAAGTGCTTCTTAAAAATAAAATCAGTATATTTTGACAATATTTTCAAGAAAGGAAGGTATCTGTAAGGAAAAGAGCACTTATTTAAGAGGTGATGTATGAGCTGATAGAAGTTTGGTCAGTTCTCCTGTATGGTTTTGGCTTCTTTCCTTCCTTCCTTCCTTCCTTTCTTCTTTCCTTCCCTCCCTCTCTCTTTCTGTCTTTCTTTTTAGATCTGATTAAGTATTCAATCTCACATTTCTGAGGTAAGGATGAGTTCAGAGTCCCTTCGGTGCTAGCTTAGGTCAGTGTGTGTTCCCATTAATAGTCTACTATAATACTTGCAGAGTCTTCAGTATCATAATGTAATTGTGAATTCCTAAGGGGTGAGCATGATATGTTGAGTTTCTCACATATAATTAACTGCAGAACTTATGTTTTTCAAGGATCATATTGGGAAATTATTACCTAGAAGTATAGGTAATACTAGAAATACTAGATTGCATAAAGAATCTCTTTTAAAATGTAAGATGACAATAATGCCATGGGCTAGAGCAATGGAACATCTACTCTGCCCGTTACCAAGATGAAAGTTTAGAAATTGTGTGTAGTTAGTCTTGGGACATTTAAACAAATGGACCTAGGAAAGAACTAAACTTCTTAGCAAATAAAGGACTTTATTCATATTAGAAAAGAATTCCATAAGTTTTGATTGCATACTTCACATCAACTAGGATAGGAATGATAAAAATTGCTCCCAGAGCCAGCTAGTTTTATAACATCTACAACTAAATAAAAATAACAAACCCTTAGACTTCTTAAATGTTATCTGAGCATACATTCTGAGGACAGAGTAGCAGCAGCTTGCATCCTCTTTGGGTCTATTTTCCTTATCCTTCATAAATGTATTCAACTCTCAGAATACAAGTGATTTAAGAACTGATATTTTGGAGTGAGTTCATAGATTCACAGACCACATACATCCTTTCTAATGGTACTTAGTGATAATTCTGTTCAGAGATATTTAAAGATCACTTTTAAGACTTGTTTATTTTAAATTACAAAATAAATGGACACATTTCCCAGAACTCCTTAAATATTAACAATGAGAAAAAGCATTTTAAATTATCTTACACTTGACAGTGCCAAAGCCACTTCCTGTACGTACCGCATAACCTCAGATCATTCCTGACCCCCAGGCCTGTTTATATTAAAATTCTTGAATCTTACAACTTGAAGGAATGTTAAATTCAATTCACTTTATTCTAATGAATTCCTTCCTACAACAAGAGTATTGCAAGTCAATTAGATAGCGCTATCACCAAACGAGTAGTGGCTTTTAGAGAAAATCCTTTTGCGTATTTATTTTTCTTTCTGGTACCTTCATTAATTCAACAAATATTTGTTACAGGCTTATTATAAGCCAGTCTCTGTTTTTTGTTTGTTTGTTTCTGCTGCCTTTTTAAACTTAATTTAAATAACTGAGGAAGTAAAATGTTTGCCCCACTATCACATTGTTTCATCTTTCTCATGAGCCTGTAATTGTGCTGTTTGCATATGGCTTTTTAATCTATACTCACTTCAGTCTGTTCTTTCTGTCTCAAGAAATACCATTAATGGAATTAGAATACAAAATCAAAACCAAAATGAGTATTTTAAAATTCTAAATAAATAAATGTGAAACATAAATAACTACAAACACCATTCTTTCGGTAAATATTTGTGTGACAGATGCAACGTTTGAGAGAAAAGATCTGATAAGGATTTGCAAATTCTCCTCTTTCTCCAAATCTCCTCTTTATGCTTTTAGTGGTTCAGAACACCAAACCCCCAAAGAAGAAACACCTAATATGCTACAAGTTATGGAAGGTACCAGCCCCTTAACCCCTCCGTTCTCCATGTATTTGAGGAGGGACTGGGTGAAATGAGCTAAAAGCCCCTCACCTATCTTTCAGCAAGAACAAGTTAAAACACATTCTCCTAATCTAGTAATTAACCACTTAGAATAGATGTTCTCAATCTGGGGTCTTTTGGATAGTGAAACAGTGTTTAACTCAGGAGGAAAATGACATCTTACTTTTACTAACCCCAAACTGATACCTAATAGTTCTTTTAATTTTGAATGCAAGGAATAAGCCATAGCAGTATTAATGTATCTATAACTATATCATGTTAGAATTGGTGCAGGTATTTCCAAATGTAGTAGACAATTATCACTGCTTCAAAATTATGGGAGTATTAATCCAGGTTTTAATGACTGTCTTTCAACGCCTGGATATAAAAGCACGTATCCAACGGTAGCTCCTGTTTCCTTTTGTTACCAGTTTGATAACTATAGCTCAGTATAATTTGTTTCCTTTATCGTACACATTTTCTTTTATTATTTAGAAACTTCTGTGGAAGAACTTACAGGCTTAAATAGACTACTAAAGAGATTGATACATGCTAAAAAAAAAATGCTAAAAAATAATAGCAATAATAGCTTCTAGTTTAGAGTGAGGCAAAAACCATAAATATGTAATAAAATGAACTTGTGTCTAAAAGGAACAGACCGCTTGGCTCTTTGCCCCAAATACCTGCCATATGAAACCATCCCTGGAGCTCTCAAATTGACTGCACAGGAATCACCTGGAAAATCTTGTTAAAATGCCAAGTTTGCGTCAGCAGGTCTGGGGTGGTGCCCACAAATTTGTATTTCTAAGCTCCCAGGTGAAAGTGATCTGCTTGCTGGTCCATGGATCATTCTGAGTATAAGGTCATAACTCTCATCTTTCATGCTGTTTATCGTTCTTTAAAACTTACCTAGTACTAAGCTACAGATAGTATTTATAAAAAGTGATACAAGTTTACATTACAAATTTTAGAGATGGTGTTTTCTGGCCAGCTGGCCATTTACATTGTGTCATCATCATCAGAAAAGCAAACATCTCTAAGAAGCTTGAAAGCAAAAAGCTGTTCCATAAGCTCAAAGAATTAGCACAAGTATTTTTAGCAACATCTTTTGATCAGGGTGGTCTGATGGGTTTTAGTTGGTGTACCATTTCAACCAGAATATAAGGGTGGTGTTATTAAGTGGGGAGATTTTAAAATCAAACCACATTCCCTACTCCCTTAGGAAGTGAAGAATCACAATAGAGGCTTTAAAAAAGCTCTGTGCATTTTTCCCAGCTTAGCTAAGTGTAAGCTTGATTAGGTAAATGGCCTTTATGTTTCCACATTTCCTATCATTGGAAACATCTGTGGAGAAGAAAGATGGTTATCAAAGCAATCACCATTGTCACCGGTTAGTAGTCCCTGGTGGCTTTTTCTAAACCTTTCTCTAGGGCTTTGGTTTCCCAAAGCAAATCGGTCAGCAGCTGGTCTACCCGTCCTTCTCATGCGGTGTTCACAACCAAGCCTCACTTTTAGCCTCAGCTGATTGCTAATTCATGCTGCCGTCCTTTAAAGACGGGGCCTAGGGCTCCTCTTGTGGCTAATCCTGGACATCTCATTTCCCTGGTGACTCATATAATTCTTGTCCACATAATAGCCCAGTTTTGTAAATGAAATAAACATTTCAACCCCAAAAGTTGAAACAGGTTCAGAAGTGAAAACAAAAAAGAATGAAAACAGAAATCTAACGATGGCCTGGGCAAAAGTGAGTGTTCTTAACAATTAAAATTAGTCTGCAATGTATCCTTCTCTGATCCAGTTACCCGTTCCTCAGTGACTCAAATTTCTATTACTACGGTGTCACTCCGAGTGTCATTCCCTGTCATCTTCCATGTATGCCCAGGCCCCTCTACCTTGTTACAGTCTCTGATTCTACCAGGGCCCTGCTAAAATTCTTCATGGTCTTCCCTTGTCTGCAGTTAAAGTTTCTCCCATAATTGAGCACCTTTGTACCCTAATTCCCTTTATACTCTGGCTCTTTGCACCGTTCTTTCCATTCTCCAACTCCAGTCAACTCGAACTACTGACTGACTGTTCCCCAAATGCCCCATGTTCTTAGAAACATTTATCCATGTGCTCATACTATTCCCTTTGCCTGGAATGTCACCTGTCTCCTTACCTGCCTAAAAAACAAATAAAAAAAAAACTGAACCTGTGGGTTATGGAGTTTTGGGTGAAAAGCCTTTGTTTACTTTGCAAAGGACATTGTTTTTCCTTGTGTCTATATCTCATTCATTGTGTCACTGTGACTCCTATCACAGTGCTGCTCTGGGTGTTTCTTGGCTGTAGGACACCCTGTTAAATGGACAACCTGGAATGGCAGGGTTTGACTTCATACCTCTCATTCCCAGACTCGAGTCCACTGTGTGGCACGTGACGAGGCACTCACCAAAGTCAGTTAAATGGTTATTAGATTGCTTTATTCTCTCTCTCTCTTTTTTAACTGACTGAAAAAACAAAGAGCTCATACACTAGAACGTAACACTATTGGCATGTCCAAAGCTGTGTGAAATAAAGACTTGAGTCATCATTAGCACAATGAAAAGAAGAAGCAATGTTTGTCTGTAAAGCAACATCTGAGCAGTGATCTTTCATTCTCTGCTTGACTTTACTGGGTAGAAAATTTTCACTGGACCTTCAAGCATGATTTATTTTCCTCAAAGATGGCTGGGCTCCATGTGCGTGGATCAGCATGTAGAATTTTGGAGAAGAGAATATTGTGAGGTTATTAATACTTGGATGCTTGGCTCATTGTTTTTCTTTATAATCACAAAGTTTCATAGGTGAGAAATGGACTTGCTTGGGGTAGGGAAAACTTTTTGCTTCCTCTTTCCCTTCAGCAATAAAGGAGGCGTCTCTTCTTATTTAATCTCTGCGATCATTTCTTACTCCCTAAATTTCAGCAACTGAAGATATTCCTTAGTAGTCAAAAATATTGATAAAGTATAAAATTTACCCTTGATTGTGCCTTTTCTCTCTTCCTATGTAAATTTAACTGGTTTACGGATCAGGTTTTCTCACCAGATGAGTCAGTCAAAAGAGGAAGAAGGTATTTGAGTGCATGTCGCGTTGTTGGCCTAAACAAAAATGAAGTATCAGAAAATAAGCTCTATAATATTAAGATGTGATTGAAAAAGTAAAGTTTTACCAACTGGTAAAACTTAGATGTTAATGGGACTTCATTTCTGTTTTCTCTTCAACTGAATAGTTGATACATCGGAATGAGCTTTAATTCCCTTAGCCGACCTAAAATATAGTAACAGTGGACAACTCCACAGTCTCCCTGTCTTTCTTCCCAGTTTTAAGCACAGTTAACAAGGTCTGTCTTTTCTCTTATTTGTAGAAATCAATTAGCATCAAGGAATTATTGCGTAAATTGACTAAAACATTTTATAAGAGTCATGGATTCTTTAACATAAAAATACAAAAATACATTTGTTCAACTTATATTCCAGGTTATGACAACAGGATACCATTTGATGATGTCACAGAGGCTTCTTTATTTTTTAAAGTTTACATAAAAATATATTTAATACAATACTCATTACCTATTCCCATAAATAGATCTGAAATGTCATTTATCATTTGTTTAACTTGCTAGTAACTGTCTAGTTCTGCTATTGAAACCAGGGTTACCCATGATAGATGTATAATATCCTGTGTTTGTTACAAAATTGCCAATTATCCTTATGGGAAGTATCTTTCCAGTGGAGACAACTCCTGGAATTTCAGTATTTGAGGCTCCTATCTCTAGAACTCACTGCTTGTTTTGTTTTTAGTGTCTTCCCTCTTAATGGTTCTACCCTTGTTCAATTAAAGTTCACAAAAAGAAGAAAAGCAAATTTGAGTAGGGAGTGCCCCTTCCTATTGCATCTTCAGCTCCACAGAAAAGCTCAGGAATGTTATGAGAACATGTTTTGGAATGAAAACTTTATTCTACTGACCGGATTTCAGACATAGACTTCCCATGTTTGCTTGATCCACACTCAATGCATCTCTGCACCTATGAATCTCTTGCTCTTCAAAGTGTTACTATTTTTTCCTTCTCTTCTCGTATTCATTTATTTCTACAAACAAATTCTATAGAACATGTCACTTAATTGGCACAATTAAATTTATGGGTGGCAATAATAAAAACCCAGCCATATAGCAAGAGAAATAGGTTATAAAGTCAACTATTTTAAGGGAGAGTTTCTTCTGGGGGTGATTTTGCAAATACCCTAAATATATAGTGTTTTGAACATATGCCAGCTCAGCCCTACTTCTGTTACTCAGTTGATTTTTTGGGTTTTTTGAGACAAAATCCTCTACCATGTCTAGCTAATTTTTCTATTTTTTGTAGAGATGAGGTCTCTCTCTCTCTCTGGCTGGTCTTGAACTTCTGGCTTGAATCAATACTCCCACTTTGACCTTCCATAGTGCTAGGATTACATGTGTATGCCTGTCCTGCTATTCAAGAACGGTGCATCTCTCTCCTGTATTTTCTCCTGAGGATTAGTATATTACCTGGTTGAAGGATAGAAGTAACTACTAAGTTATCACTAAATCATCTCCTCGTGAAAGTAATATTTGATTTTATTGGTAGTGACTGAGCCTCCATGGGAAAGACCATCACCAAATTTTACCAGTTAGTTATTTTCAGAACAGAAATATTAGAGAAGGTACAGGAGGAGGGCAATGAAGACTATGAAAGCACAAGAAAGTAGTACTTAAGAAGAAAGAGCAGAGCAATTGGAGTCCTTTATCTGATCAGGAAGCAGAGGAGAAGTAGCTCAACAGATGGCTTCAGACATTAAAACAGGGAGGGGAGAAAATAGCTAAGGTCTCTAGAATGTTTGACTCTGAAGAAAAACAGAAGTCATTTGCTTAAAGAGTGATGCTGGTTGGAGAGGAATGGTAGATCATCTGGTATGTTCCCATGAAGGATTATATGAAAGAATTTCATTTTGTGCTGCTGTGTGAGGGATTTAGGCCAACTCTTGGGATCGCATCGGGACACCAAGCTTTGTAAACATTAGATTAGGCATGTCTGGAGTTTACTATTATTTGCAATAAAACTCTCTCAAGTTTGGAGGAAAATTAATGTTCCCTTTAGGATGAATTAGTAAAATATGTCTCATCCAATGGCAAGAGGAGGGAAGAAAAGATCTGACTGGTGCTCTTTATGGTTGGCAATTCCAGGTCGTTGCTGAAAGAAGAATGAAGGGTCTCAAATTAAACCCAAGCTTTTTGCATGGTTAGGCTTCACATAAATCTGGAAATACATAGCAGTCTGGTTGGAAGAGCTGCCCAATTATATTTGCTTCTGGGAAACTAGGGGGGGGGAGAGAGAGAGAGAGAGAATATGAATGAGTCCATCAGCCAAATCTTACTCAACAGACATGAAGAGAAGACTCCACATGGGATAAGATCATGGCCTTTCCTAACTACTCCAAAGGAGTTGAGTGTACAAAAGTGAGATAGCCTTGTATGAGGTTAGCAGGCAGACAGAATGCCAAAATAGAGGTCTAAACATTTGTCTTAAGTAAAATTCCTGTAAAATGTTGAGCTGTTAGTAAAATGCACCTTGAGCTCTACATGTCTAAATGGAAAACAAAACAAGGAGAAATACACAGTCCCCATTTCTGCAAAGCAGTCATGCATTTAGCATCCTGAATAATCTAGGAGGTTCCACTTAGTCACGTTGAGGGTTTCAGTGTCTCCCTGAGACCAATGTGTCTGTTACAGTCAGGGCCACAAGCAGAGGCGGCATTGCCAGGATGAAGGTAACTATGGTAGGTAGTGGCAGCAATCATTTCCTGGATGTCCCTCAGGCCACTGAAGTCTTGACAGCCAACCTTAAAAAAGGTCAGGTCTATTGGGGGAGCATATGTAAGCTACTGTGAAAGATGTTTCAGAATTACCAGAAAATTGTCAGTTTTAACAGTAGGTAGGAGGGAAGAGAGTAAAACAAATAGAGTTTAGGTTATTCCAGTTATGTACTGGCCTGCTGTGGCTGAAAAAATATCAGTTCATATAAAGCAAAAAATAAAAGCAAATTGTAGTAATGTCAACCCCACAAAATTTTAAGGTAGAAACGATCCTGGCCAGTTACAATAGAGTCAGGAACAAAACAGGCAATATTCATGGAGGAGGGCAATGATCAGCCTTGAAAAATGGTTTTATATTATGAATATTGTTTGCTATTTGTCCATAGCTATGTCTGTATATGTTAAGCCTTATGTTTAAATGGATTGTATTTTAGATGCGTTCTCTCCTTTCACCTTCACAACAACCCTGCAAGTAATGATTATGGCATCTGCTATGATCTTTTCAGCTCTAATTACAGAAGACTTAGCTAAAATTGGTAGAAATTAAAGACCATTATAATCTCTATAATAAGATGGCTGGAGGCAGGGAGGTGCCAGAGCTGGTGCACTAGTTTATAAATGTCATCAATAATACAGGGTCTTTGCATCTCTCCATAAGTCACCCTTTGTATATTTGCTTCTTTCTTAGCCTTGTCTATCATAGTTGCAAGGTGGCTATAGTCCCGGTATCACCACTACTGGCAAAGGAAATGAGAGCTTTCTCCTTTGGAGAAAGGGGTCTCTCCAGGGGTCTCTAAGTGACTTTTCCAGGGATTTATCTAGATTTCACTGGACTGAATCACCTACTCAGGTGCTAGGTACAAAGGGAACTGAGAAAGTGAATAATAGTATTTACATTTTTATTTTTTTAGACATGGGGGTCTTGCTCTGTTGCCCAGGCTGGAGTTCAATGGCCATTCACAGGTGTGATCCCACTACTGATCAGCACAGGAGCTTTGACCTGCTCCATTTCCAACCTGGGTCGGTTCACCTCTCCTTAAGCAACCTGGTGGCCCCTGCTCCCGGGAGGTCACCATATTGATGCTGAACTTAGTGCAGACACCCAATCTACATAGCACACTACAGCTCAGAACTCCTGGACTCAAGCCATCCTCTTGTCTCAGCCCCCTGAGTAGCTGAGACTACAGGCGCATGTCACCATGTCCAGCTGCATTTACATTTTTGTTCTGTTATGTAGGATCAAGGCTTTCTCAACTAAGGTAGGACAAGAGTGGCAAATAAGGTTCTATAATCATTTTATATGTGGGAGGAACAGAGAAGATTAAAAAAAAAAAAAAACTCTTCCCAGTTTATACAGTTGGGTTCAAATTCCATGCTCTTAACAATCATGTTATTATACACTTCCTACAGAGAGTTAGCCTGGGACCTAACCATCTCCTGGAATATTTTGGAAATATGAGATAATCAAGCCTGGTCTGGGGCTAGATATATCCTATTGATATTTCTTCCATTACACTCTGCCTTCTGGTTTTGTGGAGTAGAAAGGAAGTGAAATTTGCTGCCTGCCCTAACTTCATTTTCCAGTTTTTCAGTCGACATTGGAATATCTCATTTCCTCTGAGTAACTGGAAGAGCCCATCATTGCCATTTTAAAATACATTCTATATAAGTCCTGATCAAACATCAAGGAAGTCTCTTTGATTTTAATACTTCTTTAAGTCTTTCAAAGGCTACAAGAAGGACATTTTGCTAAAGAAATAACGAACTTCAAAAACTGTTAGAAGAATTTTCTTTGTGGTTGCCATTTCAGATTTCTTAAATCCTCATTGTTGTACTTAAAGCTTCCTTTGGGTTTTCAAATGTTTCTTTTGAGAACAGATAATTTGCCAAGACATATCTAAGAGCTGAAAGAAAAGGCGGTATAAGGCCTTTGGTGATGTGGTGTGTATCAGTGAGCACTGAAGCGGTTCCCCATGTCCACACTGCATCTAATTAGCGATACTGCACTCACTCCTCAACTTGCCTAGCCTTGTCACCACAGGGATGAGGATATTGAGGCAAATAAGATTGCCAATTTAGTCTGTGATGCCATTAACACTTTGGTCAGGAAATGAAATTTTGACACTTAGTCAAAGAATCAATTGTTTTAACTCATCAATTGTATTTGAAGTTTTAGATGAATCAAGAAAAAGTCCTCTGATGTAGCAAGGAGAGCATGTGAGTCCAAAGTTGATTGATTTCACTCATTCATAGACATACAACCTTGCACTTGCCACTTACCACCCCTGAGGATTGGTTTCCTCTGGTACTAAATGGACACAGTTGTGTCCATTCACAGTAAGTGATAGATAAAGTAAAATGGAATAGAGTAAAATGTACCAATGGATGCAGGTACAGTTTAAGGTAGTATCAGGAAATGTTGCTAACTTCAGAGTAAATAAAATACAGGCATGCCTTACTTTATTGAATTTTAACAAATGGAAAGTTTGTGACAACCTCAGGTCAGTCTGTGCTTTTTCCAACAGGGTGTGTTTGCTTCATGTCTCCATGTCACGTTTTGGTAATTCTGGCAATATTTTGAACTTTTTCATTCTTATCATATCTGTTATGGTGATCCGTGATCTTTTATGTCACTATTGTAATGGTTCTGCCGTGCTGCAAACCATGCCCACATATGAAACAGCAAACCTAATTCAAAAATGTGTGTGTTCTGGTGGCTCCACAGACTGGCCATTCCCCATCTCACTCCCTTTCCCCAAACCTCCCTATTCTCTCAGACACAACAATAATGAAGTTATGACAATGAATAGATTTATAATGGCCTTTAAGTGTTCAAGAGAAAGAAAGAGTCTCTTCCTTTAAATCAAAAGCCAGAAATGATTTATGATTAATGAGAAAGGTATTTGAAAAGCCAAGATAAGCTAAAAGCCAGGCCTTTTGCACCAAAGTTAACCAATGTGTGAATGCAAAGGAAAACTTCTTGAAGGAAATTGAATGTGTTACTCTAGCAAACACACAAGCAAAATAGCCTCATTTCTGACGTGGAGAATGTTTTAGTGGTCTAGATAGAAGGTTAAACCACCCATGATATTCTCTTAAGCCAAAGTCTACTCCAGAGAAAGACTCTAACTCTCTTCAATTCTATGAAGTCCAAGAGAGGTGACAAAGCTGCAGAAGAAAAGTTTGAAACTTAGAGAGGTTGGTTCATGATGTTTAAAGGAAGAAGCCACCTCTATAGCATAAAATGGCAAGGTGAGGCAGCAAACGCTATTGTAGAAGCTGCAGCAGGCTATCAATCTAAAGTTCTGGATAAGATAATTGGTGAAGATGGCTACACTGAGCAACAGACTTTTCATGCAGATGAAGCAGCCTTTTATGAAAAGAAGATGCCATCTAGGAATTTCATAGCTGCAGATAAGAAGTCAATGTCTGGCTTCAAATCTTCAAAGAAGAGGCTGACTCCCACGTTAAGGTCTGATGCAGCCGGTGGCTTTTCAGATGAAGCCAATACTCATTCACTGCTGTGCAAATTTTAAGAATTACACTAAATTTACTCTGTCTGTACTCTGTGAATAGAGAAACAAAGCCTGCATGAAAGAAGTTCTGCTTCTAGCATGGCTACAATATTGTAAGCCCACTATGAAGACCTACTTCTCAGAAAAAAGTATTTCTTTCAAAATATTGTTGCTTATTGACAATGCACCTAGTCACCAAGAGCTCTGATAAAGGTATTCAAGGAAATTAGTGTTGTTTTCATGCCTGATAACACAATATCCATTCTGCAGCCCATATACCAAGAAATAATTTCAACTTCTAGGTCTTCATTTGAGAAACAGTTGTCATAAAGCTATAGCTTCCATGGAGAGTGATTCCTCTGATAAATTTGAGCCAAGTGAATTTAAAAACTTCTAGAAAGGATTCAGAATTCTGGATGCCATTAAGAACATTTGTAATTTGTGGGAGGAGGTCAAAAGGTCAACATTAATAAGAGTTTGGAAGAAGTTGATCTCAACCCTCATGGATAACTTTGGTAAGTTCAAAATGTTGGTGGAGAAAGTTTCTGCTGATGTGGCAGAAATAACAAGAGAATTAGAGTTTGAAGATGTAATCAAATTGCTGTGATCTCATGATAAAATTTGAATGGATCAAACATTACTGTTAACGGAAGAGCAAAGAAAACTGGTTTCTTGTGATGATTCCTGCTCCTGGTGAAAATGCTATGAACGTTGTTGCAATGACACAGAAAGGATTCAGAATATTACATAAACTTAGCAGATAAGGCAGCAGCAGGGTTTGAGAGAATTAACTCTCAATTTGGAAGAAGTTGTGTGGGTAAAATACTCTGAAACAGCATCACATGTTACAGAGAAAGGAAGACTCCGTTGAGGCAGAAAACTTCATTGTTGTCTTATTCTCAGAAATTGCCATGTTCACGCCAATAGTGACCACCATTCTGATCAGTAGCAGCCATCAACATCCAGGCAAGGCCCTCCACCAGCAAAAAAGATTATGATTTTCTAAAGGCTTAGATTAGCATTTTAGCAATAAAGTATTTTTAAATCAAGGTTATGTTCTTTCTTTAGACTTCATGCTATTGTATACTTAGTAAACTACAGTGTAGTATAAACATGACTTTTATATGAACTGGAAACTGAAAAATTTGTCCAGCTCACTTTACTGCGTCATTCCCTCTTTTTGTGGGGATCTGGAACCAGACCCGCCATATCCTTAAGATATGCCAGCAGTGGAAATGGTGCCAAATGTATCTTCTTTGTGGGATCTGCTTCGGATTTCTGATATCTAGATGCAAATCCTGCCTGGGAAGAAAGTAAATATGTTCTACTATCTCTGCAAGGAACATTTGCTTGCAGTATGTGGATACAAGAAAACTAGCTTGAAATCAAATTTCAGGATGAATAGTTCCAGTGAAACGTTTTTCACTTATTTTACCTAGAAAATGTATTAACTGGAAAACAATTTTAGAAGGATAGTAATAAAGGGCATTTCAGCCATTCAGGAGTTTTTATTTGCATTGTACTTTCACTTTCCTTCCTTTGTCAAATATTTTATTTGGACTACATAGTGTTTTTTAAGTTTTTTTTTAAATCAGATTTTTGAGTATTTTTTTTTTTTCAAGTAAATTTAGTTCAGTTTAACGTGAGGGTACAAACGGCCAGGTCAAAATATTTGATTTTGTTAGGTGGAGTCCCTCTTGTGGTTACGTCCCACACACGAAAGGTGTATCAAACACCCCATCCCCTGCCCATTCAGTGGGAGCACCCTAATTGCCTCACCCCAAGTCTTGTAAACCAGAATTTGCATTGGTTTGAGCAGAGTTGGAAAAGGAGTCTGGATACAAGACCTAAATCTATCCTGATCCAGGCTATTACAGACTTAATGCTTATCTGCCCTGTTTTTGTTTTATTTTGTTTTGTTTTTTGATAAAGAGTACACCAGTTTATTAAAAGGAAAAATAGAAATGTACATTTTTGTTCTTTGTTTGCTTTAAGAAATTTGATCAAATTGTAAGGAAATGTCTGGGCATGGCTACGTACATCCTTGGCAGGGCATCAGGTGGTGAAGATAGCTGGGCAGCACGTGGCTTCTCTAGGGGTGGTCTGGCCCCCGGGCATTGCTAATCAAAGCCATTGCCAAGCAGGCTTCCATCTCCTGGCAAGTTCCCCAGTGCTCCTTCCTAGGGTGCCCCCTGCTCCTTCCCTAAGAGCCCAGAAGCTCTGTGCCCATGAGCCAGGGGCTGGCCTCTCCCCAAGGACTGCAGGACACAGGGTGGATTATCAGGCCCATAGTCCTAGCAGCAGGCTCTGAGCTACGGAGCAGACTGAGGCTGGAGGCCAGTGTCATTGCTGCCCGGATTTCTTCTCCTTCTGGAAGCTGAAGCTTGTATGTCTGTTCGGTTTTCTCTGTTTTTGAGCAAAATATTCAGCCCAGGCAGTGCTTGCTTGTGATTCCAGGATATAGTTAACCTTGAGCATGATTTCAGTGATGGTAGCAGCGTCCAATTCAAAGTAGAGGTGTTTATAGTTGTGATTGCTTGGATATGTGAGTTTAAATATTGCGTGACTGGGGCTATTTTCTTCAGCAAGGTCACAGGCACAGAGCAGGTTAGAATCGATTGAGATGTGTTTCTGCTTAATCCAAAACTTAGTGCTGGCTTTTTGATTCGTAACAGGGTCTATCTCTACTTTGTCTCCAGAGATACCTAACTGTACGTCAGTTGTGAATCTCAGTCTATGGATCGTGCTGACTTTGAATGACTTGTAATGGTGGTTGCTAAGCATATCCTGGTACTGTGGCTATGTCAATTTGAGAATCCTCCTTAAGAATCCAGTCTTCCCTTGAACTGTTCTCAAGGACTAGGCAGAACTCCCAGGCACTCTGGCTCTCCAAAGTGCTCTCCAGGTCAACGGCGACACTGGGCTCACTCTGCTTCTCCAAGCGGTACTGAGGGCCTGAAATTTTCTGAGATCCTTTTCTTCACTTCACTGCCTTTAGCAAGATTTCTTCCATTGTGACCTTTGCATTGTCCACCTGAATGAGGGAGAATCCATGAGCAGCATTTATTCAAACAAAGAGTGACTCTTTGGATGTCAGACCAGGAGATGAATACTTTTCAACCAGGGCCACAGTACTGAAGCCAAACTTAAGAATGGGCTCGTTGGAATCCAGCAGAGGGAAATCGTGTCTACCTCCCCATCATCTTCAGCAATATGCAGGCAGTCGGCACTGACCTTGTCATTGAGCTTCAGCTCCCATCCTTCACTTGTATACTGCCGACAGATGGGCCCAATCAGGTCCTGCACCCTGGCGCTGTCACCACAGTCATTGGCAGCAGTCTGTCCTGGCTTGAGTGCAGGGGGAGGTAGACATCAATCTTCTTGGTTGCTCTTGTACCTACAAGACCCTTGCCATCAAATTTGGAATGCTCATTAAAGGGGTTATTCAGCTGCAGAGGGCACTGCTCTGGGCATACAGATAATATTGACTGCTTTCCAGAACTTGGAGGCTTCTCTTTGAGAGATTTTTTTTCAAATAGTGACTTTAACTCCTGGGCTGATTGCTTAGAATTTCTTTCTTTCCACTGAATATTTTTGCATTTGATCCGGTTTTGTCTTTCTTTTCAGAGTCTCTCTAATCTTTGAGCTGTGTTTGAGCATCTTCTAATACCAAAGTCCCAACTTGAGGTAATATCGACTTACTGGGCATAAGCATAGCCCTGAGTCTCACCATTGCTTCCCTGAATTTCTGACCCAGTGTCTCCAGGCATTGAAGGAGGATGAATCTTCTCTAGGTCAACATCATGATCAGTGAGAACCATCTCACACATTCCTGTGTCATCACTGGTCACATGTGACTGACAAATATGAGCTAGAATGATAGTTGGATTGCCCAAGAAGGCCATCCTTTCTGTCGGCCAGTTTCCTTAAAAGGCTATTTTCTCCTCTTCATATTGTTTCTCGAGTTCACCTACCATCTGCCAAAAGAAGCCTGGTACGGTACAGTGAATTTTCAAACTTCTCCATGAACACACCCTCACCCTAACATGACCAGATCCGCTAGCTTCTCCTCTAAATCTCATACCCAGCTGTCATACTCATGATGGCTTCCAGTTCTGGAAAGGGCCAGGAGAAGGAGGCTCCCAGGCCACCTGAAGGAGGGCCTGACTTGAGGCCAACTGGGCAGAACCGACACTGGAGGAGTGAGAGGGGCTACTAGGAGAGCTGGTGGGCTGGCGGGCGACCAAGGGAGCTAGCTGCTGGGGCAACCTTTACTTGAAGCTGCTTCCACACTACAGGCTAGGTCAGCCCTGGGACACGTTGAGGACCCTGGGAGTGGGCCCGGGTCCCCCATGCCTCCCGGCCCCTGACCCGAGCTCTGCGCTCCCGGGATTCACGGGTGCCGCGCTCCTCCCGGCCCGCTCAGCTGCTGCTTCCCTGGTTTGCCCTCATCCCCGCGCTGCTCGCCATCGCAAGGCCCGCCGAGCAGCCTCTGCTCTGTTTTAATATCAGTAGAGGCAATTCTGGGTGTTACAGCTGGCCTCTAAATCCCCCCATTTAGAGGTTTCAGTTTGTCATCCGGGAGAACACACGTGGCGTAGAGAGCCCTGCGTTTTCATACTTGCCAAACCATTGTTCTCAATGTAACTCCCTCCCCATGTCCACTGTTGTCCACCTTCTTATATAAATAAGAACAGGTACTAATTGAACAAAAGGGACGAACCGCTGATTATATCAAACTTTCATTGTTATTATGAGGTATATCACCGAGCTCTAGACACTTCATTTGGCTTTAAAGTTTGGAAGGCCTCTGTATATTTGTCTTGCTTTTGTTGTTGTTGTTGCAGTTTGGCCAGGTCCGGTTCAAACCCACCACCCTCATATGAGGCCAGCGCCCTACCCACTGAGCCACAGGCACCACCCTGTGTGTTTGTCTTTCTATGAAGACTATAAAGTTGCTGAAGTCAGGAACTCTATCACACATTTCATGGGCTCCTTTTCTCCATGCCTAACAATAATTGATGGTTGAACAGAGTGGATGAATGAGAGACAGAATTAATATTGGAACACTGAATCAGTAATTCTCCATTTTATTCCAGCTCCATCCATGATTTTCTTTATGACCTGGAGGAAGTAACTAAGGATCCAAATGATTAATTTAATACACAGGGATACCATGAAGCCTATTTTAAAGATTGAGATAGTTTGTGTGAAAGTACAATTATGCTAGCCATCACAGTGTCTAGTAAACTACTACTTTTAATAATTATCAAAAATGAATTCTGCCAGACTTGTAGCAGAAAACAAGCAGAGAATAGTCACTTTCCCTGGGGCTACTCCATGCCATGACCTTTCTGCTATTACTTCCCAAGTGACATCTTTAAGGGATGTGGTTCCCGCAGTGGAACTTCCCATTAAATATATGTTTTATTGTATTTTAACAGTTAAAAGCTAAAAATATTTGTGGAGGAATTATCCATAGTAATGCACAAAGGTCATATGTGGCCCACAGCATAGACAGATCATGGAGAAAAGAAACCTTCACTGGACAGTCAGAGTGTCTTTGGAAATTGATCCTGAAGCCACAGGCTGAGCCTCCTGTGGTGGTTTGTTTACCTGCCGCTGAGCCTTGGTTCTCCTGCCACCTCTCAGGCGCCCACCTACGCCAGTTCTAGGGCCACTCTCTGTCTCTGTCATTCTCACTCTTCTCTCATTTTCTCTTAGACCGTTTCACTCTTTCCTATTCTTTGATGTCAGGTTAGTGTCAGTGCCTTGCCTCTAACACTTTACGTTTGGATCTTATGCACAAGCGACCAGCTGAAATGTCTTTACTAGGTGCATCAGTTTCAAACAAATTGCCACAAACTAGGGAGCTTGAAACAGCAGAAATGTATTCTTGTACTCAGAGATGTATTCTTGAGGCTCAGAGTACAAAATCAAGGTCTGACAGGGGCCTGTTCCTTCTGCAGGCTCTGGGGGCCCATCTCCTCCTGCATCATCCTGCTTCTTATGGCTCCCGCTGTTTCTCGACTTGTGGCCACATAATTCTCAATCCTGCCTCTGTTTTCACAAGCCTTTTTTCTCTGTCTGTCTCTTCTTCAGTCCAGACCCTTGTTAGGACACTTATTATTGGATGTAGGGGCCACTTGGTAATCCAGAATAATGTTATCTCAGAATCCTTGACATAATTACATGTTCAAGGCTGTTTTTCCACATAAGGTCATATTCACAGTTTTCAGAAGTTAGAACATGAGCATATCTTTTGGGGGTCACCATTAAACCATTAGTACACTAATCAAAACTTAAAAGTGGATTATAATTTCCTACAACTGAGATAAGCCTGCCAACTCTTCTATTGTACAGAATAGCTAAAATTCTCTGAACATAAGTATGACAGAAAACTCCTAACTTCCTCTTAATGAGTGTAAATACTCCTTTATCCAACCCCTTTGATCTTTGATGGTGTTATCTAGGGGAAATTTCCAAATTCACACTGTATTTCAAATACATGCTGAAAAAATTGGAAGTGTAGAAACTCTAAATCTCCGTGAACCTTATTGGCATTAAACTTATTTGGAGAACACAGAGAATTCACTCACTAAAATGAATGTCATTGCAAAGTAAGAAAAAGGACTGGTTTTCACTTCTTCAGATCCATTAAGTGTGCAGCATATTTTAGGCAGCAGAAGTGCTGGAAATCTTTATACTCAGGCAGACTAGAGTTCAGCTTCTGACTCTTCCACTTACAGAGGGTGAGTCTCTAATGTAAGTTCTTTAACCCTCCAAAATCTCAATTTACTTGACTATAAAATAATAACAATGGGCAATATTTATAAAGTGCTTAATACACGTCAGACAGTGTTTTAAATGATTTTGCACATTTCTTCTAAATGCGTGGTGTATCATGACAACATTCTGAAGTAGTGGCACATATGTCCAGTGGCTGATCTAACATCTATTCACCTTTTTTCTCCCAGAAATAAAGTTTTAAATAACCTGCAGTCACTCAGGAAGGGGCTACATTTTCCAGCATCCTTTGCCGGAATAGGTGGCCATGTGAGTAATTTCCCTCCAACAGAATGAGCGGTGCATTTCACCAACATAAGGGTGATCTACATCCGCCATGTCCATGGGGGTAGTACTCAGTGAGATAGCAGGATGCCAAGGTGAGAGGAATGTGCGTCTGTGGATGAACATCTGCAGAAAGATTAGTCATATTGCCCACTGCAAGAATGTATTGGAGGTAAATGGATATACGCCTCTAAGTCACTGTTTAGAATATTTCATAGGAAGTTAGCCTATATCCTAATCAATACAGATGGTCTTTATTAGCTTCATGTTACAGATGAGGAAACTGAGTCACAAAATAGGTGACTTGCCCAACGCTACATAGATAATAAGTTGCTTCCAACCAAGTTGTACATCAAACACAATTTGATTCTCACCCCATGTTTCTAACTTATTTTCTATACTGCTTGAACAAGATCTTGAGTGACAGGTATAAGTAGTAAACAAAGTGCTGCTTGCCTATCCTCTTTACCTTTACTTCATAAAGACATCTATCTATCCAACCATCCATTCACCCATTGGTGAAAGATATTTAAAGAGATCCCATGAGCTGAGGACTAGGGATGACTAACAAAAAGTTCCTATCCTCAAGGAAATTGATTTTGGGGGTGTTTGATATGTATATCAAGTCCCAATATGACACATCATGCACAGCACATGTGAGGTACTGCGGTGGCACAGAACAAGTGATTAGCACTATTGAATGGTTAGGAAAATGACCTTAAAGGAGATTTTTTTCAGATAGATATGAGCGAGAAAGGGTCAGTTTAAGCAGAAAAACTCGAAGGACTCATGTACAATATGGAAACACAAAGCAGCCTGCGGAGGTATGGAACATATTGAAATGACAACTGTGTGATGCAGAGAGGGAGGCAGATGGAGTGTGTGTGTGCGCCCACATTTAGTGAGTTAGGAAATGAAAAGCTCTGTAGCCATACTAAGAGGTTTGGACATCAGTTTGTAAGACATAAAGAACCACTAAATATTTTGGGGTAAAGATCCTGTATTATCAGACTCATTCTCATTCTATGGAGTAATTTGGGAAACATTTGGAAGATGGTTTAGAGTAGCGTAAGAATAAGGCCAAAGAGCTTGGTAAAGAAACTTCAGTAGTTTGGTCAAGAAAAATGAAAATCTGCTCCAAGGTAGTAGTAAAAAGGTAGAAAGATTTGAGAAAGTTTTTGTACCTGGAATTGGAAGAACTGGATTTAGAAAATACAAATAAGAACAGAGTATAATTTTCAGACTCCTGACTCAAGTAACTGGACGGATAATGGTGCTGCTAATGCAATAAGGCAAACAAAGAGAAGTGGGGTTGGGCTGGTGATGAGTTCACGGGAGAGCTCTGGGCTAGAGAAAAATGTAAGAGTCAAGGGATTTTAGGTGATAGTCAGAGGCATAGCCGTGAATGGGAGAGAGTGTGTGGTTGAAAGAGGAAAAAAAAGAAAAAAAAAACAATAATAAAAATCCTGAAAAGACCAATGTTTTAAGAACCAAAGGAAAAGGCTCTATGGAGAAGACAAGAGAAAAAGAATGGGCAGAGTTGCTGAATAAAACCTGGGGATAGTAGATATCATGAAGGATAGAAGGTCAGAGTCGCAAGTGCAAGGAAGTAAGTTGTCAACAGTATTAAAGGTCACAAAGTTCCAATGGGATTAAAAAAGGCGAACTATTTTTAATCAAATATTTATTCATTAAGCATTTAATAAAAACCAGACTTTGCAAGTAAAAAAGTTTCGATGAACATTGTTTAAATGGATGGAAGTAGGGGTAAAAGCTAGGTGGCTTTATATACTTCGATCTCATTTAGGAGAAACATAATGTTTGCACTTAGAGTTTGCATTTGTAGGCAGGAGACAGAAAACAGATCTTGGCATGTGGCTCAAATTGCATCAACCCTAAAACTAGACTGTGCTATTTCACTTCTACTTTCTAATTCGTCAGATTAGTAGCACTATCCCTTCCTCTGGGCAATTCTGTCTGATCCTTTTATCTTCCTAGTGACCAATTTAAAGCAATTACAAAATCATCCGGAAAATTAATGCTACACTAACTCAATTTTTTCAATATCTAAACAAATCAATAAAATAGATACACTAAGTATTCACGAATAACTTCTATTTGGGAAGAGAGAATAGATGATATGAATGGGTAATTTTCATTTTGTGCATAATATTCATTGTCCATCATTTTATTTCTTCTCCATTCAAGTAGCTGTATATATAATAGTGTTTGCTAAACAAATGAGTGTAAGCAACTTTACAAATATTTGCTATGATCAATATGTTCTGGTGTTCTTATAAAGGATTCAAGTACATATCTAAGAGTATATACACATGAATGCCACAAATATTTGTCTGTGGTATGATTTGATTGCACAGGTAGACTTTATAGTGACTGCTACTGGTGGAGTGTTTCATGCTGTAACACAAGAACTAAGTTTTCAGTTTATGATCCAATCTGAAAGTGACTCTACTCATGTAGGAAAAGGAAATATACTCTTGCCTTTCGGTAGGCAGTAGGAAAAAGAGTTGACCAAAATAAAACAAATACACAGAGTTTGTGTTTTATATCAAAAATTATCACCTTAAATAATAAGTAATGATTATAGTCACTTGCCAGAGTAAACAGAAAAAAATTTGTGAAGTTATTAATTTACAATAATAATAGTGAAGTGAATTTTCAGCAATATGTGCCAATTCAAGTAAGTTAGATATAATCATTTTAGTTAATAAATGTTTATTGAGCACCTAGTATGAGTAAGGTGTCATACTGGTAAAAAATATTAAGGTCTCTACTCTCATAAAACTTAAACTAGTTAATTATCAAATTAGCAAAGACATTTAATAGCCATGCTGGTGAGTGTGAATGAAATGAGCATTTTCGTAAGAGGCTGGTAGAAGTGACACTTGATGGAAAATTTCTGGAAGAAAATTTGGCAGGAACATTTACAATATACATTGTAAAATGCATATTCTTTGACTCAACCACTAAACCTCTACAATGTTATCTTAAGGAAACAATATAGAGATGAAATAAAGGTTTACACAGGCAGGGATTTACTGAGCTCTGTTTTATAAGAGGAACAGAGAGCAAGGTCAAAATACCCAGAATTGTGTGATTGTTTAAAGAAATAAGGAACAATAGGTTAAAGGGCATCATTGAAATCCATTTTTATTTTATTTTGTACTCATTTTTATTGTGTGTATTTAGAGTGTACAACATGATGCTTTGATATACAAATCCATAGTAAAGTGCTTAGTACTATCAAGTAAGTTAACATATCCGTCATCTCATATTGTTACTTTGCCTTTTTTGTGTACTAATGACGCCTAATATATACTTTCATGGCAAATTTCTAGTATACAATACAATTATTACTAACTATAATCCTCGTGATGTACTTTAGGTCTCTAGACTTATTAATTCAAGGTAACTGAATCTTTCTACCCTTTAAGATCCATCTTTAATAGCCTATTGTATTGTGTGGAAAAATAAGCATCATTAATTACTATGCTGAAAAATAAGTAGGTTACTGTACACTATGTAAGTTTTTCAAAAGTATTTTTATTGTGAAATATAAACTGCATACTAAAAGGTAAACAAGACATAAATGAGTTTAACAAACATTTCTAAAGTAAATACCCATGCCATCGCTCTACAGGATACTACTTGAATCATGGCACCCACAGGCTCAACCCTCTCAATTTCTTCGACAAGTAAATACTATTTTGAGTTTTACAGTGATTATTTACCATGAAAATTTATAATTTATATAATAATTTACCACTTAAGATGTATCTCAAATCAATCAATGGCTTAACTTTGTCTACTTTTAAACTTCGTATGAATCTGATTGTACTACATTCGTTTGGGCTTTGTTTCTTTTGCTCAGCGTTGTTTGTAAACTTTCCCCACACTTGATCATAGTCAGAGCTGAAGGTCAGTGCTATGTGTAGTCCATTTTGTAAAAAAGACTGCAGTTATTATATCTATTCAGGACTGTGTTGTATACATGCACGATCATCCAATTTACTAAATTCTGGAAATTCTTTTTCCAAGGTGGCTCTTCTGCCAACTTTGCTCCCACCAGAAATGTATAAAAATATTTATTGTATGATATGTAATATGGCTACATAGACAGTAATCACATAAGGATTTAGATTGGAATGAATCACATTTATAGACTAATTTGTGAATATTGCCTTCTGTAAAACTTTGTTTTTGTTTCTATTTCATGTTTACAGTGGAGTAAAGCTCAGAATGTACATATTATATATACATTTCTATATGTATTATGTATGAATTTCTGTAGATTTCCATATATTTAATGAGAGTATTTTTACTTCTATTTTCAACATGAATTTAAAGGCAGAAAGGAAAATAACAAGGAGGACTTGATCATGGCAGGAGGAAGGCAGTAAGTTTGATGAAGGCAGTGGGGAGGATGAGACTAATGAATCATACAAGGGCTATTAATGTAGAAAGAAGAAAGGAAAGAGATTAAAAAGGACCCACAGCATATCTAAGGATGAAATTTCAAAGAAACAGAGAGGGAGAAGAGAGAAGGATCCAAAAGTGCTTCCCAAACAAAAGAAGTATGATAGAATGAAAATGGAGTAAAGTGGATGCAAAGGACATGAGGTCTGCTCTTTATAATCTTGAAAGGAAGAAACATGAGCACAACCCAGAAAGATAACCAAAGATAAGTGCATGATGCACGTGGGGGGAACCACAACTCAAGAGAGCATGGAGGAGCATCAGAATCTGTCTTGAAATCTATTGTATCTAATAGAAGTACAGTTACTCCTGCATCTTGGCTATTGAGTCTACCATATTGTGGCCTTTGCACAGCACAGTAAATGCTACCCCAACCTGTAGTTACTTATAATCTGAGAAGGTGATAAATGCAGGTGAAATCCAGTCCTTTTGTATTCCTGTAGGACAGTGGTTCTTAATCTTCCTAATGCTGTGGTCTTTTAATACAATTCCTGAGGGTCACGACCCACAGGTTGAGAAATGCTCCAGTAGGAGGAAGTCTTTGGATTGCTTAAAGAAGTTAGTTTTGCATAGTTATACCATAGTGACAATTGATAAACAAAGTCTTATTTGGGGCATAGGCAGAGACTTTATTATTATTTCAATAGACAATTACTAGTTTCATGGTTTTTACAAAGTATTAGGTTTTGCTTTTGGATCCCATTTAAAAAAAAAAAAAACGTTTAACAGCTTTGTGGATATTCACTTAACAAAGTAAACTGAATATATTTAAAGTGTACAACCTGACTCTTACTAACATGTGCACACATCAATAAAACCATCAGCACAACTGAGACAAAGAACATGTTTCCTCAGTCCCTTTCTTTTCTGGTCCTTGCCCCTTGTACATTCTCCGGCCACCACTGATGTGCTTTCTGTTATAGATTAGTTGGCATTTACTAGAATTTATACAAATAGTATGCTACATTATGTACTTTTTGTCTAGCTGTATTTTTTACCTTTTTAAAAATTTCTTTTTAAAATTATAGGCACATAACAGTTGTATATCTTTATAGGGTACATATGATATTTTGATAGATCCATACAATGAGAATTAATCTGATCAGTGTAACTGAGATATCCATCATCTCAGACATTTAATATTTGTTTGTGTGAAAAAATTCCAATTTCATTCTTTTAGTTTATTTTAAAGCATACTCTACCTTGTTGATTATAGCCACTTCATTGTGATACAAATATTGTTCATTCTATCTAACTATACTTTTGTACCCACTAACTATCCCCACTTTATCTCCTCCTACCCACTACCCTTCCCAGCCTCTGGTAACCACCGTCCTACTCTCTATCTCCACAATATCAATTTTTTCCCAGATCTGAGATCAGTTTTAATATTTATCTCCCACATAGAAATGAAAAAATGTGAGATTTGACTTTCTGTGCTTGGCTTATTTCACTTCACTAGCTGTCTTGAAATCTATTCTATCTAATAGAAGTACAGTTACTCCTGCTATTTGTTGGTTTCCATTTGCAGTAAAGTCCTCTAAACTCTTCCCTTTTCTTACCTTTCCCCAAGTGGACAGACTGTCCCATTGAGTTGCACTGTCCAGTGTTAGGGTAAGGTTAACAAAAGCACTAGCTTGGCTGCAGCTGCTAGTGACTTACTGGGTCACATGCAACCCAAGTTCATGGTCTCTGAGCCAACACAGCTCAGGAATTGTTCAAGGACTGCAGCTTTTGTGGTCTGACTGCCTTACAGATTTAGTCCAGGCCTCAGGCTACTCTTTGTCAGTGGCAGTGAGGTAGCCATAACTCGAGTTTCTAGACAGAGGATTTCCCTCTGGCTGGGCTGGCTGAAATGCTCCCTCTGTAGACACTGGCAGAATTCTGCCTTGCACTGTGTTCCCCTGAGCCAGGGCAGCCCTAAGTTTCAATGCAAAGCCCCATAATTACTTCATTCCACATCTACCAGGCACATAGACTCTCTACTCCTTGTGCTGTTGCCACACTGCATGGGGCTTAGGAGGGGTGGCCTAGGCACTGCAAGGTTATCTTTTCTGCCCTATTTGTGCCTATTTCCTTCATATCTATATAATGTTACAAGCAGGTAATAGGATGCTGGCCTGATTTTTCGTTCTTCTGGAGGTGCTAACTAGCATGGATAGTTGTTGAATTAGCTACTCATATAGAGTTTTTGTCATTGGATGTTTCTCTTTGATCATTTTGCTCTGCCCTTGACTGTTTTCACTCATTAGAGATTCATCCATGTTGTTGAGTATCAATAGTTTATACCTTTTTGTTGATAAATTCTAGCCTATTGTACAGATACACCAGAATTGGTCTATACAATAACTTGCAATGGGCATATGTGTAGTTTCCAGTTTAGGATCACAGCAAATAAAGCTGCCACAAGCTATCATATGGAAATATGCTTATGAATTAGGCTTTTATTTCTTATGTGTAAATACTTGTAAGTGAAATACCTGGGCTATCTGATAGATGTTCTTTTTAATTTAAAAAAAAAATTCCAAAATGATTGCATTATGCTACATTCCTATCAGCCGTACATGAGAGTTCCAGTTGCTCTGAGTGCTCACCAACACTTAGTGTGATGGTTCTTTTTAATTTTAGACATTGTAACAGATGTGTAGTAGTATCTCTGGTGTTTTGTTTTGCTTTTCCTAATTATCAATGATGTTGAGTACACTATACTTTATATATTGGTAAAGTGTCTGTTCAAGTCATTTGTCCATTTTTTATTAGGATTTATTTTCTTCATTGCCAATTTTTGAGAGTGATTTATACATTATTGATATAAGTTCATTATTACATGTTATTTGTAAATATATTTCTTTGATATGCACTTCTTTTTCTTTTATTACCATAATAGTATCTTTTGAAGAGCAGAAATTCTTAATTTTGATGAAGTCCAATTTATTTTTTTATATGGATCATGCTTTTAGTGTTGTGTCTAAAGAATATTTCCTTAATACAAGGTCCCAACATCTTTCTCCTATGTTTTTATTCTGGAAATTTTGTACCTTGAAGTTGTACATCTTGGTCAATAATAAATTTTGAGTTAATTTCTGTATGTAGTACATGGTACCAATTAAAGATATTTTTGTTTTAATTTTTTGACATATGAATATCTAAGTTCCAGAACTCTTTGTAGAAAACCCTTCCCTTCTTCACTGAATTCTCTTTTGTAACTTTTAAGAAAATCAGTGGACATGCGTGGGTTTTATTTGTGTACTCTATTCTTTGTCCCATTCATTAGTTTGTCTATGTTGACACCAATACAGCACTGTAGTGATTATTATAGCTACATACCATGTTTCCTCCCAAATAAGACCTACCCCCAAAATAAGCCCTAGCAGGATTTCTATGCATTTGTTAAATATAAGCCCTATCCCAATAATAAGACCTAGTGATGGGCATTGCTATGCAGCATATCTGCATAGCCACACCAAGCATTTCGGCACAGAGATGAAGACATCCCCTGAAAATAAGCCCTAATGTGTCTTCCTGAGAAAAAATAAATATAAGACAGTGTCATATTTTAAGGGAATCATGGTATATAAATCTTGGATTCAAGTAGTCTAAGTTCTTCAAATTCATTTTTATTTTTCAAATTTATTATTATTATTTGCTACTCTAGATCACTTACACTGTCATATGATTTTTGGAATCATCTTGTCAATTTCTACAACTAAAATACCTATTATGATTTTGACTGGGAATATGTTGGATCCATAGATCAATCTGTAGAAGAATTATCAGCTTGCTTTTTTTTTCCTTTGGTCAGAGTCTTACTATATCACCTTGGGTAGAGTGTTGGGGCATCACAGCTCACAGAAACCTTGATCTCTTGGGCTCAGGCAATCCTCTTGCCTCAGCCTCCCGAGTAGCTGGGACTACAGGCGCCTGCCACAATGCCTGGCTAATAAGAATTAACATCTTAACATAGCTTTCGCCACATTTTCTTAGTTACTGTGTTAAGACATTTATATTCTACATTTAGTAGACTTAATATGTACTAATTTAATAAAAAAATTAACATCTTAAAGATAAGGAGTCTTCTGATCATTAAAGTGGCATATCTCTTTATTTCAGTCTTTAATTTCTCTCAGCAACTGTTTGTAGCTTTCAATGTAAAAGTAGTATACAATTTTGTCAGATTTATTGCAAAGTATTTTATATTTTGTTGTTATTGTAAGTGATAATTTTTCATATCTGAATTTTGTCTGTATATTGAAATGCATTTGATTCTTTAGATTGACCCTGTACGTGGCAGCTTTGTTGAACACATTCACTAGAACTCAGAATGACTTGGTAGATTATATTAAACTTTCTACACGGATGCTCATGATATCTTCCAAAATAAAGATAATTTTACTTTTTTCCAATTTGTGCTTTGTTATTTTTTTTCTGTCTTTTTTTGGATTGATTTTTTATATGATATATTTTATCTCTAGCTTACTAGTTTTGGTTGTTGCTATTTATTTTTACTTTTTTGTTTATAATATTTAACTTTAATTTATTCAGATCTATCTTTATGATAATATCACATCTTTTTTATTAGAATGTCACAAGAGTATCCATTAATTTCTCCTTTCCTGACTTTTTGTTTTTGTTTTTAGATATCTTATTTTATAAATATTATAAACATTGTTATTGTTTTGCTCTCAAAAGATGTTATCTTTTATAGAGACTTAAGTAACAACCAAAGTTGATTTGTATTTTCCCACATAGTTATTTTACATGGTGTTCTTTATTCTTCTATCCCAAATTTTCATCTGGAATCACATTCCTTTTGTTGGAAGAATTTCTTTTAGCATTTTTAATAGTTCAAATCTATTACCAGTTAACTCTTCCAGCTTTGGTATGTCTGAAAAAGTCTTCATTTCACTTTTATATTTTAAAAATATTTTGGATAGGTAAAGAATTGAAGATTGTCTTTTTCTTCTTTCAATACTTTAAAAATGTTACTGAAACATAACATTATCTTTTATATTGCATTATCTTCAACAAGAGATATTCTGTCATTCTTATTTTTTCCCACTGTATATAATATTTTTCTGGTCTATGACTACTTCTAGAATTTTCTCTTTAGCATCAATTTTAAACAAATTGATGATAATATTTCTTGCTGCAGTTTTCTTCACATATCTTATCCTTTCAGTTCATTTCACTTGTGAGTTGTATTGACCTTTAATATTTTATCAAATTTAGAAAGAGTTTTGTGTCTTATATCTTCACATTTTTTCCTGTCCTCCTTCACATTGTTAAGTCTAATTATATGTATATTAGACCATTGAAGTGGTCTACTGAAACCCACCATTGCTGTGAATTTAAAGCTAATGGGGATTTAGAGGATTTGAAGATATTGGAATAGCCTTTAGCTTATATTCCAGTGTTCAGATATACTTATGTCATCAAACCTAAACTTTGGAATTTGTCACCCCAAGAAAACATGCAGAATTGTTTTATCTTTCCACTTTCTAACTCATTTCTATTTAACATGTTAAATCTTCATGAATTACAAGGTGCTATACTTCATAATGAATCTTCATAAATGCTTCATGAATTATGAGGTGCTATACTTTGGTTGATGGTAATGGGTAGTATTTCTTACTCTTTATGAACTTTGGAGATTGTTTCCTTAATTTTTTTGGTGGTTAGCTATATCCCCAGGATTGGTGTTTTCTTCATACAAATCAATAGTCATTTGCAGATTCAAGAGTGATCCTCTATATACTTTTGGAAATCTTTTTCTGTGCAGATTTCTCCTATTTGGTACTCTGCTCTGCTCCTCTTGATCTTCCTGTACACCCAATCCCACATCCTCAACTTACAAAAACTGCTATACTCCCACCTAAGCCTGTATTCCCTGAATCATATCCTGAACACTCTCTTCTTTCTTGTTTTTCAGAGATTTCTGTTCACTGTCCAATGTTAAACCTCTTAAGAACCATTTTTGTGTGTACTTTATCCACGTTGGGGGGAGGGGTCATTTTAGATGGAATAAATCCAGTCTCTTATTTCATCTTGATCAGTACTTAGAGTTCCATTAAAAAATTAATAATAATAACAATAAAGTAATACTATGATGTATAATATGCTGAAACCCTATGATAAGATATATGGATAACATATTAACTTTTTGCTTACTTTGTTGACTTTTTAAAGTGTGCGTGTTATCTCTGAATATGTTAAAGGCAAAAGTCTCTGTAATACGTTGCTTATAAATTTTGGCAAAATTTATTTCAAATTTAGTAAAATATTAGTTCAAAACAATGAAGCAGTTCCAGGCTATATATTAGTTATATATTTTTTTAAATTTTCTCATGTACTAAAAAAGTGATTGCAATTATATGGTGGATCAATTTCTACCATAATAAATATTATACTTTCATCTACAGTCTGAACTATGAAAACAGTTGTGGTATTTCCTGAGAAGTAAACCAATATGAAGATTTAGGGAGCTAAAAATAATTTTATCTCCTCTAGTGCGGGATTTACAGGTTTCTAAAACATTCCCATTCAGCTCAGCAACAAAGAAGCACGATGTTTGATGCTGTGGATTTAAAGCTAATGGGGATTTAAAGGATTTGAAGATATTGTCACAGCCTTTAGCTTATATTCCAGTGTTCAGATATATTTATGCCATCAAACCTAAACTTTGGAATTTGTCACCTCAAGAAAACATGCAGAATTATTTTATCTTTCCACTTTCTAACTCATTTCTACCAAAGGACCTAAAGGTGCTGATCTTAGTGCTGCCTGTCTATAGACACTGTCAATATCTAGAATTTAAGTACTTTCTAGAGGTAGAGGGGCTAGAGAATCAGAAAATAAAAGAATAGTGAAGATTAATCATTTCACGGTTAGACAAAAAATGTCCTTAATTTTTTCCCAATTAGAAAAGCAATAAACCTTGCATTGCAGAAAATATAGTTAAGCCAGGGTTTTTAATTCAAAAAGGTCTTTGCATTAAATGTTCATTAGGATAAATAGCCATTTTATTTTAGCTTCCAATCAAGAGTCTGAATTGCTCAGAATTTATTCTGGGACTTTTGAGTAGGAAGAAATTTACTGCAGGGAAAACTTTCACTACTTTTGGAAAGCTAGATGAATCAAGGTCAGCAAAAAAAATATCAAGAAATCCAGGAGTGATAGTGGGCATCTTGTCTGATTCAGTTCCGAGTGGAAATGCTTTCAATTTTACACCATTTGGTACAATATCGGTTGTGGGTTTGTTCCATCTATACCTGTTTTCTTAAAAGTTCTTGTCAGAAGGATGCTGAATTTTGTCGAATGCTTTTTCTACATTTGTTGAGAGGATCATATGGTTTTTGTCTTTGCTTCTATTTATGTGGTGAATTACATTTATAGATTTATGTATGTGAACCAGACTTGCATCCCTGGGACAAAGTTCACCTAATACCTGATCATGAAGGATAATTTTTAATATGTAGCTGTATTCTGTTAGCTAGGATTTTATTGAATATTTTCACATCAATATTCATTAATGAAATTGACCTATAGTTTTTTGTTGTTGTTGTTCTGTCCTTTCCTGGATTTGGTATCAGGGTAATGTTTGCTTTGTAGAATGTGTTGGGGAGGGCTCCATCCTTTTCTTTGTCTTGTAATAGAAAGTTTACATCTTTTGTATTAACCTGGGTGGATCTGAAGAACATTCTTCTTAGTAAAGTATCACAAAAGGGAGACTTAAGGGGGAAAAGGGATAAGGAAGGGGAAAAAGGAAAGAGGAATAGGATTCAGGAGAAAGGAAAGGAGATAGGAGAGGAGGGAGGGAGATTGGAAAGCTCTCCCTTAAAGGGCACAATGTAAGTGTATACAGCACATCCCCTGGGTGAGGGGCTCAACTCTAACTTAAACTGTGCCTAAAAGACACAGACGATGTAACCTACTAATTTGTACCCTCATATTAATCTAATATAAATTAATTAATAAATAAATGTGTATTCTATCTAAAAAAAAAAGAAATGTAAATTCGAGAATTTGTACCTATTGAAACAATAAAGTCAACATCCAATACTGTTGAAATTCTGTTAAAATCCATATACACATTCACATCTGACACACATATGTAACAGCTATAGACAAATTCCTATTGTTAGACTTAGTCACTACGTGTACCAGGAATTTCTCTTAAGGAAATGGTTTAACAGATACAAAAACATATATACACAATGATACTAATTTATTTGAATGTTTTCTAAAATAGTAAAAACAAAAGAGCCCCTAGGCAAATAGCTTAATAGAGAAACATCAACATGAGATATTATAATTTATAAGAACCATTTTGAATACTAGAAATGTTTGTTGAAAAGAAAATTCTATGTTCAATGTATAGGCAGAAATAATATTCAAGTGTAGAATATTCTGTCTAGAAACAAAGATTATGAGAACTTCTTAAATCAATGTTTAATATTATTAAACTAGTTGTTATAGGAAGAAAAAGAAGTTGAGAATTAATTTAAAGAATTAAATCAGTAGACTTCCCTCCTGCCCCCCCCCCCAAAAAAAAGAGGAAGGAGAAATTCAAGAGCTAAGCAAATAAGCAAAGTCCTCACAAGTAACACCTGTGGCTCCAACCTAGGCATTCCTTGAAAGATATCTGAAGCCCATAGGTAAAACTCCATGCTGGCTATCTGCCAGTGCCCACTCACCTGCCTGTAGCTACCACCAGAAGATAGTGATTTCTCCTCTTCTATTTTTAAATCTCATGTAAGTGCGTCCATTGGAAAAATTTAACAGGATCATGTTGGCAGGAACAACTCAGAGATGTAGCCTCTAGTCTTTATGCCTATACTGAACAAGAGAGAGCTCAGAAAAGTGGCAATGGTTTTAAGTATCAACAAAGAGTATCCACTTTGAAGTTCACAGCATAAAACGCATAGTGCAGTGGATATTCACTGTGAGAAAATCAGAATCTCAAATTTATTCACTTGTCCATACCTCCAGTAGCTCACCTCCTAAGCCATCCATCCATCCATCCATCCACAGATTTATTCACTCAAAAAAACATTGAATGAGAACTCTGTGTTTTTCAAATATTGCTATGCAGTACACAGAGAAGATATGGGACAATTAAAAAGAAACATGATAATCAAGGTGATGAGTAGATCATGCTGTCTGTTGTGCCCACATGTAAAATTGCACAAGTTACAGGTACAGTTGTTCCTTGATATCCCTGGGGGATTAAGTCCAGGTACACCTACACATACCAACATCTCTGCATACCCAAGTCTCAGTGGAACACACCAATATGAAAAGTTGGCCCTGCTTATACTTGGGTTTCAGCTCCCCAAATACTGTATTTTCCATCAGCACTTTGTTGAATGCACATTTACTGACATAGAGGGATAACTATATTTCTGGGAAAAAATTCATGTATAAGTGTTCAAAGGCCTACTGTACTGTTTCACTGAGAATCACCACATTGCAGTGAAATTCAGCCAGTGTGGAAAACATAAAATTCTATGTTCTCCAACTATCTTAGTCTGTTTTTCATTGCTTATAGCAGAATACCTGAAACTGGGTAATTTATAAAGAAAAGGATTTATTTCTTCTAGTTATTAAGGCTGAGAAGTTTAAGCTTGAGGGTCCACATCTGGTGAGGGTCTCCTTGCTGGTGGGAACTCTCTGCTGGGCCTCATGTGTCAAAGAGGTGGAACATGCTAACTCAGGTCTCGCCCTTTTTTATAAAGCCACCACTGGCATTCATGATGACCTCTTAACCCCTTAATCCAGAAATCTTTGATTAAAATAATCTATTCATGGAAGACCCTTCATGACTCAATCACCTCTTAAAAGCCCTATCTTTCAATATTGCCACATTGGAGATTAAATTTCAACATGAGTTTTAGAGGGGATATGTACTCAAACCATAGCGCTAACTGTTTGTATACTTAGAATGAAGAAAACATAGACTTTTAAGGCGGTCACTGTATTACTGTGGACACCATTAGTGGCTTACTTTTGTGTTTGTTTTTTTGAAACAGAGTCTCAATTTGTCACCCTTGGTAGAGTGCCATAGTGTCACAGCTCACAGCAACCTCCAGCTCTTGGGCTTAGGCAATTCTCTTGCCTCAGTCTCCCGAGTAGCTGGGACTACAGGCGCCCACCACAACACCCGGCTATTTTTTTGTTGCAGTTTGGCCAGGGCCGGGTTTGAACCCTCACCCTTGGTATATGGGGCCGGCACCCTACTCAATGAGCCACAGACATCACCCAATGGCTTACTTTTGTATTTCTAGTATTTAGCAGGTTATAAATTCATGTTTAAGCTTCAGTAAATATTGTGGAACAAACAAAAATTTGAACTGCTAAACAGATCTGTCAGGGTATTTACATTGAAAACTCTTAATCTATATAAGGAAAACTAATATAGTAGTGAAGTTTCAGTGAGTTTCATGCTATAATAAAGATCAGGAGTAAGTAAGCAGAGTGCAAGCTCATGCAATACAGAAGCTCTGCCTGAGAACTTTTGAGAAAACTCCTTCAGGGCAATAACAATGGAAATGAACCTTGAAGAATGAGTAGGAATTTGCTCACATCTGGGAGTGAAGGACACAACAGACTGGAGAAATTGTCTGTAAATATAGACAGGGATTCAGAAGTCAGACAAGGGTGTGACAAAAGGGATCCTGAACTGTAGGGGCACTGGTGGTGTTGATCCAGGAAATGAGGCTGGACAGGAAATCTGAGCCAAATTGGAAAGTTTCATATACCATGCTAAGCTTGGATTTTGTTTCCTGCTCAGTGGTTTTAAGCAGGGAAATGACATGATCCAATATTCACTTTAGAAAGATAAAGGTATCCATGTGGAAAAATGAAAGGAGATTAGTTAGGAGGAAGTTGCAAAGCAATAGGTCACTTATGCTAATGTGTGGTAGTGGGAAGGGAAAGGGAAGGTCAGATTCAATATTTTGGAAGTGGTATGATCAATAGGGGTTAAAGGAGAGGGAGGATCGTGAACAACCCACTGTCTTCTAGTTTGGTCAATGGACTGAATGGAGAGTTGGGTTGGAGCCCCATACACATCCCCAGTGTCACGTCTGTGAGATCACTTTTCAGGCACCAAGGTAGCATTCAGCTGATGAAGTGTATTGCAGCCTACTTTTCTTTCCTCTCTGAAGCCTCCACTATTCATTATCCTCTACCCTCAACTCTGAGTAGAAAGCAAGACCTGACTCCTGTGTTTCCATGCTCTTTACTGCTCTCAGGAGGTGTGTGTTATCTTTCCTTGAGAAATGTGCTGCTAATCACTCATTTTAAAAGTAAAAATAAAAACCAGAGGTGTTTTTAATTTTGAAAATCTTACCACGTTTTAAATATTGTTCCTGGAGGTGTTTTCTGACTCCTGTCTAAGGTGGTGCATGGGAGACTTAGTGAACTCCTGAGGTCTTTACCACCAAGGGTGGCACTCGTGAACTGTTTTTCCTGTGTCAGGCCTTGTCTGTGCTACCGTGACCCATTTTTCAATTAGGTTTCCATCTCTTTTAGGTAGGCCTGAAGATGTGATCAGAATAGGAGACTAGGTTGGAAGTTGTTTCTTTGTCGTGTCTTTTTTTGTCTCAAGTGAGCAATTAGCATTTGCAGGGAACCACAACCTAGGAGTTGGAACTATGTATATCTCAACAGAACCACAACCCCTCACTGGCATTTCTTTTCTGGCACAAGAAACCTACTGGGAGAAAACAAATGTATTGATGAGAAAGATGAATAAGAATTTTTAAAAAGTTGTTCTTTGGCAAGTTTAGGTTCATAAGCATCCTAACAGTGGTTAAAAGTTCTTAATAGGCAGATAGAGGAGTTATTAATTAAATGACCTCTTCCAGAAAATGTTGTGAATTTAAATAAGAAATATGGTGAGATCTGACTCTGAGACTCAATATTATTCTACAAAAAATGAAATATATACAGTTATCTAAAAATATATCATCTTAAAGAAAATTTTCCAGAAAGAACCTTGAACTAAACATTTGAAAAAGTGAGTTTAGATTCTGGTAGCCTCACTACCAACCTCTATAGCTCTGAGATATATACTATCCTACAGTTGTGGGTGTTTTCACATGTACAATGAGGAAGTTATGTTTTATACACATTTATCCAGACCTGAAATCACATCATTCTGTCTTTCCATTATCCTCTGGTGTTTCAATAAAAATAAGATGAATGAAAATTAAGTTACTGCATGGCCATCCGGAAATAAATAATATACCCATTTTCTAGGGATATATTTTTTTCTTTTTAGATATACAAAAGTTTAACTTAAATTTGGCCTTTGTGCATCCTGCTCCCTAGTTTTTTATTTTGGTGATACGCTTTCTTTTCCATAAGCTTAGGACTCTGTGGTGATTATTAACCCAATGGCCAACAGGTGGCACTGCAGGCCTGTGTCTACTTAACCTCAGTCACTTTGCTGTCTCTGCTTTTTTACAGCAGTAGAATATCTATATCTCTGCATTTCTCTAACCTGAAATAACAAGGTCTGGTGAAATAGCCCAATAAGTCACCAATAAATATAAACCTGAAGGATCAATGATATACGATAGCTTCTTGCAAATGAATCTGACTGTGGTATAAAATGTCCTACCAGAAAAGTCCGATTCTTATAATTGCATATATATATTGAAAAGGGAAATTGATACACATTAAAAGGCAGTATTCCAGCTCAGAAAAATGTAGCAGGATGCTGTACATATTATAGTGGAGACCAGCAAACGTGTTACAGTTATTTAGATATCACTATTCATCAGCCAAATTTGTAAGGCTACCACTTTTAATCAAAGAATCATAGCATTAGATCAGGCAGTATCTTTGGTAATAACTGAATACCAACAAGCTCTTGTTACGGACTGGTTAAAGCAGAAATGTTGTATAACCTCTTGAAACCATGGCTACTTAATAGCAGATCTCAAATTATAATTGAGGTTTATACTAAGCCCATACTATTGCTGGAGAATATTAGCTCACTGAGGGTAAGTCCCAATCTCAGGTAAATCCCCAAGTCTCAATTTCCTTATTCCATGAAATCAGTCAATCAATCAATCTTTGTGATTTCCCTGAGTTGCCTTTTACATTCACTAAAATTTAAGGTGTTAGAAGCTGTTATCTTGTTGTTGTCAATATAAAAATAATTAGCTTGTTTTATAGTTCAGTGAAACAACTTAACAGAAACCCTTTTATGACATATTCCATACCTCTTGGACAAGTTGTACCAAATAAAAAATTATCTAGAATTCTTCAAGATCAGGGGTCCTCAAACTTTTTAAACAGGGGGCCAGTTCTCTGTCCCTCAGACCGTTGGAGGGCCGGACTGCAGGCCCCAGGATGAGTCAGCTGCTAAGCAGGACAGGCAATGGCTGCAAAAACACCCAGTGGGCCAGATAAATGTCTTCGGTGGGCTGCATGTGGCCCGTGGGCCATAGTTTGAGGATGCCTGCTCAAGATCAATAAACTAACAAAAAATACAGCTGTTTAAGCCTTTAATCTATGGAGGAGCAGAGCAGCCACAATGAAGGAGAGGGGTGAGTAAACATTTGCTTTTCCTCTATCTGTCATTAAGAATAGGGCCTCTTTAGGGAAATTCCTAGGTGCCTGCTTATTCTAACCAATCTGTAGTCCTGACTTCCAAAAGGGACTGACTTTGAGCTCCCTGTCACCTCTGACTTTCAGCTTTGTCAAACTCTGGAATCCTGCAGAGAGTGTAACAAAGAACATCTTCACTCCAATTAAGCTGTGTGTTTTCTAAATTATTTGGTCAAAATGGTTTAAGCAGCTGCCTGGAAATGTTAAGGAGTAGAGACTAAAAATCTGGAGAATTGGTTCAGGTTATTTATCATCATCCTTCTCCGTCTCATCCCAGAAGCAGTAACCGTGTGGGAAGTTCCTGCAGAATGTAATGAAGAAAGAGGGGATATTTATTTGTCAAATACTAATTAAGAATAACAGTTAATAATAATAGCAAATACTATATATCAAGTACATTCATATACTTCTTACTGCAACATTAATGGTCATTCCTTTTCCATCAGATAGGTTAAATTACTTGTTCAAAGTCACAGCCTTAATAAGTAGCAATTGTACGAGCTGCAAGTGACTCGTGCCACTATAAATGATGGAACTAGAATTCAATTTCAAGTTTGCTGCCTCCGTTGCTAGAGATTTTTGCTAGTGAGATGACTCAGATACAAACCCATTGCCTGGAAGCATAATAATCTAGATAAAGATGATATTTTAAAATAGTAACCCAGCCTAGCTGTCTTATGTTAAACCATAACTTCTTAAGATGAATGATCTCATTAATAATATTTCTTTTTTAATAACTCTGTTGTGTTCTTAATAAAGACATATGTAACAATTTAAATACCTAAGAGAAACACAGTGCATAGCCCCATTATTGCAACACAAAGCAGCTTTTCAACATCAGACCTCTGGGACTGTGAAATCTGAGCAGGAAGCCCAGCTTCCAGGATTGAGGCACTAGGTTCAGAGAAAAATCAGACACTTGAAATTTGAATCCCAGTTTTCTCTTCTCTAAGGAGAATTATTTTTATGTATTTGTTCCTCCACTCACAAGTAAAAAACCCAGAAAAGCCTCACTTTCCATCTTCCCTGTCTCAGGCACCTGGGCAAAGTATCCCTCAGAGGCAGATTGAAATGTTTATATTGCAAAAATAAAAAAGGGTGATCATTTTCCCACTCAAATGTGATCCATTTGGGTGATTTTATTTTGATTTTTATTTTTTTTCTTCCCTGATAAGTTCTGTAACAGTCAAGAATTTTAATGGTCACATGGAGTAGAAAACTCCTCTTAGCTTAAGCTAATAGGGGCTTATTTTTTTCACATGGCAACAAGGTTTAATGTAGGCAACTGCTGGTATTGGTTTAGTGGCTTGGTGATGTCAGAGCTGACATCTGTGATGTTCAGCCTCACCTTCAGATTTGGGCATAAGATGTCTGCCCAAATATTAAACAAATATCTGCATTTGAGGCAGAAAGAGGAAGCGTAGCATCACTTATGTCTGTCCTCTTTTCATTACTGAGGCAAAGACTTCATAACATGACAGCAGTCCTCTGCTTACTTCTTGTTGGTGATAGCTAAGTCTTGTGGCTGCCCCTACTGGCAAGGCAGACTGGAAAGGTGAGATTTTAGCATTCATGGCATCTGAGCAAGAGAGAAAGATTGCTAGAAAGTCTGCCACAATGTCTACCATGTGAAAGGATGACCCAGGTCTTCTCCAATTTAGTAATTCTCAAATAGCGGACAGTAGCAGCCAATAGCAGTCATGCAATTAATTCAGCAAAGATTCATACAGCACTGTGTGAAGCCCTGAAAACCACAGATACATCATGCTCATATAGCATTACTGGCAATATAAATTCTATTGCCAGTAATGTTCCTCTACTCAGGCCTTAACTGGTATACCTGCTGTATTACCTAGTATACCTGTATACTTCTAGCTGCAGTGGCCTAGGGCTGGTCATGTAAAGAGACTACAGGGAAGAATGGCATATGTGGAATGATGTCGGAAGCATGCCTCAAACCTTTCTCCTTCACAAATCTTCTGCTTTTCTAAAGCAAATGCTTGAAAGTGTAGTAGGGAGAAAAGAAATTTCAACCCCTTCCCTAGCTCCACTGCTCACTATTTTCCTACTTCCTTGCAATGTGAGAAGAACTACTAGTGTAATTGTTCAGAGCTTGGGATATTAAGGGGTCATGATTTACAATGAGGAAGGTAAACATATTTTTAAATGAAGTTCAGATTCCTCCTTTTTGTCCACTTGGTGATTATAGCTGAACAGAGAGAATTTTAAGCCAGATGTTTAGTATAGACATGGTCATATTTTTATCCTCATATGTTTAATTTCTTTCTTCTAGGTGGCCATCTAAATAGCACAAAATTTCAAGGTTTAGAAAGGAAATCTTCATTCTAATCTATATGAGCCAACTCAGCTTTTAATGTATTTTCCCACTATTCATGTAGATATTAGATTCTTACACAGCTATTAATAAAGTAATAAGCCTGGTTTCCTTTCTTGTATTAGTCATTGAATATATGCTCCTTTGTGAATCCCATCCCCTGGAAAGGAGATTAAAACACAGGGCAGAATTAGGAATTTCTGGGTCTCTTGAAAAATATCATCAGTCTAACCCTAAGCCCACCACATCCTCACTCCAAATGAATTCGTACAGAGCACAAAAATAGGAGAATGAAGAGGTCAGGAAACTTAGCAGTGTCCTAGTCTTTCTTCATATTGATGTCTACCGTTCTTAGCTCTACCCCAAAGCATGGGAGTGGGTAACTCTCTCAGGACATTGATTAGATCACATTGCCAGTAAGTAGAGTAACTGTGCTCTAAAACACACACACACACACACACGCCCCAACAACCATAAAATCCAGGAATGCAGGTTTCATGATGCTTTTGTCTGATCTTCTTTTTTAGAAATGGAAGGACAAAAATGTCAGCAAGGATTCCTCTTAGGACTCTCGTAAACTCTAATTCTCTTATACTCTGTATGTGTATATGAACAAATTCAGTTCTCACTGTTCACTACTTTCTTTTGGAAGGGTAGCCTAAGCTTCGTGCTCCAAATGCACCTAGTAATAGCTGATCAAGTGCGTGTGCAACTATCAGTAAAATTGTAATTCTCATTTCACTATTTTTTCATATCCATGAGATTTAGCCATCCCTGCCTGACTAATTATGATGCCTCCAAAAACCTCTTCTTGCCACGTAACAGTCTAGTAATAATAGTATCAACTACTATATGGAATGCCTGCTATAGGCAAGAAACTGTGTTGATATGTTACTGTGTTTCTTAACCTCTATCACCCCCAAAACAAAGTACCCTTTTGTTGTGGTCTGGAAAAGCATATAAGACATGAGATTCTGTGAACTTAAAGGTTCTTGAGAGGTTCTAACTAAAATATGTAACTGGAGATAGTGACCCCTTAATTACACATGCAGGGCCCATCACAATCTGGCTTCAAAGTACTTACCATATTGTTAAAAAACATGTTCTCTCAAATATAGACATTTCTCTCCAGTTAAAATATTCTCTTTACTGTTCTTCACAAATGTCATCATTCATGTATCCACTCAAATTCTTTTTTCCTAACTGCTTTTTTGTTCCCATGATGATGTACTGGAAGGATTAGTATTGTTCAAATGGCCATACTGCCCTAAATGATCTACAATCCAATTCAATTCCTGTCTAACTACCAATATCATTTTACATAGAATTAGAAAAAACAATCCTGAAATTCATGTGGAATAAAAAAGGAGCCCAAATAGCCAAAGAATTCCTAAGGGGGGGGAACTGGAGGTATCACATTATTTAACTTAAAATGATACTACAAAACTGTAGTAACCCAAATAGCAAAGTGCTGATATAAGAACAGACGAATTAATAGAAAAGAATAGAGAACACAAAAATAAATCCATATACCTAACACTATACAATCTTTGACAAAGCATACAAAAACATACACTGAGGAAAGGACATCCTATTCAATAAATGATGCTAGGAATATTGGCTAGACATGAAGAAGAATGAAACTGGATTCCTGTCTTTACCAATGTACAGAAATTCACTCAAGATGAATTAAAGGCTGAACTGTGAGGCCTGAAATAATAAAAATTCTAGAGGAAGCCTAGGAAAAACTCTTCTGGACATTGGCTTAGGCCTCGAATTTATGACTAAGAGCTCAAAGACAAATGCAACAACAACAATTAAAAAAAACAATGAACACATGGGACATAATTAAACTAAAATGCTTCTGTACTGCAATATAATCAATAGTATAGATAGGCAACTTGCAGAAGGGGAGAAAATATTATTTTTATTTTTATTTTTTATTAAATCATCTCTTTGTACATTAATGCAGTCATGGGGTACAATGTGCTGATTTTATAAACAATTTGAAATATTTTCATCAAACTGGTTAACTTAGCCTTCATGGCATTTTCTTACTTATTGTGTTAAGACATTATATTCTACACTTAGGAAGTTTCACATGTACCCTTGTAAGATGCACTGTAGGGGTGGTCCCACCAATTACCCTCCCTCCAACCATCCTCCTCCCTTCCTTCCCCTCCCCTCCCTTTCTCTTTCCCCCATATTCTTGGGCTGTAATTGGGTTATAGCTTTCATATGAAAGCTATAAATTAGTTTCACAGTAGGACTGAGTACATTGGATACTTTTTCTTCCATTCTTGAGATACTTTGC
>NW_003852397.1:46982534-46983950 GCF_000181295.1 Otolemur garnettii | reverse complement strand
GTTTTGATTTGCATTTCTCTGATGATTAAGGATGATGAGCATTTTTTCATATGTCTGTAGGCTGTGTGCCTGTCTTCTTCAGAGAAGTTAGAAGGGGAGAAAATGTTTACAAACTATACATCCAACATGGGACTAATGTTCAGAATCTAAAAGGAGTGCAAACAATGCAGCCCCCCCCAACCCTCCCCCCAAAACAAAGCAAAACACAAAACAAAACAAAAAATTAAACAAAAAGAAACCAAACTGAAACCAAAAAACTCATATAACTCAGTTTAAAAGTAGGCAAAATACATGAAGAAGTACTTTTCTTTTTTTTAAATCATAGCTGTGTACATTAATGTATTTATGGGGTACAATGTGCTGGTTTATATACAATTTGAAATACATCAAACTGGTTAACATAGCCTTCACCGCACTTTCTTAATTATTATCTTAAGACATTAATATTCTACACTTAGTAGTTTTGACATGTACCCTTGTAAAATGCACTGTAGATGTGGTCCAACCTATTACCTTCCCTCCACCCATCTGACCCCTCCCCTACTCTCCCCCTCCTCTTTCGAAGAAGTACTTTTCTTTTTTTTTTTTTTCCTTAGAGACAGAGTCTCACTTTGTTGCCCTCAGTAGAGTGCTGTGGCATCACAGCTCCCAGCAACCTCCAGCTCTTGAGTGTAGGCAATTCTCTTGCCTCAGCCTCTGGAGTAGCTGGGACTATTGGCACCTGCCACAACACCTCGCTATTTTTTGTTGCAGTTTGGCTGGGTCTGGGTCTGAACCTGCCACCCTCAGTATATTGGGCCAGTGCCCTACCCACTGAGCCACAGGCTCCACCCTTGAAGAAGTACTTTTCAAAAAAAGATATACAAGTATACAAATAGCCAATGAGCATATGAAAAATGCTCACTATCACTAATCATCATGTAAATGCAGATTAAAACCACAATATACCATCTTACTCCATTTAGAATAGTCTTTATTAATAAGTAAAAAAGCAAGAAATGTTGGAGGTGCAGTGGAAGGGGAATGTTTATACACAGTTGGTAGTAAATTAGTACAAGCTCTATGAACAACAGTGTGGAAATTTCACAAAGAACTAAAAGTAGATTAGGCAAGCAATCTAATAATCCTACTACTAAGAATCTACCAAAAGAAAAAGAAGTCATTATTGCCAAAAGATACCTACACTTATACATTTATCACAACACAATTTAGCAATAGCAAAGCTATGGAATCAACCTAAGTGTCCATCAATTGATGAGTGTATTATTATATACCATGGAATACTACTTAGCATAAAAAGAATCACGTCTTTTGCAACAACTTGCATGGAACTGGAGGCCAGTTTTTCAAATGAAGTAACTCAAGAATGGAAAATCAAATACTGCATCTTTTTTTTTTCTTTTTTCTTTTTTTTTT
>NW_003852397.1:46959389-46982177 GCF_000181295.1 Otolemur garnettii | reverse complement strand
CTTTCATATAAAAAGGTTTAAATTAATTTCATAATAGGTGTGTGTACATTGGATACTTTTTCTTCCATTCCTGTGATACTTTGCTAAGAAGAACATTTTCCAGTTCCATCTTCTCACAAGAGGGAGCTATGAGTGTGCTTGGTCATACAGAGTGTAATGATAAACACTGGAGACTCAAGAGGGGAGTAGTAGGACAGTGGTCAGGGATGAAAAAATTACCTATTGGAATAAGTACCATAAAAGCCCAGATTTAAACGCTAAAAGATTGCAGTCTCCTACCCTCCACCCCTGTATGCAGACTAGCATAGGTTAGTGGCCTGTTAGGAACCCAGCCACATAACTATAGTCCATAAAGTAGAAGGGACGAGAGAGAGAGGAGTGGGGAGAGGGGATATGGGAGAAGGGAGGGTATTTGGGGGGACCTCACTTAATGTGCATGATGTAATGGTGCATTTCAAAACTATTAAGAAATAAGTATAATTGTGATGGTTGTGTTACTTGGTTCAATATAAACATTTCACATTGTATATCGAAGCAGTACCCTGAACCCCATAAATGCATCAATGTACAAAGTTATGATTTAATAAAAAATAATAATAAAAATAAATTATATGAGATGTGAACAACAACAAAAAAAGGAACCCAGCCACACAGCAGGAGGTGAGTGGCGAGCTAATGAACAAAATTTTATCTTTATTTATAGCCTCTCCCCACTGCTAACATCACTTCCTGAGCACCTGTCAGATCACCAGCGGCATTAGATTATCAGAGGAACATGAACCCGACTGTAAACTGTGTATTTGAGGAATCTAGGTTATGGCTTCTTATGAGATTCTAATACCTTCCACAGTCACGCCCAGTCCCCCTATGGAAAAATTGTCTTCCATGAAACTGATTGGTTGGAGACTGCCCACCATAGGATATACATGTAAGAAAACTCCACTTGTACCCCCAAATCTGTTGAAAAATTATATATATAGGATTATGGATTTTGCCACTATAGGATATACATGTAAGAAAACTCCACTTGTACCCCCTAAATCTATTAAAAAATATATATATATATATATATACAGGATTATGGATTTTGCTTCAGAAAATTTTTATCAATTCGAAACAAATTTTGAAATAGTCTTTCAATTTTGATTCTGTCTTGTGAAAAGGAAAAATTAAAAATAGTAACAATAACAATTAAAGTGTAAGTTGAAAACCAGCTATGGGAAACCAGGAGCATCATGATGCCCACCAGGGTGAAAGGGCAAGATTGAGAGGCCCAAGCCTGTGGACCTGTGTGGGAAAGGCTTTGACAGGGACCTTATCCTCTTCGAATGTTTAGGACAGGGTTATGCTGAACAGCCAAAAGCCAGGGGAACACTTTTTATGATAAATAGTTCAAGGCTTGGGCATTGTTTTCCTCTCAAAATAACTTTTGCTTATCCATTTATAGCTCGGGTAACAGGAAAGAAGCTTGTCTCGTGTTAACACAGAGCAGTTAATTCTGAATGCCGTTCGGAAATGAAATTTAATCAACCTAGTCCAGTTTCCTAGCTTACAAAGATATCAGAAAGTTTGGATATAAAACCTGCCATCAGATAGCATGGTATCTACGTTCTTTGTTTGTTTGTTTTTTTTATTTTGAAATATATCCTTTAGATAAGAGTACATATACCATGTTAGTAGAATTTAAGGAACGATAAAACGAATACTGTGAAACAATCACCCAGTTTAACAGAACATAGCTTTAAAGGTCCCTGTGTGTCTGTACCTCATTATTTCCTCCTTTCTTCTTCTATACATAATTAATACCCAGAACATCATTAAGCATTCTTGTGCTTTTTTCAGTTTTCTATTTATGTAAGTACCTGTACACAGTATCTCATTTGCTTCACGTGTTTTTATACTTGCATGTTTTATAATACATTTTTGAAAAAATTAATTCACAGTCACTCTACTCTTCTAAGACTTTTGTTCAAGTGACATTATGCACTGTATGTATGGCTGTACATTTGTATTGATATGTACAACTACAGCACCTTCATTTCCACTACTTACAGTATTTTGTTATGAAATAAACCACAGTATATGTATTCATATTAAAGTCTATAGGGATTTAGGTAGGTTCCATATTTTATACATCTCCTTGTAAAGTATGCTGAGGATATTTCTATAGCGGTGTTATCTGGTATTATAGGAAAAACAAAACACATTCAAATTTACTGGATTATGCTGTGTTGTTTTCTAAGTGGCTTTTTCATTTACACTCCTATCATTAACCTTCAATAGTCCCACTCACAGTCTTGACAATCCCTGTTACAATCGGACTTCACTATTTGCCAATGTAGTAGTTGAATTTGGAGTGTAGATTTTATTTTAATTTTGCATTTTCTCATTATTAATCAAAAGGAGCACCTTTTTATTTTTATCAGTTGTTAACCTTTCCTTTGAAATGTTTGCTCCTATCTTTTACCCAATTTATTGTTTGCCGTTTTCTTATTGGTTTTAGGGATTATTTATGTACTTTTAATAATAAAGCTTTATCAATTATATTTTGAGCAAATATTCTCCCATTTTGTGGCTTGTGTTTGGGTTAAGGTATGTTAATTTTAATGTAGCTAAATTTATCAATCCTTTCCCTCACACTTTGTGCTCTTTGCATTCTTTTAACAAATCCTTTTGTACCTTGAGGTTATAAATTTTTTAACCTATATTTTTGTGTAAGTTTAAAGTTTGCCTTTCACTTTTACATATTTAACCCATTTGGCATTGATTTGTGAGTGTTAATTAATTGTATGATATATGAACGGAATTTCTTTACTTATTTTGGATAATGTGTTTCTGCTTCCATATATTTAATTATCATTTTATTATTTTCTCATATCCACAATACCAATTCCATCATATATTAAGTTACGTAAATACATTAGTGTATTTGGGTGCTCAGTTGTTTCTTTAGTCTGTTTTACTATTCTTGAACCAATATCAAGCTATCTTAATTTAGGTTTTTTAGCCCTAGTTGGACTAGTTATCCTACAATCTTTTCTCTTGTTTTTCTATTATTCACCCTGCTTTTACTCATATACGTCAACATAATTCTTGCTTTAAGAAACTTTATTTCTCAAGAAAACTGTCCTGAATTTATATCCCTGGCTACCAAGAAAAGGGATTATTTTTCAAATCTAATAGACCATAGCCCTAGAAGAAATTATCCTACATTATTGTGAGTTATCTCACCAGCACAAATAAATCTTAAATACTGCTTTGATCTAGAAGACAACATTTTGCTCCCAAGAGTAATTAACTCATTGTAGACCACATCTAAGACTCCATAAATCGAAAACATTTGTGTTGGAGTTCCTTGGTGAGTTTATAAAGCACATATTCTGCTTTCATCGAGGACAGCCAACATTAAAAAATGATGCTTTTTTTCCTCACAAAAATATATGCCTGATTTCGAAGAGCTTTGGCTGATGCACAAATAGAGCGAGGGTCTGGAAAGTTGTTTATAACTCTATATCCAAGAATGGCCTTCAAGGCATATTAAAATTTCTTAGTTCTATACTTCTTCATTCATAGTTAGTGATTCATTAAACATAAAGTATTCAGATGTGAAGGAAAGGACCCGGTTGAAGTTGAGATTTAAGTTGCCCCATAAAGTTCCTTTATCAGAGGAAAGTCCATTTGATTGTCCATTAGGTACTGACAGAATAGGATCCTTTATGGTGGTAAATTTACTGCACTTTAGTTTCCATCCTTTTTAGATTTAGAAGTCCAGTATGTTCAGCAACAGATAGTAGATGGAGCAGACTCACATATAACATGCTGCCATAAAGGCATGCTTTAACATAAAGGCAGATACATGATACAGAATGCACTTTATTAACTGGCAATCATTACAGGATTTGTAATATTTTCCAAACCAGATCTGGAACTTCTCTGTGAGCATGGAATAGATTCAAATTATTATTGAATACATAATTATTAAAAATCTACTATGAACCAAGTATGATCACAAGAAGTTAGGTTAGTTGTATGACTCAAAAGCTTAATTATGCCAGGTGTTTCAGTGGTCTACTACAGAGTAACAAAACACCCAAACTTGGTAGTTTATACTACAATTGAGACATAACTGCTCCTTGAATAAACAAATGACATTCTTAACCCCATTTGTGGAACTGAAACTAACCCCATTAGTTTTTAAATGGCTAAATTTGACATTACTAGATGGGATCTTTTGCCATAATACTCACAGTGGAAAAGGCAGTGGATAAATAATTAAGAGACACTAATATCATTCCTAATGCTGCTATTATCTGTAAAACTTTGGACAATACCAACCTTTCTGAGCAATAGTTTCACAATGAACTTCCTTTTACACTAAAATCATGTGACGATTGCTTCTCAGTCTCTAGCTAAGATCGAGTGTAAAATCACATTACTAACATATGTTGATGATTGAGTGTATTATTCATTGTGCTGCTTTCTTTTTAGAAAACATTTCTTTGAGGCAAGTTGTCAAGAAAAATGGCATCCAATAGATGTACATTTTAAAATCTGAAATTTACTACAAGCCCCCAAATCCTCATATGTCTTTAACTAGTACTTGGAAAAATGACAGATTTCTCATCAGCCAATAAAAGAATAGGTTTTTAAAAGAGTATATCATTGGGGCGGTGCCTGTAGCTCAAAGGAGTAGGGCACTGGCCCCATATGCTGGAGGTGGCAGGTTCAAACCCAGCCCCACCCAAAAATTGCAAAAAAAAAAAAAAAATAGATAAATAAAATAAAAGAGTATATCATCCCAACCATCACTAAGAACATCTTCTATTAGGGTGAAGAAGAATAGAAAGATGATTTAAAGAAATCAACAACATCCTTCCCTAATTACCCTAAAGAAAACTTTACTGATTTTCCTTTGACCTTTAGAAAGCTTTGAATTTCAGTGAGTACATTTTATACTCACTGCAAATGGAACAACCTTTACACAAGGTTTCTCAACCTCAGGACAATAGAGAATGTGGCTACAGAATTCTGTGTTGCTGGAAGCCGTCCTGTGCATTTTAAGATCTTTTAGGATGTATGGCCTTTACCCACTAGGTGCCTATATCATCCTTTTTCCTGTTGTAACAACCAAAAATGTCTTCAGATATTATCAAATATCTGGGGGTATAATCCTGATGAACCACTGCTTTAGTACGCAATGCTGGGATTTTGTAGATTTTCTCTACTTATCAGTCTTGACATTTGAAAATATAATGAGCTCTATAAATTGTGACTATGGTTTTAAAACATTCATGGACTCAGCCTCCCAGATTCTGACTTAACTGATGTGGGTATTACCTAGGTGGAGTTCTCCTGTACTTGTTTGTTGGTATGTTTTAATTTCTAAGGTGATAATAATGTTCCATCAGGGATAAAAGACACTGCTTTAGAGAAAAGCAAGCATCTCCCTCTGAGTCCACCTAGGTCTGTGGACATGTGACTATCACCAACTATTGAGCAAGGGTAAGCTTTGACAGAGTTCAGTCTTCTCATATCAGCAATAGTCACTCCCATCCAGACTTAGAGTCAGCTGGTCAATATCTCAAACGGGAAGGGAAGGGTACAATTAGGAAGACAGAACGACCTGTGTATTCAGAGATCAATCCTAGATCTGGGGCAGAAATGGAAAGAGATCTTTATAATTAGTCTGACAAAAAGCACTAATGGAAGAACTGAAGTGTATAACAAACAGATGACAGAGATAAATGCTTGTGGTGGTTATTCTTTTTGTGAGCAGGCAGTGTTACTGACACGAAATTGATATCTATTGTTATGGGCAAGGTTAAAAAGGCAGATCTCTGCTTAGTAACGGAGATTGCTTTCAATGGTGCTATTAATATCATTGTGCATTTGTATGCCCATTATGTAATAATCAAGTAAGACTAAGATGGATTTGATAAGAAGTGGTCTGGAAAAACTTTTTAGCTTTTGGTACTATACTAGCAAGTATTTCATAGTGTTTAATCTTTCAAAATAGTAACATTATTTTTCATCAGACACTTCTAAGAATTTTTAAAATTCAAATCAACAGAAGAATATATTTTTCACCTTGATATGAGCCAACTCTTGCCAGTTCTTCAATCAGATGGAAATCTCTGAAAACTGGCTGGATCCTAGCTCCCAGAAGTATCAAATATTAGGAAATTTTTGGCATTTGAAATTGCAAAAAATCATCTGGATGAAGAGTAGAGCGTTCCTCCAGGGTTGTGGAGATAAATGGTACTGGAGGAAAGTGGCATTTCAGAGGAAGAAACCAGCTGGGGCTCCCATAATTCTTGTCCTACCCAGGCACTGTTTGTGCATCATCATCTAATTATCTTCATCTTGCTGCCCTTCAGCTACCACCCAGTGAGCTGGGACTGGCAAGACCTAGAAGCCTAACCCCCTTTTCCTTTGTCTAAGCACTTCTCCACAATTTATCACTTTTTATTAAAGTCATATAAAATCATCCAAGCCTAATTGCTTCTTTGGTTTTTCACTTCTTATCTGTGAAGTCCTTATATATATAAAATTAAAAGTGTTTTCAAAAATAAACTGCCTTTTTTTCTGTTGTCTCTTGTCAGTTTAATCCACGGGTACCCAGATATAGAACATAGAAGAATTAGAAGAAACATTTTTTTTCCTCTTCTACAAAGTACCTCAGCCCCACCTCTGCCTCTACAATCATGCTTCCTTCTTCTCTGTGGCCCACTATCTCCCTCTTATAAAAACCTTTGTGATACTATTGTACTCACCCATATAATACAATATAATCTTCACCTCTCAAGATCCATAAATTAATTACATTTGTAAGGTTCCTTTTACCTACATTCATAGATTATAGGCATTTTGGAGAATCATTATTCAGCCTATCATAGTATCTTATTCCCTACATACATCATTCTAATGAAAAGTAGTCCCATCCACTGCCTTAAGGTAGGTCATGACATGTCAGGCTTAGACAATCAGGGAAATCCACTTTCTTATAGCCACAGTGATTAGATCAAGTTAGAGTGTGTGCATCAAGATGACCTATTGAGACTAATATCAGAACTACTGGGAGAGAAGAATTTGTTTCCACTTGGGTTGTACATGAATTCAGTGAAAGCCTAGAGCTTCCAATTGCAATATTTGTTGATAGTTTGGGTACCTCCATCTAAAAATAAGAAACTATAGGAGAATTAGGACCAAGAAATGAAGAGATTGACATCATTGCTTACCCAATTCTACCAGAAACTCTTCTTTCCCGATGCTCTTTAAATTAAATATGACAAAAGGTACCTGTTTAATTTAAACTAAATTGGATTTTTATGCCTTGCTATCCAAAGTATCAAGATTAATACATGATTATTCCCTATTTAGAACATAAAGAAAAAAACTAGAGGTCATAAAGGTGAAATAACTAAATAATGGCACAAAGACAAACAGGCAAGATTTAAAATTACTGACTCTAGGCTCTTTGTACATGTACACATTTGAGCTGATAATAACTGAGAATGTATGAAAAACGTGTGATTTATGTGTTCAGGAAGTGTGTCCATGATTAGCCACTAAGTATTTCCTGAGGTTTCTCTCATGATGATGATTCATATTCTCTAAATTCAGTTTGGGCTCTGGTCACACAGTTCAAATAGAGAAAAAAGCAGATGCAAATAGAGACCTTTCTCTGCAATGGCAAAGTACAGAGTCAAGTACTAACTGATGATGGAAGTAATCTAAAAATCTAAAAAGTCTGTGGCAAAGGGCTCTTGTTTGTAAGTGATACTTGATCTTCTCATAGCAGCTCTGATTCAGAATTCTTAGGAAAGACATTGCCCTGGACAGCAGTAATCAGTGTGATAGGGAGTATGTGTGTGTGTATGGGGGGGGGGGTCCCATAGGTTTCCAGCTGAATCAGGTGCCACTCACTGTGGTCAGAGAGATACAGTCTTACTGGTTTCCATTTATAGGAGTAATGGGAGACAAAAAGTTTGGAAAATGAAGAGGGTGCTATTTCTGTAAAAAGAGAAATGCAGTGGATTTATAGAATAATAATTATATGTCACAGCTAGACAAGAGAGGGAATGCCTCCCAGAGGACTGAGATAGGCTGTCTCTAAAGAAGACAGATGAATGGCTAACCTATGAAAAAATGCTCATTGTCTTTAATTATTAGAGAAATACATATCAGAACCACCCTGAGATATCACCCAATTCCAGTAAGAATGGCCCACATTTCAAAGCTGCAGATGCTGGCATGGATGTGGAGAGAAGGGAACACTTACACTGCTAGAGGGACTGCAATACAACCTTTTTTGGAAGGAAGTATGGAGAATCCTCAAGGAACTCAAATTAGACCTGAACCTTCAATCCCATCACTGGACATCTACCCAGAAGAAAAAAAAATCCTTTTATTATAAGGAATTTGCATTGGACTGTTTATCACAGCTTAATTTACAATTGCCAAAATGTGGAAACAATCTAAATGCTCACCAATCCAGGAATAGATTAATAAGCTGTGGTATACGTATACTATGGAATACTATTTAGCCACTAAAAAGATAGAGACTATACATCTTTTGTACTAACTTGGATGGAGGTGGAAGACAATCTTCTTAGTAAAGCATCACAAGAATGGAGAAGCAAGAATCCAATGTACTCAATTTTGATATGAGGACAATTGATGACCTACTACATGGAGGGTGGGGAAATGGGGGAGCAGAAAGAGGGGAGGTGGGGGGGGTCCTGATGTTTGGCACACCTCTTGGGGGGAGGAATACATATATAAGAGGAAATTTGCAATTAGTGTAACATGAATGAATCTCAAACAATAAAATAATAATAATTTGGACATGTCCAAAAAAGGGACTATCTGGCAGCTTCAAAATCAAATGCTCTGTGACTTAGAATAATAAAAAAATACAACCAAAGTGGGACAAAATACAAAACCTGGAGAAAGAGGCCTGAGGGAAGAAGTTTCCTACGGAGAACTTCCAGTTGGTACCTGCTACTAACTCCTCTGTATAAGCAGCAAAACTCACTGACAGGGTGACAGGGAGTTCAAATGGATGGGTCTTTTGAAATCACACACTAAAGTATTAAATTCAAGTGACACCTTCTATGTAACCATAAAATTATAGAAAAGTAGATTTTTATTGTGTTGGTGTGACACTGTTACTCTTGCCGAGGAGAGACCCTTGCCTAACCCCACCTAAATTCCAGTTGAACCCAGTTTATTGTTTACAGTTGTGAAGAGCATTATGGCCACCTACCTGGTTTAATGAGGCTGGAGGGATGTATTCTTTGTAATTTGTTTTTTAGTTAAAAGATTCAAATTAATTCATAACAATGCTTTTAATCTTATCCCCCTCCCCAAGAAGTAATTCTAGTGAGTAAGAAATTCAGTTAGCATCCCATGGGAGAACTCCTGCTGACATGTATTTACTGTGGGGCCAGGGAAGGGGAATATGTTGTAGAAACTATATGAATACTCTAAACACATTTACGCCATCTTAAAAACTGGCCCTGGTCTCCCAAAACCTTGTAAAATATTGTTTCTATGAGAAAATAGAATCTAAGTGGCCCATTGGCTGAACCACAATTTTTAAAGGAAGAAGCTCAATGTCTTAGGTGATTAGGTTGCAAAAAAGAAGCCATTTATGAAAGATCCCTCTGGCCAGGCAGAGGAGTTTAATTCATGAGAGAAGCAGCAGCCTTAGGATGTGTCTGGTGATGAAAGTGACAGAATAAGAGCAGAATTATGGGCCAGTTGGATGTGCAGAGCCATGAAGACTTGACTGGATAGAAAACCTGGCATCAGAGACATCAGCTCCAGAGCAGTGCCAGTGAATCTTGTTGGTTGTGTTACAGGGATGGAAGGAAAGAGGGAAGGAGGGATGGAAGGAATGAAGGAAGGAAGGAAGGAAGGAAGAAAGAAAGAAAGGAAGGAAAAGAGGGAAAGAAGGAAGGAAGGAAGGAAGGAAGGAAGGAAGGAAGGAAGGAAGGAAGGTGACATAGAAAGGAATTTTCTAAGGTTCTTTATAAAGGCCATTCGAGGTCTCTTAGAGGAAACAAAGGTTTTTCATTTCTCTATGGCATTATAAATCATGTTCTCACTAGATAATTGAGAGTGATTCTGTACCTGAAAATAGTCTTTCCCTTGGAGGAAAGACAAACACAAGCATAAACAGACGTATTCTGTTGGGGTCATGTTTCTGTCAAAAGCATTAAAAGTTCAGGGGGCACTTGCTGATGCAGAAATGGAAACAGCAGTGGTTTAAGATGAAGCATTATCTGTTCAATACAGTCCAGTAGGAAATGGTTATTAATAATTCCTGTGTCCCTCAAAATTGTCTTCTACCACCTTCTGAAAAGTAATAGAGGCATGCACTGGAAGAAAAAAAGCATGTCTTTATGCTTTTAGAAATGCTTCTTTCATAATTAATAATAGGTGAGAGTATACTTTCTGGAACTTTTAAGCAACTTGAATTTTGTTGTGCAGAATCAGATCTCCCATTTCCTTCCTCTGAAAGAGTAGCCATGTTTTATTCTTCTGAAATAAACATGCCAATTATTTAATCATGAATGTATGCATTTGTATTAGTTTACTATTTCTGTTGTAATAAATCACTATAAACATAATGAATTAAAACAACAAAAACTTATTGTCTTGCACTTCAGGAGGTTAGAATTCTAAAATGGGTCAGCAGGGCTGTATTCCTTTTGGAGTCTCCAGGAAAAGACCCATTTCCTTATCTTCTTCAGCTTCTTAAGGCTGTATTCCTTAACTAATGGCCCTTTGCTCTGTTTTTAAAGCCAACAATGTAGCATCTTAAAATCTTTCTTTGACCTTATTTTCTGTAGTCACATCACTTCCCTCACTGTCTCTCCTGCTTCCTCCTTGGAAATTCCCTGTGATTATACTGGGCCCACTGGAATAATTCAGGATAATCTCCCTGTCTCAAGATCTTTGATACAATGATATCTACAAAGTCATCTTTGCCCTATTAAGTATAACAACATATTCAAAGATTCTATGAATTAGGATGTGAATGCCATATATATTTTTTCTTTTTTTTTTTTTGGCGGGGGTTGGGTTTGAACCTGCCACCTCCAGCATATGGGGCCAGAACCTACCCTTTTGGGCTACAGGTGCCGCCCAACAATATATTTATTTTTAACTGCCTATTCTACTATGAAATGTTACAGGCCTAAGATTGTCTAAATTCTCATTAATAAAATGATCTATATATTAAAGAAAATTTATTGTGATACATGATAACACAAGCAATTGGTTTGCCGGTCATGATTTTGAAGAGATGGTGTAGTGGAAGAAAGTCTAGGGGCACTGATTCTGTTTTAGGTTTTTTTTTTTAGCTCAGAATGAATGAAAGAAAAGATTCTGCTATCTTCCTCCCCCCCATGATTTCTTTGGACATTTTCAATCAACTTGAAATTCACGAGGGCAGAAATCAGTTGGATTTTGCTTTTAAGACAAGAAATATGTGCTGAATTTTTTAAGAGACGTAAACTTGGCAGTGTCTAAGCCAGTATCATTCCACAGTGAAAGAAGGAATTGTATTAATTAATAGATGTGGGGGAAAAAATCTCCACAGCTCTGATTATTAATGAAAGACTGATTCCTGGATGATGGGAATGCACAGCCTGTGTCAGTGGTGTGCTTCTGCAATGTCTTACCACGTGGTCCCTGACCTCAGCATCTGCGCAGTCCACAGTCAAGGGTGGTGGTTGTTGCTTAATATTATTTTTATCTGAGGACCATTTATAAGACAGTATTGAGGTGTTAATAGAAATCCAAATGCTGCCTCTAAAGCTGTTTCACCCTGAGCAAGATATTGCCATTGGGTATCTGCTTCCCATTTGCAAAAAGAACAATGCCCATTAACTGTCCCTTGTAAACCTTTGAGACTATTAGACATAAATCAATAATATATTTATTATTATAGCAATAAGTAGAATCATGTTAGAGTCCAAAATTCCTATATTAAGCATTAGAACCACAAATATCAACAAATAATTGGGTTTTACAGTAAGTTTTTAGCTGATGAACCCCACGACCTCTGAAAGTGTGAGGAAAATGACGAAGACATATCTTAGCATCACTGGAGGAATTAAAGCCTAATCATAGAGGGCTTATAGGGAGTCATGTCAGATTGAGGTCAGATCAGAGATTCCTTCACCCTAAAAGTTGTTCAAATGAAATGAATTCAAACTAAAAAATAACTTTCTAAGAAGGCAAAAACAAAAAGTTTCAAAAATTTAGCAATAGAGGCACAGCCCAGTATCTTAAATATCAAAAGCTTTTAACAAGGTAAAGGAAATCTGTTCCTTTACTCACAATGCTTGTAATACCAAATGTCTGAGGCTTTCTTTGCCCACCCAAAACCAATACTCCACTGTTATTTAGAACCATCATATGATTCAATTTCAATCCTGACACTAACTATCCAGAGTTAGCACAGTCTATAGGCTAAGGGTTCAGTCTCACCAGACTGCTCCTAACTTCAGACACACGTGCAAGTAGTGGCCCCCCCAAGTACACATGTGTCTGTCTGACTTAACATATCAGATTCCCACACCCTTTCTTCCATTTCAAGAAGTTGTTACACAGAACTGAAGGAAGTACTTTACTTCTGTTCATGGTTTATTATTAATGATGTTATAAGAAAAGCAAACAAACAGCCAGATGAAGAGGTATATAGAGGGCAAAGTTGAGAAGAGTCTTGAGTGTAGGAGTTTCCATCCAGTGGAGTTAGGGTGCACCAACCTCCTGCCAAGTATTTTCCAACCTGGGAGGAATAAATGGTTGAAAAATCTATTGTGAAATTTAAAAAATCAAAATAATTGAAGTATTTTTTTATTAATGTTTTAGAAAAATAAGAACATGGATTCAAGAAACATATAAGTGAAAAAACAATGCAATAAAATGGAAGTGGAGTTTGTAGAATTGAAGCAATAAATTTGGGAGAAAAATTATTTCACAACAAACTAATTAAACATAACAAGAAACACAATAAATATAACTGGCAGTAGAATTACTAACATAAGGAAAGCCTTGAGATATTTGCCAAGCCAAATAATAGAATGATTAAAACAATTTGAGAAGAAAACATTGTACAAAATGGAGAAACTAATTAAATGTAAGGAAAATCCTATTCCCGCACGTTTCTTTTAAGGTAAGAAACGTCATAAGTGAGAGAGCAAGGTGTTAAAAAAAAAGTCTTGAAAAGTGAGGAGAACTTGATCTACAAGTTGGAGAAAAACTCAATTTATTTTAGGAGAAAACACTCAGACTTATCCTAGTTAAAATTTTCAAATTTAATGGAAAAAAATTTTTTACACATTCAGACAATAAAAGAGGGAGAGGATAGTCTGGCTTTAAGCTTTTCCACATTGCCATTCAAAGATAGAATTCAAGAGTAAAGTCTATATAATTCCAAAAGAAAAAAATGTAATCCATGAAGACTATGCCCAATAAAGGTCATAGATATACTTCAACATGCAAAAACCATAGCCATACATACTCATAGATTTTATGGCACAAAAGTACTTAGTCTGTGATTACAAATAGATTTTTGAATGAATTTGAAAATACAGGAGATGAAATAAAACAGACTGTCAGAAAATATTAATTAAAAAAATTGATGAACAAACAATGGGAATTATGATCCCAGAATAGAGTAAAAATATAATTATTACACACATGCAGTTATCTACATAACAAAAATTAAGTGCCAGGAAGAGGAATCAGGAGCAATTTTAAGAGCTTAACTTTATTGTCACCTATAACAAGTAACCTAAAATTGAAAAATACATTCTAAAAATACAAAAATTATTTCATAATCTTAGTTATTTTTATAATCATTTGAAAGAGAAATTGTTTAAGAAGTAATATGTATTGGAATCAAGAAATAGTTGTACTAAATTTTAAATTTATTATAGTCTGTTTAAGTTTTTGTTCTGTTGCATTAAGGATAACAGAATTATATCATCTAACTTATGGATAACTATAGAACTTATCTGAAAAATCTCTTTCAATTAAACCAATGCTTAGGAGTATAAGAGTGATAATTATTCAGTAGGACTCCAGCACAAAATGCTAAATTGGCCATTCTTTTCTATATTTTTTTCAAAAAACAAAATACATTTGACTCTGAGTAAGCAAGATTTCTAATTCAACAAATGTTTATTGAACATAGACTATGAACAGCTATTAAGATTCTATGCTAGGTTCTGTCAAAGGTTTTATTTGGTTAAATAATCAAAAAATCATCCTATAGAGACTATTTTAAAACACACAGAAATAACTTTTGTGAGCACCTAGGAGAGGTACATAATTTTTGATGCTTTTTTTTACGCTTATTGAATAGTTTAAATGACTAGGCAGACAAAGGTTTTAGTCTAGCCCAAAGAGTCTCACTTGCAATGTTCATAAGAATTAGTGACAGTAGACAGCATTTGTACATGAAAATGAGTGTACTCCACTGAATTACTGATTTAAAACTCTTTGGAAAAAATTGTACCTTTACGCCCTATTTTTACAATCAACTAAACTAAGGTAAAAATATCACCTTGCTGAAAATTCAAATTATTTTATTAAAATGCAAATTGTGTGCTATGATTCCATTTTGATAGACAGAAATATATCACATTTTTCTCTATTTTGTAAGCTGATGGCTTTGCCCAAATGTTTGGAAATATTTATGGAAATATAGCTAAAGCAAAAATTGTTAATTCTGAGTGATAGAAAGTTAGGTGATTTTTTAAAATTTACTTTTTAAAACACTTAGAAATTTTGTTAGCATGCTAATGATCATGAATTGCTATAGATTTCTACTGTTTAAGCCACCTAATGTGTGGTATTTTCTTATGGCAGCCTGGCAGATTAATACATACATTGTTTTTATATAAGCTCCTTCAAACACTCTCTCTCTTTCTCTTTTTCTTTACCTCCCTTTCTCATAGTTGGCAAAATATCTGAAGGCCTTTTGAGAAAAGATGCTCACTAAGTGTAAAGATATAATCATGATAAAGCCCTAAAGAGTTTGAAAGGGACTTGACTTTAGCCACACAAACCAAGACTGCAAAATTGGTTGCGAGGTCCCTTAAGAACAGACTCTTGCCTGAGAGCATTCTCAGCTGTCCATTTCCAATCACATCAGAGAACTCCAAAAGAGCTCCTTTTACAACAGGTTGGCACTTTAGCTTTTGATCTCCCTCAGGAATCAGAAAGTGCAGTGATCTATTTCTTATCATTTAAGCTTGAAAATGTTTTAGTCTGCCTGAAGGTGATGGCTCAACTTGATATTGAACTGGCTTTTCCCCAGTACCTTGAGAAAAACAAATCCTAGGTTAGGCTCTTTCTCAAAATGGCTGTTCTGTTACAGAAAAGAGACACGAAAAGAGAATTTGACTCTTCCATGAATCCATTATTTCCCAAAGTTTGTTTCCATGGGCTGCTTTACAAATATACTGTCTTAAGTCACTACATTTGAAAAACATACTGTCTATCAAATATTTACACATGGATTCCTTAGTTTTGGCAGTTCTCTATACAAGTATTTTTATGTTTTTACTTTAATAATCATGAAACAAATTTGTAAACATTTTCTAGATTATGTATATAACCTTCTTATAATGAAACTTTTTTACAAGATTTCAGTGTCAATGTTTTCCCTCTTTGGAGTTTATTAACTGATGCCTATGTCAAGATCACATGATACTCTGGCAGCCCAGACAAACTAAATTTTGGGATCGTTTCCAAAAGAGAAAAATGTCTAGAGAATAGATGCATCATAAGACAACATGGTAGTAGGTGATGCTAACCTGAAAGGAACCTACCTTGTAACAAAGCATACGATGCTTTCTCTGAGGGAAGATTTGCTTCGAGTAGTTCATTAGCAGTATAAATACTAGACTTCTAATATTAAATATTCTCATACTAATGGTATGAAATACACCAGGAAGAATTTTCTGTTCCTGAATCCAGCAATACTTGAATTATATACCCAGAGAACAAATAAGTAACTAAGAACTTAGATGTTGAGTACCTTGTTAATTTTTCCAACTAGTATCATTTATCTTTTTAAGATGTATGCTATTTCAACAGATTGTACATGCCCCATTTGCTCTTGCAATCTTATTATATTATCTTTTATTTTATGAGCACTATAAACACCTACAGAGAATTATATAAATTAAGATAGATTTGCAGCTATTCTTGAAACCTAAGGTCTTTGTGCTTCAGAAGAAAGATGATGAAGTTTAGATGATGTTTTATCTATCATCTCTATCAAAGGAAGGAAGGAAGGAAATATTAGCCTAGCATCATGATGGTACACACTTCTAATTCTAGCTACTCAGGAGACTGAGGCAAGAGAAATCCTTGAGCCCAGGAGTTTGAGGTTGCAGTGAGCTAGGATGATGCCATTGCACTCTGTGTGTTGGGGGGGGGCAGAGAGAGTGAGTCTATATCTCAAAAAAAAATGTTAATATAAAAATTCTAGGCAAGTAGATCATTTGTACCCATCCAGGGTTAGCTCAGTATCTATTCCACTCATAATTTCTTTTTAATCAACATCTAGGAGAAATACAATGAATGTTTTATGTCCAGCTAAACGGTCTTTCACATTTGCTGAAATTCCAGGATCTTTGTGTAGACTAACCAAAGGTGTTTTGGCTACCCTATTGTTCCAAGCAATTTTAAGATCTTCTTTCCCAAAAAGTTACTTTTCTTTGTGAAAGTCTTTTTTTCTGTAACTGAAATTTAGGGGCCCCAGTCTTCCATTCATTTATTATTCTCTATCCTTTTAAGCCAAAAGTTGATAAACTTTTTCTATAAACATCCAGATAGTAAGTAAAGATTTTCAGCTGAGGACCTTAAGTCCTCAGTCACAACTGCTTACCTCTGACATTGGAGTGTAAAATCAGATATAGATAATACGTAAGTGAATGGACATGACTGTGTTCCAATAAAGCTTTATTTACAAAAATAGATGAAAAGACATATTTGGCCAATGGACCATAGTTTTTAATCTCTGTTCTAGACTTTAGAAAATGATGAAAAAAAATGTTAATAATGCAAACTGAGCTTAAATGTATGCCATGTCTGTAGCTGTTACACAGACAATATCACAAAAAAAGTGGTATTCTTCCTATATTTGAAAGCTATTATATACTTCAACAAAGAAGTCACTCATTTTGTTGGTGAATAAATGAAGTTTCCATCATCTGTGGCTTCACTCCTATCTTACTGGTTAACATACATAAGACTATAAACCAGGATTCAGGTCAGAACTACAGTTATTTGTCAATCACAACTGTAAGCTAGTTAGGAATATAAGAGTTTGGCAAAAATCAAATAAAGCATGCTATGAAAATTAGCTGGTCATGTAAATTTTTTTCAGATAAATTAAGACTTTATTTTGAATTATGAATTAAAAAGCTGAAGAATAGTTTTTTTTTTATTGTTGGAGATTCATTGATTATTACTAGAAACCAGGTTACACCAATTGTATTTGTTAGGTAAAGTCCCTCTTACAATTGTGTCTTGCCCACAAAAGGTTTGTCATACACTGAGACCCTGCCCCCCTCCTGCTTTCTCTCTTTGCTCTCCCTTTCTCCCAGCTCCCCCTTCTTCTCTCCCTCTCTGCTCTTCCCTTCCCCTACCCCCCACTGTGTACTAGGTCATTAATTGTCCTCATATCAAAATTGAATACATTGGATTCATGCTTCTCCATTCTTGTGATGGTTTACTAAGAATAATGTGTTCCACTTCCATTCAGGTTAATACAAAGGATGTAAAGTCTACATCTTTTTTAATGGCTGAATAGTATTCCATGGTATACATATACTACAGCTTATTAATCCATTCCTGGGTTGATGGTTATTTAGGCTGTTTCCACATTTGGCGATTGTAAATTGAGCTGCAATAAACAGTCTAGTGTGAATGTCCTTATGATAAAAGGATTTTTTTCCTTCTGGGTAAATGCCTAGTAATGGGATTGCAGGATCAAATGAGAGGTCTAGCTTGAGTTCTTTGAGGTTTCTCCATACTTCCTTCAAAAAAGGTTATAACAGTTTATAGTCCCACCAGCAGTATAAAAGTGTTCCTTTCTCTCCACATCCATGTCAGCATCTGCAGTTTTGAGATTTTGTGATGTGGGTCATTCTCACTGCAGTTATATGATATCTCTCAGGATCATGTAAAAATTTTTTATAATGACCATTATATAAGCATTATTTGAGAATTATTCACTTTACTTTCTTTTCATTAGTAAAATTTATAATACATTTATGTGTATACATAGAGATTAGGTATAGACATGCATGTATTTGCTTTATTTGAGGAGCCAGTACAGATACTAGACATCTAGCTCTTCCTAAAATCCATAACAACCCAGTAATTGACTTCCTATGACTATTATGCTTAGAATTGTGGTCAATGGGCTGGGGAAATATTTATAACACTGGAAGCATAAGGAGGTTATTAAGTTCATGGGTCCAGTAAAGAGGACCAATCTGAGTTCAAATCCTAGTGCTACCTTATAGCTGTACAATTTAGTAAAATAAATTTTATTCATTTCTCCTTCTATTTTCTCATCTATGAAATGTAGTCTAGTGATAGTAGCTAACTCACAGATTTTTGGAAGTACTAAATAAGAAAATTTACATGAAGGATAAATTAAAGTACCTGATAAAAAAAAAAACTATAGACTGATGTTAGCTATGAATGTATAACAATAGTAATTGTGTATTAAAGAGCGCCAGTGTCTCCGGATATTCATTTCTTACTTTTTCATAATAATCAAATATAGATACATATGTCTGCACTGTTCACCCAAGCATTGTCCAAGATAGAACATTCCCTGGCACAGCACTCTGAGCCCCAGAGGCAAGCCTAAAGCTATTTACCGATCAAGTCCCTGCATCCTAGAACCATGTCCCTTGTGCTCTGATTACAAGCAAACAAGTCACTTTCCAGTTGTGGTCTTGCAGCCTGGATGGTGTAGGTCCCATAGAAATGTGAACTTAGTTATATTGTCCTATACCATCTCCTTTGCCATTTTTCTTGATAAGAAAAGGTATTGTCCTATACCATCTCCTTTCCCATTTTTCTTGATAAGAACACTAATTATAGGCTTGGCGCCTATGGCTCAAGTGGTAAGGTGCTAGCCACATACACCTAAGGTTGTGGGTTTGAACCCAGCCCAGGCCTGAAAAACAACAATGATGGCTGCAACCAAAAAATGGCCGGGTGTTGTGATGGGTGCCTGTGGTCCCAGCTACTTGGGAGGCTAAGGCAGGATACTCACTTGAGCCCAGGAGTTGGAGGTTGTTGTGAGCTGTGATGCCACAGCACCCTACCCAGGGGGATAGCTTGAGGCCTGTCTCAAAAAAAAAAAGGAACACTAATTATAAAATGAAACCAACAAAAGCCTACTCTTCTCTATGAATATCCTTGCATCCACAGAAAAGAATATTTAATAAGTGTCTCAAGAAAAAAATTATAGATTATCTTATACTTCTGTATAAAAATGAAAACAAAGACCTTAATGAAATTTACGACATAAAAATTCCACATAAAATTTATAGTATTATATAGCATTATAGAAAATCCTTTTTTGATACAAACATGTCAGCTCACATGTGCATATTTGACAGTGTAGAATAAAGTGGAGTTTGACTATCCAATTTATTCAGGTAATTTATTTTCATTACAATCACTGCCAAAAATTCATCTTTACAAATTGTAAATTGACAGAATGGAAAACAACACATCTCACATGATTTCCCTCAATTTGGCAAATTCTAGATGATGACAGAAAAGTTGAAAAACAGTCCCCACCTGCCTACTAGTATACCCTTTATGGAAAGTAGTATGGAAATTTCTGAAAGAACTAAAGGTAGACCTACCATTTGACCATGCAATTCCATTACTAAGTATCTAACTAAAAGAAAAAATGAAATTTTATCACAAGAACATTTGCAATCGAATGTTTGTAGCACCTCATTTCACAATTGCAAAATTGTGGAAACAGTCCAAATTCCCTTCACTACATGAATAGATTAATAAATTTTTGTATATGCATGCCATGGAATACTATAAGCCATAAAAAAGATGGAGATTTTGCATCTTTGTAACAACATGGATGGACCTGAAGAACATCTTCATAAGTGATGCATCAGGAATTAAAAGACCACAATCACATGTACTCAGTACTAAATTGAAACTAGTAGATTAAGAAGTACAGGCTCATATGAGAGAATATCTCAGTTGGAGTCAATTAAGGAGGAGTGGGAAATGAGTTTGATGTCCTGTCATCCAAGGTGTACAATAAACAGGTATGTGCCACACATCGTGGGTGAAGGACACAGCTACAACGTGGACTTTAACTGTACAAATGCAAACTGTGTAACCTAAGAGTAAGTGCCTTCATATTAATTTTAAATTTATTTAAAAAGGAAAACAGCCCCAGGCCTCCAGCCCTCTATTGACCCATTTCCTCAGCCTGGAGATGGGGATCACTCAAACGTAGGACATTTTACTGAAAAAGGCAATGCATTCAGAAGGCCCAAGGATGGAGTCAGGGAGAAAATATAATTCCCAAAACCTGGGACTGTGGTAGGCAGGGAAAATGTATTTTGCACGAAGGAAAATTATCTGTAGTTTGGATATAAAATGAAAAGCTTATTATAAACTTTTTTTTTTTAATTTCAGGTTAATGTGAGGTTACAAACAACCATGTCGAGATATTTGAACCATGTCGAGATATTTGATTCAGTTAGGTAGAGTCCCTCTTGTAGTTGTGTCCTGCACCCAAAAGGTCAGGTGCCATGCACCACACTACATTGTGCCCATTCAATAGGAGCATACCAATCCCCCCTTCTCTTCTCTCCCTTCTCTTGCATTTTCCCTCCCTCCAACTTGTATTGAATAGAGTTTTTCTCCTATGTGGGTATGCTTTAAATCATCTACTGACTTCATATTAGTATTGAGTTCATTGGATAATTGCATTTCCATTCTTGTGATACTTTACTAAAAAGAATGTATTTCAACTCCATCCAGGTTAATACAAATGATGTAAAGTCACCATATTTTATATGTGTATTCCTTACTACACATATACCACAGTAGATGCCTAATAGTGGGATTGTGGGATTAAATAGAGGTCTAATTTCAGTTCTTTCAGGATTCTCCATACTTCTTTCCAAAGAGACTGTATTAGTTTGCAGTCCCACCAACAGTGTAAAAGTGTTCCCCTCTCTCCACATTGGTGCCACCATCTGCAACTTTGGGACTTTGTAATGTGCGCTAATCTTACTGGGGTTAGGTAATATCTCAGAGTGGTTTTGATCGGCATTTCTCTGATGACCAGGTACAATGAGCAATTTTTCATGTTTGTTAGCCATTCATCTGTCTTCCTCAGAGAAAATTCTGTTCATGTCTTTTGCCCAGTGATAGACGGGATTATTTTTGGTTAATTTGAATTCTCTGTAGATACTAGTTATCAAGCCTTTGTCAGATTTGTAACTTGAAAATATCTTTTCTTATTCAGATATTTGCTTTTAATTGTTGTGTCCTTAGCTGTGCAGAATCTTTTCATTTACTTAAGTCCCATTTTGTTTATTTCTATTGTTTTTCCTATTGCCACTGAAGTCTTCTTTGTTAAATCTTTCCCCAGGCTGATATCTTCAAGAATTTTTCCCACAATTTCTTGTAGAATTTTTATCATTTCATGTCTTAGATTTAAATATTTTATCCACATTGAGTCAACTTTTGTAAGCAGTGAAAGTGTTGTCCGTTTTCAGTCTTTTACATGTTATTATCCAATACTCTCGGGATTCTTTTGCCCAGTATAGGCTTTTGATTGGTTATCAAAGATCAGAGAGGGCTATAAGAGACTGGTTTTATCTCTTGGTTTTATATTCAGTTCTGTGTCTGCATTTTTGTAACAATTCCATGCTGTTTTGACCACTGTGGACTTGTAATATAGCCTGAAGTCTGGTAAAGTGATGCCTCTGGCTTTGTTTTTGTTACTAAAAATTACCTTGGTTATACAGGGATTTTTCTGGTTCCATATGAAACAAGGAACTACATTTTTCAGTTCTTCAAAGTAGGATGGGAATTGCTTTGAATCTGTAGATTGCTTGGGGAATACAGACATGTTAACAATATTGATTCTTCCCAGCCAGAAGCATGGTATGTTGTTCCATTTGTTAATGGCTTCTGCTATTTCTTTTCTTAGGGTTTCATAATTCTCTTCATAGAGGCCCCTCACCACTTTTGTTATTCCTAGGTATTTCATACTGTGAAAGGAATTGTGTCCTTGATTTTCTTCTCAACTTATCTGTTATTGGCATATACAAAGGCTACTGATTTGTGGACATTGATTTTACCTAGCGATGTTACTGTATTTCTTAATCACTTCCAGGAGTCTTGCTGTTCAATCTCTTGGGCTTTCTTTTTTTCTTTTTTCTTTATCTTTTTTATTGAGCAACAATAACAATAATAACGCAAAAAAAGTAACATTCACATTGTCAAATAAGAGTATGTCTACCATAGAATGCTTTGACTCTGAGGTTCAGTAATGCATCATCATTTAACTTATTATTTTTTCCCAAAGTCTCAAAAAATAGACAACTAATATTTATAAATAAAAATAAAAGATAATTTCAAGAAACAGATCATGACAAATCTTATAGACAATAGAAAAAGAAGAAATATTTAAAAATCATTCTACTTCATCTGGATACACCTGATATTAAAATT
>NW_003852397.1:46957299-46958869 GCF_000181295.1 Otolemur garnettii | reverse complement strand
CTTTCCTGGTTTTGGTATCATAGTGATGTTTCCTTCATAAAATGTGTTGGGGGAAGGTTCCTTCCATCTCAGTGTTTTGGAATAGGTTCTGTAGTATAGGCACAAGCTCTTCTTTGAAGGCTTGATAGGATTCTGGTGTAAAGCCATCTGGTCCAGGATTTTTTTTTTTTTTAATGGAAGTTATTTTTATTGTTTCTGCAATCTCAGTGCTTGATATTGGTCTATTCAAGACATCTGTTTCTTCCTGGTTAAGTCTAAGGAAATGACATGATTCCAAGTATTGATCCATTTCTTCCACATTTTCAAATTTCTGGATGTAGAATTTCTTGTAATAGTCAGAGGTAATCTCTTGTATCTCTGTGATATCTATTGTTATTTTCCCCCTTTTTATTTTTCTTTTCTAATAAATCTGGCTAAGGCTTTATTGATTTTATTTATTTTTTCAAAGAACTATTTGTTTCATTAATTTTTCGAATGATTCTTCTGCTTTCAATTTCATTTATTTCTGATTTAATTGTGGTTATTTCTCTTCTGCCAAGTTTGATATTGGATTCCTCTTTCTTTTTTATTTCCTTAAGATGATTCATTAGATTGTTGATGTGCTCTCTTTCTGTTTTTAAGATTTAGGCATCAAAAGTGATAAATTCTTTTTTAGGACTGTTTTTGCTGTATCCCACAGATTTTAGTAACTTGTAGCTCCATTGTTGTTATGTTTGAGAAATTTAACAATTTTTCCCTTTATCTCTTCCTTGACCCAACTATCATTGAGAATAAGGCTGTTTAATTATTATTCCTTTATGTGGAGATGAAAATTTGTATTTGAATTGAGTCCCCCCTTTATTACCTTGTGGTCTGAGAAGATACAAGGTATAATAATAATTATTTAATTTTGTTGAGGTTTAATTCGTATTCTAGGATATAATCTATTCTGTTATATGTTCCACAGGATGACGAGAAGAACATATATACCTTAGCTTTGAGATGGTATGTTCTGTATATGTCTATTGAGCCTATTTGTTATAAGGTCACATTTACGTCCCTTGTAACTTTGTTTAGTTTTTGTTGAGAGGATCTGCCCAGTTCTGCCAGTGGGCTGTTAAATTCCACAGCTGTTATGGTAGTATAGGATATCATATTGCTCAGAACAATTAAGGTCTGCTTCATAAATCTTGAAGCATTTATGATGGCTCCCTCAATATTTAGAATATTGACCAGTATGAAGAGACCAGCTGTGTTTTTCTTAACTTTAGTTGCTTTAAATCCACTTGTATGTGAAAATAAGGTTGTGACACCTCTTTTCTTGTGATTTCCATTTGCCCAAAATACTGTTTTCTCACCCTTTACCTTGAGTCTTGTTTTGGTCTGCAAGTTTAGGTTTTGTCCTGGAGACAACATATGAATGCTTATCCAATCAGCCAGCCTTCAGTGGAAAATTCTAGCAATTAGCATTTATTGAGAGAAATGATAAGTATGGTGGAGTTCTATTCATCTTATTTTGTGAAAGTCCATTGCTTAGTTTTATCTTTTGTGCCAGTGTGGAAACTAGGTTTTGTTCTTTTTTTTTTTTTTT
>NW_003852397.1:46936754-46956741 GCF_000181295.1 Otolemur garnettii | reverse complement strand
CAAATGGCAGGTCTATTTTTAGTTCTCTAAGTGTTCTCCAGATGTCTTTCCAAAAGGAACATATTAGTTTACATTCCCACCAGCAGTGTAGGAGTGTTTCGTTTTCTCCACATCCACGCCAGCATCTCTGGTTTTGGGATTTTGTGATATGGGCTAATCTCACTGGAGTTAGATGATATCTCAGAGTAGTGGTTTTGTTCTTTAGTTTCTGGGTGTTTACTTTGCTGGTGGTCCATTGTGATGTTCAGTGTGGAACATAGGGCTAAGTATTTCCTGTAGAGTTTGTCTTGTTTTGGTAAATTTCCCTCAATGTTTTCATATCAATAAAATATTTTATTTCTCTGTCAGTTTTGACGCTTAGTTTAACAGGATATAGAATTCTAGGCTGAAAGTTGTTCTGTTTAAGAAGGTTGGCTGAAAGATGTTTTGTTTAAGAAGGTTAAAAGTAGATGACCATTATTTTTGGCTTGGAAATTTTCAGCTGAAAAGTCTGCTGTCACTTTTATGGATATACCCCTTCAGGTCAATTGGCACTTACTCCTCAGTGCTTGCAGAATTTTTACTTTCATATTGACTTTGGACGGGTTCATTACAATGTTTCTTGGAGATGCACTATTTGTGTTGAGATGACCTGGGGTTCGATATTCCTCCTAGAGGAGCATTTTGGAATCTTTAGTGAAACTTGGGAAATTTTCATTTATGATATCCTCCAGTACAGCTTCCATTCCTTTGGGATGTTATTTTTCCCCATCTGGTATACCTATAATTAAAATGTTTGAATGCTTCATGAAGTATCATAATTCTCTGAGTGAATATTCTGTTTTCTCTCTCCTTTTTTCTCCCTGTTTAACTACTGGTGTTAGCTCAAGAGCTTTATACTCTAGCTCTGGGATTCTCTCTTCTTTGTGGTCTAATTTGTTATTAATACTTTCTACTGCATTTTAAGTTTCTTGATTGACTCCAGTTTTTAAGCTCTGCCGTACCTTCCTGTATTTTTCATATTTTTCATCCATTTTTTGGTTCAATTTTTCCACCTTTCATCAATTCCCTTTATTATTTTTCCATCCATATTTTAAGTTTACTTTCTGTCATTTCTATTGATTCTTTATAGGTGGAATCCTCTGTGGCAGCTGTCTCGTGTTCCCTTGTGGGGGTTGCTGTGTTTTTGTTTTTCATATTGCCAGAACTTTTCTATTGGTTCCCCCTCACATGTTTTCTTCTTGTTCTCTTTATTTCTCTGATTTTTCCTTTTCACAACCTCCTTTCCTTAAAATTACCTTATTCAGAGCTTAGGTGTTGTAGTAGCTTTTTGGTATAAGGCCAGAAGGAAGACAAGGGTAAAGAGCAAGACTGGACAAAGAAGAATAATAGAAAAAAAAAAAAAGAAAAAGGAGTTTAAAAAAAAAGAATTGAAGAAAAAGAGAGAAGAAGGAAAGAAAGAGAGAAAGAAAGAGGCAGGAGAAATGGTGGGTTTTGGCAGGGGGTTTTGACCATACCCAAAATGCTAGGACTTTGGGGTCCAGGTTGAGCATGTCCTTCAAAGTTATGAACTCCTTACCAGCCTGGGCAAAAGCAAGACCCCATCTTCACCAGTGGGGTGAGCTGGGGTTCAGCAGTATATCAAAATAACAATATTATCTTTCCAAAGGCCAAAGCTAGGCAGATAATCTAGACCCATGGTGTCCTTGAACCAGACCAATTCTATAGCCCAGCCACACCAATGCTGAGATCCCCAGCCCTCAGAAAAGGAAAGTAAATAAATAATAGTAGATTAAAAAAAATAACATTATATGAGATAAAGATAAAAAGGGAGGTGTTGGCTATTCTATGAGAAATTTATGTAGGAAAGATAGAAACATAGAAAAATCTCATTAAAAGAGAAAAAAACAGAAAGAAGTAAAAAGAAAGAATAAAAGAGGCTGAAAAACTTTAACTAATAGAGGAGACTTTGTCATTAAAGAAATTAAAAATCAAAAAATAAAAATAATCCTTAAAATCCCCCAAACCACAACAACCAAAAAGAAAAAAAAAATTGAAAAACAAAAAATGAAACATATATTGCAATATTTTCCCTAGACACTAGATGGTATTGTGGTGTTAAGAGACCAAGAACACACATACTGGTTTTGCTTTATAAAATGTGGCCCAGAAGCCACTTTCCAGTTGCAGAGGAAATCTGGTTTTGTTTTCCTGACTAATTTGCCCTCAATCAGTGCCTGGTAGCTTCATCAGAATTCATTCCGCATGAGATTGGAATCCTAAAGCTCTGTCCAGATTTTAGGAGGCACATCAAATAGTGACCTCTGACAATAAAATGGCCTTCTCTAAGGTATGGGGGTTGTTCAGTTCAACCCAGAGAAGGTTACCCAAGCTCAGCATTCATGCTAGAGGTGGCCATGCACTAGGACCCTCTTGTTTTTTATTTGTTTGTTTGTTTTTTGAGAAACAGTCTCACTTTGTCACCATGGGTAGAGTGCTATGGTGTCACAGCTCACAGCAATCACAAACTCTTGGGTTCAAGTGATTCTCTTGCCTCAGCCTCGCAAGTATCTGGGACTGCAGGTGCCCACCACAATGTCTGGCTTTATTTAGAAATGAGGTCTTGCTCTGGCTCAGGCTGGTCTCAAACTGGTGAGCTCAGGTAATCCACCCACCTTGGCCTCCCAAGTGCTGGGATTACAGGCATGAGCCACCACACCCAGCCCCAGACCATTCTTCTCACACAGCTGTCCTACAGTGGCATTGCTGTGCTAGCAGCCAAACCAATGGGCAATCCACCTCATTCAGTATTCAAACCCAGCCTGAGGAGTTCAGTCCAAAATAAAAAAAAATTCTAGGATTGCCTTTTCCTGTCTCCATCATCCATGGGAGGGCTGGTCAGCCAGCCTCTGCCCATACCCAGATATTTGCCTTCTGTGCTGATTTTCCTCAGCTAAAGATTTCCTTGATGGCTTCTGGGGTCCCTTACTACTTCACTGTGCCCCTGGAGTGATGTCCCTGGGTGGAATCTCCTAGCCAGAGGTAGCTGGAGTTCTCTTTCTCCTGTCTCACCATGAGTGGCAAGCAAGAAGATATCTGTAGTCCACCATCATGCTCTGCTTATTATGATCTTTGATGTAATATTGTTGCATCAATATGGCCTAAAGGTCACTTGATTCTCCAGAGAAATATAGAGTACTATTACTATCAATAAGGGCATACATATATAATATTTTGGTAATTTTATAATTCTGTAAAGATATCAATTTTATAAAATGGACGAAAATTATTTCTATCACATAGGTATGCAAAAGAGTTTTTTCCTTTTACCAATACAAATGACTTTTGTCTATTAGAGAAGATAACTATAGAGGCTATGTTAATTTGTTTGTCTTTAACTTATAAATATTACTTGGTCACTGTATGTTTTGTTTTTCTTTTTTTTTGTTTGTTTTTTTTTTTGTTTTTTTTTCCATTCAATAACAATATACATATTTTCTCTTTTGAAGTAAAATTTGAAAATACATTCATCTCATTTTACTGCCTTTTGAATTGTCTTTATGATCCTGCTATTTCCCTCATTAATGAGTTAAACTTAACTTCTGTTATATCCTCACTGCTCAGTCTCTATTTGTATAATTGTGTGTGTGGTTGCTCTTTAAATTTTGAAAATTAAGTATTTGAGAGTCCATAACAGATGTATACCCTTATGGGTGGCTACTTAACACAAAGCTGTAAAAGTTGGGCCCTGATTATTCAGCACAAGACATACATGACTTTGTCTGAGCAGGATGACATAAATTAAAGAAAATATCATCTTTACATGGAATTTGATATCCATTTTCCTAGGAGATAGCCAATAGATGTTTATCCATGTTAGCCAATATTTATATTTTTGACTTTTGCAGTGACTACGGCACCCAATTTTGAGTTATATTTATCTTCTCCCCCTCCATATTATCTCACATTCATTAAGTCACTGTATTCTGTCCTGTTTGGTTTAATTATTTTTCTCCCATATATTTCTTTTTCCATTCTCTTTGCCCTTTGCTTATGCTTAGACTTCCTTCCCCAACTTTAAATCATTTCAATAGTTATTCCTTGATTAATCTTTTTAAAACATAGCAGTAATTAGGACATTATTCTACTAAAAATGTCTTTGATGCACCATCATTCCCTATATATAAAATAAAGCATATGGGTCTCAGATAAATCTTATCTTTCCAGAGAATGTTCTATTCTCAATTTGCATAGTCTACCACTGTGTCAAACTGGCCTTCTTATGTTTGTCATGTAGAAATGGGCTTTCATACCGCTACATACATTGGAGATAAACTTGTGCTATGAGTGTGAACTTTGGCAAAATAGGGACTTTGGTCAGAATAACAGTTCCTTTATTTGTAAGTGAACATGTCTTGAGAAATTTGCTTAACCTCCCTAGGTGTCAGTTTTCTAATCTATACACTGGTGATAATATCACCCAGGGTTGTTATGAGGAGTTAAGGGTGTTACTAAATGTTATTTACTCATGCAGTTATTTATTAGTTATTTCAACAAATAAGGAGCAGTCTTCCTCTGTGTGTCATTGTTTAAAGCCCTGGGGTTTCAAAGTCTAATCAACATTTGTATAGGTTGAAAATATGTGTCATTTTCTTTAAGATAATTTAGCATAGACAATGTTGAATGAATAAGCTATCACCCAGAGGCAAAAAAAAAAATTCACTTAAAGAGACTTACTCCAGTTTTGCTTAATGAGCAGTATACTCTGTACTCTATAAGCACTATTACATGGTGTATCTGTTATTTGTTATTCTTACTTCAACCAATTACAGAGGTTTTTATATTAGCGAAGTGAATATCAGAAATTAGTTTTTGTTTGTACAATTATCTTGATTGTATAATAAATGTAAGAAATAAGTTTGCAGTAGTGAAATGTAGAGGTTGGCTAAGTATTTAGAGCTATTATCTAGTCTTGCATGAAAAGGACATAGAAATACAGTGAATTGTGTGACTTTTTTCCTAAGGGATGATGCTAAGAAGCTCTAGGGTCTGTGAACATAGAGGATTTTAGTCACTGAATGTCTGCTGAAAGGACAGCAGTATCCTGTCTGTTCCCATTAGCAGGACTGCCTCAGTTGAATCTTCCCCATGCAAGGTGACAGAACATTTGAAAAGATTAAAAGATGAGATTTGGTAAATTTTTTGAGGAGTTTATGTGGATTGTTTTTGTGATTGCTTATTGATCATCAGATGTCCAATGAACAAATATCTGCCCCTTACAATTATGTGAGTGAAGATGTCTACATTTATTTACCAAAAACACCTAAAATATGTATACTTATGAAATTAGCTGGGTTATTTTATGTAACAAGGAAACTCACTGTCAAGGGGAGGAGATAAGTGAGTAAACCTGTAATTATGGTGACATATTAGTGGGATCTATACAGGGAAATATAAGAGCACAGAGCAAGCATATTTGAATCAAAGAAGGGTCTTGGTAAAAGAACCCAAACCTGTCTGGATACAATTACGGTGTTTGGAGAGAACTTTTATAGCTTCCAATAGTTAGAGTAGGTAAAAGCTGTATGTTTCTTTGGTTATAATGTCATTATCAACTTATGTATTAAAAAAGACACATTATTCTGTCAAGCATTTGAACATTTATTAGAAAGTCAGCAAAAAAAAAAAAAAATAGGGCATCCATATACTCTATATGCTGTATGAAATCCCAGTGTCCTATTCTTTCCTGGCTTCTAATGTGCACCTTTGTGTCAAAGAGTCACTCAATAATTTTCTATTAGTGGTTTCAGCTAGCCTAGGTCTGTTCAGGTGACAAAGTTGCTTGAAAAAGATCACATGCCTTTAGACCTACCTGGATATAATTTGCTAGATCCATGTAAGGTCAACAGTCTCTCTATAATATTTCTAATCAAGTCGTACATCTAGACCAGCATTTTTCCCCACTGGTTAAAAAATGATTTCTTATATCCATTAAGCAAATTAACAACTCCTAACTCTGATGTTTAGCTGAGATAAACAGTTGGTAATAGCAGCCCTCAAAAAGTGGGTTTCTGAATGTAGCTTTTAAATGCTAACTACCCCTTGAGTATGCTTTCATGATTAGAGTAATTCAAATGACAAATGACTTTATCTAGTTAGACTAGGCTAACCAAAACTTAATTGCCCCAATTATGATTAAGTATTTTCAAAAAGAAGATAATATAATGAAGCTGAAGGAAAGAAATTATAGGGGGAACATTTTAAGGGGAAGCATCACTTAAACTGAGTTTTAAATGCCAAAAGGTTACTATAAAGGATGTAGTGCCCAAAACTTTGAGGAGAGGTACTTAATGAATGTTTTCCTTCATTTCTTCTTTGTTCATGCCTTTTTTTCCCCCAGTCCTCGACATCCTTTCTATCTCTACTGCTCCAAGTTCTATCCATCTCTGAAAGCCTTTCCTAGCTGAACCTCCACTAATGAATAGCACAGCTACCCAAACCCCTATTTCCCTTCAACTTGCCCCACAGCTAATGCTGCTCTTCTGCAATTTGTGGGCTCCCATGATGTATTGTTCACTGTATATGAGCAATGTCTTCGGAGCACCTTTTAAATATGGACATCATCTTATATTTTCCATGTTCTTCCAGTGTAGGGGGTGTTCCATATATGTTTCAAGAATAAGTAGATGTACAGAGAATTGTTATGAACCAACATCATCTTATCATTCAGAATCCTTCCCTGTGTCCTCCAACTAAATCCTTTTAGAGGCAGTGCAGACTGCAAAATAATGCTTGGAAATATAAAAGGTAAAGACATTTATTTATAGGTTCTTATTTAATCTGAAAATTCTGCCCCTCTGTGGCCAGCCAAGCTCCTAACATGAAAAAAAGTCATGTTATTTTGACATATGATTCAATATTTTAAAATAAAAATTCTTATTTTAGTAATAATTTAAGTGAAGGCTAAATTACTTTTAAAAATGAATTAAAAAATGGAGTGATTTCATGTTTATTTTGTGGTACTGGAAAAACAAGAACTAAGGTTTGTGAAGAATGACTTGGTGTAGATCCTGTTTAAATAACATGGTTTTCATGACATCATCTTTTAATATCAGCTGAGGAACCTGCTGAAAAGTAAAATTCCATGCAAGGTCCCACCTTCAAAATTCTAATTCAGGATGTTTTGAGAATGGGTCCCCCAGTGGAACTTTTAGTATACAATTTAGGGAACTCCAGTGCAAATTTATGTTTTGATAGACTGAAAAGAGATAATTTCAGTTGGTTAACACTCAGATTACTAGCTATAAAATGATGGTTTCTTAAGTATTGTGCTTTTTAAATAAAGAGTTCCAAAGTATAACTTTGCACTGAGGTTTAAGAAATTTTTGCACTGATCCAAGACTTCTTAAAAACAGGTACAGTTTTAAAACTTTGATAAAAATCAAGCACACCCTCTAGGTTCCTGTAGATTACAAGTCCTATAACTCAAATGACTCTACAAATTCTAAATAACTGTCCTCTTAAGTCACTTCCTTCTTGCTTTTTTTAATGAAAAAAAATGGCTTACAAATGTAACATTTGCTCAGTGCTACCTTGTGGGTCAAGGGAAGAGTAGGAATAGGTTGGAGAACTAATTACACTCATCTCAGACTTCTCTCACTACCGTCTCACCCAAGGATTGCTGTATGTACCGTTTCAATGACTCTCTGACCTAGAAGTTGTTCCTCTGTGGCCAGCCAAGCTCCTTTATCCTTGCACTTTATTCCACCTTAGCTTTGACACAGTAAATCCCTCAGGATCTTGCTGAGACTGTGGCGGGCTTTCTACTTAAGATCAGCCTGAGACCACCAGCTCATTTCACTACTGTCAGCAACTGAGGAACTGTCATCCTTCTGTGCAGGTTTGAAAGCATGAGTGAGCTGAAGTTGAGCCTTCTCCAGCGTTTTACAAATCTCCTGAATCACTTGGCAGACAAAGCCATTGCAAGAAATCAAAAGTAGGCTTTTGTTCCATTTATAGAACAAAATGGGCTTCCTCCAGGGCCAAAGTCACACCTGTGTATTCACTTACTGAAAATGGCTTATAATTAAAGAGTCCATCATGCCAAAAAAAAAAAAAAAATGCATTGTGATTTCACATGTTTTCTCCATTATGTTAAAAAGTAAGTAGAGAGCAACATAATTAGCCTTATAAAATTATTAACAAATCAAGGCATAGAGAGATCAAGGGTTTGCCAAGGTCATATACTATATTCCAATGAAATGATAGAATCTAAATATTCTACCCTCCCCCAAACAATATTCTTTGCATTATTTATGATGCTTCTTCTTCTGAATTTCTGCCTATTTTCAAAATACATTTGAGATACTTATAATGAAAGCACATACAGAATAAGGCAGATACAAATAAAGGTTAAAAAACACCTTAAGAGTCCTGCAGATCAAGGAGAAACATGTAAGCGAAAGGTGTAAGTGGTGGTGCCCAGAGATGAGGCTGCAGATGAGATGTTCAGGCCAGGTTTATCAAAAGGGGAGGATGACCTCTGGGCAGCACAAAAGTGGTGTCTGCACTGGAGGGCAGTTAGAGACCTTTTGTAGATGGGGCCGTGGGGGGTGGCACATTCTACCGGTTGCTTGTCAGGTTAGGGTCTTTCATCATGAACTTCTTGGGGGGTGGGCTAGCCAGATCCTGTGTGGCTTTGTCTTAGGAGAAATGGAGGATGAGGAAGGAAAAAAGATTTGTGTGTGGCTGCCTTAGGGCCCCCAACAGTAAGGACCATGGAATATTGGAGTACAGTTGTCTTTGAGCTTCCTGGTTACCACAATGAAGAGAAATCAAAATGAATCAAAGGCTTCTAACTGTTTGGTAAAGTCAACCATACTGTTTTTCAGGAAAGAGTATAAATTTCTGGTGTACATTCTAAAGAACCAATCCTTAGTACTAACAATGCAGAAAAGTAAAAATATGATTTTCCTATGAAAATGTATTATTGTTATCCTTCAAGAGACATAAGAGCATTCTACTAAATTGTAATTCAGTAAAGCACCTTCCAACACTCCATTTCCATATTTGGCATGCAGTTCTTCCTACCAGCGGTGGACTTGACTTTCCTTCCTCTTGAATTTGGCATACGCCAAGTGACTTCTTCTGCCGGAGGGATTTTAAAAGAGGGAATGGAAGCAAATGCCTGAAATACTCTTCTGTGGTTAGACTTGCTCTGTTGTGCCTCTACCACCGGCATGAGAAGAACATGTGCTGGATATCCTGAAGGTCAAGGAGGACGAGACTTGTAAGTCAGACCCAGACCTGCAGGAAGACGCATAGTGGCTGCAGTGACATCCAGCCAAGTCAGCTGCCTGCCACTGCACCACCACACCCTCAGCCCCTGGAGAATAGAATGGCATTTCACCCTTGCCATTTACAACAAAGCTACTTTAATCCACTTCATTTTATGCTTTGTTGTGCAAAACTTTTAAAACTGGGTTTTAAGAAGATATAATTTATAGATAAGGCAATTTATTTTTTTCAAGTATATCATATTATGAATTCTGAAAAACAAATATAGGCATTTAACCACCACCACAAGCAAGACATAAAACATTTTTAACACACTGAAAATCCCTTCATCCCTCTGCAGTTATTCTCCTCCATCACTCCCAGTCCCTGTCAATCACTGATCTATTTATAGTTTTACTAAATTATCATGTAAATATAACCACATAGGATATAGACTTTTGTCTCTGCCTTTACTTAAAATAATACATTTGAGATCCATTCATTTTGTCACATTTATCAGTAGTTTGTCTGTATTATTCCTGAATAGTATTCTGTTGTATGGCAACACCATAATTTGTTTATATACTCCACAGATTTTGGACAATGGGTTGTGTCCAGTTGGTATTTATATGAATAAAAGTATTGTACAGTCATATGCAACTTTTCATATGGGGACATATGTTTTCACTTAGCTTAAACACCTAGGAGAGGAATCACTGGACCACATAGAAGTATATGCTTGTAAGAAACTGTCAAACTGTTCACTCAAGTAGCTATAGAATTTTGCATTACCTTCAAAATTGTATGAGAGTTTCATGCACTCCACATGCTCACAAAGACTGGCTGTTTTCAAATTTTATGATTTTAGCCATTTTTAGAAATGTGTGATGGTATCTAACTGTATCTGGACAGTATTTTTGTGCCAGTGCTTAAATGATACAAAAAAAGTTAAGTGAATATGATCCAGATACAAGGTTACCTGGTGTTCTGGACTTCATGGTTAAGCTACTGTTGTTTAAAATTTTTTTTTAAAGGGCAGAAGTTAACCCATGTTTTAGTTGCTGCAAATGCATTCAGACTTCCATATTGTCTCATGTTACTTCCTACAGCCTCTGAGATTACAGTGCTGATGTGTCTGTTTGATGCAACACTGTCGCAGGGAATTATTCTTTCCTGCTTTTCCCTGATTTTATTTTAAAAGCTGTAACCTGGGTTCCACTGACTGCATTAAATAACAAAGACTAGAGTCGTTTTATTAGTCCTGCTTTCTAAACAGAAATAAAATCCCATACCGAATCCGACCTCCAGGACTAGAGGCATGAAACCTAACTTGGGTAGGAGAGAAGTTCTCTATACTTTTCTAGTATTTAATTTCTCAATCAAAGAAATGAGATTTCCAAAATGTGGTCATTTCATTTAAATCTATTTCAAAGGTAAGGTAGATAAGGTCCTAATAGACTCTTTGAAAAATAAAATCTTTTAAATGAAAACTCTATTTTCTCCAAATACAAGGTGACTTTTAGTATTATATCAGCCTTAAATTATTGTCATTTCTAAATGAAATCAACCTAGGAAAAAAATGAAAATGGATTTTATATGTTACCAATTAGTTCCTGATTTAATGGTCTGGGGGCACCATCGCTGGGATGGGAACTGTGTAACTGTTTATTCTTTTTACTGAAAGCCTTTTCCAGGACTGTGATCTTTTTGTATTTTTCTAGCTGATAGACTCCATTAAACCTTGTCATATTTTAGTACTATTGGTCACACTTCAAGCAAATGTTCTTTCCACCAACCCTGTTGACTCTCAAGTGTCCTAAAGTTTCTATCTCCCTAATATTTAACAAAATGTTTTGGTAGCAACATTTGTTCCAAGAAAGAAAGAAAAAAAAAACCTATAAGGAAAGAAAAACTATGTTCAAATATGATAATTCGCTCCTATGAATGAGGAAAGAAACTTACTGCTTTCCAGTGGGGAGGAGTAGGTATGTTGAGGGGACACTTTGGGAAGTGAGATTTGCTTTAATAAAATGGATAACTGTTTTCACTGTTAGAGCTACTGACACCCCAGAAGAAATGGTTTCCTTGTGCTCAGTGATACCCAGACAAAATTTGAAATCACATCATCTGTATAAAATCTCTGAGGTTAATTCTCAGCTCTGGGACTCTGATTTTCATGCTTGGGCTATATAGAAATAACCTGAGGATCATTTTTCTGCTAGATATATTTCTCAAAGTGAGCTTCCACCCTCCCCATATTCCCTGGCCTCTGTCTCTCTCTTCCCCTCCTGTTCTTCCCTCACTCTCTTTCCTCTCCCCTCCCCACCATTTCATTTTTATCTCTATCTCTGCGACGTGTACTGAGGGAAGGGGAGGAACATAGAGAGCTGTATTTTCCAGAACATTCTGATCTTTTTGCCTTTTTTACAGTAAATTTTGGTCTTTTGATGGGAGTGACAGAAACTAATTGGAATTGAATATACCCTTTCTCCTATTCCAGAAATGGGAACACTTAGGTTCTTGTAAGTAAACTGCTGGAAGAGCATAGGTATAGCTGCCTCAGAAATCAATAAAAATGGAAGTGAAACACTGCCTATGGCCTCTTTGTTCATCTTGGTCTGCTCTCCTTTATACCTGATTTTGCTAATCAGCTTTTTCCTGGTCACATAGTGCAGGGTGCATGTTTCTGGAAGCATCTAGATTTTGAACTAACCCTTAAAAGAGGGACTTCCCATATTTCCTTTGTGCCTATCTAAAAATCCTAAGAACTTAGAATAGATAATGTAGCCACTGCTATGGCCTGAGGGGCAAGAAAGTTCCTATCACTGGCAGTCCCCTGAACCATCTGAGAAGACAAAGCAGTTAATATCCACTGCTGGCTGGAATTTATTTATATAACAAACAGCTATAGCACTTACCATCTGCCGGGCACTATTGTAATTGCACAGCAAATATTTGTTCATTTAATCCTTATATTAATCCAATGATATCTCCATTGTCATTTGTTTTCTTTTAGAAGTGAGGAAACTGAGGCACAGAGACCATTTAGGGAATTGCTCAGGGTAGAACTGGACTGAACCAGAACCTACTCACATGGCACAGCCTGCTTGGCATTCACAAAGTCTGGGAACACGACCCTCAGTCGTATTTTCTAGATTTCCCCCATCTCTCCTCTTTCCCATCATGGATTTTTATCCTTTTACTGTGTGCTTGCTCATATGACACCTACCATGGCAGTCCTTTTGCCTGGCTCCCAGTCTTTCTCTGCCACACTTGACAGAGGAATAATCTCTATCTGGCTGAGATGTCAAGTGCTGAAAAAATATCGGCATTCCTTAAAGAAGCAATTTGTTCTCTTTTCTCAAGAGTGTCACGTGCAGTTAAGTGGCACTGACTTGTGGCTCCACTGACCAAATTTCCCAGAGATGGCCTGTCAGAGGCTAGAGAATCTTTTGAGGAATGGGTGTCTTCTCTATGGAAATATCCCAATTACTATTTCTTGTGGGAAACGCAACATCACCCCAGAGATCTGTGGCCATCAGGAAAAGTAACCGAGCTGAAGGGGCATCCATCTCCATCCCCACTGGGGACACCACCGCCTTCTCTAACTTGCTCATCTTGAGCAATAGAACACTCTAACTAAATAAACGAAAAAGGATGGCAGAAAATAATCCACAGTGACTTATGCATCTTTCTCCATCCATAAATAACTTTATATTTCACTTCTGGCAGCAGAGCTGAGCCAGAAGGTAATGAGCCATTGTGGAAAACCCATCTGTTGCTTATAAGAGGAAAGGCCAGATTTATTGAGGAAGAATCTGGAGTGTAAGTCCTGTTATTGTTAATGGGAGTTGCACATCTAATTGGTCATGCTGAAAATATGCCCTATTATATTCTTTCACTGGCCAGATGGATGTACTGAGCTACAATGCTGAGAAGAAAAATGTACCTAAAGAATTTAGGAGTAGGAGTGGACATCACAGCCGGCAGGGAACTGGCAGTTCTAATGAGGACAGATAGTCCTTGTCCTTGGGCCTGATTTAAAGAGGATTGTAAAAGAACCCCAAAGGCCTGATACAGGTCTTTCTAAAAGAAGTCACATAGTCCATATAGTCCAGTCCCCTGGAATTGTCCCACCAGCCCATAATTAGAAACACTTCTGCCGGTCATTCGTTTGTAATTGGTCCACTATTGAATGGTATTCAATAACTGCTTTGAACCTTTCTTAGAGTGGTGCTGGATAATGGCAATTGAAAGGCACTCCTCCCAGCTTCCTCTTTACCAAAAAAGAAATCCTGAGACGTGAAAGGCAAGCTATGCCTCATACACTGAATTTCCCCCAATTGTGTCAGAATTAGATCTGGGGATAGAAGACCCCTGAAAGAGGTAGGAACTATTTCTTCACACAATTACTGGCACACTGTAAGTGCTTAGTGAATGTTGAAGGAAAGAGAATAAAGTAAAGTAACAATCATTAGTAGAAATGATTCGTAGAATCTCAGAACATTGTGACCGAAGGCATTTTAGAGATTTTAATTGTCAGAGTATGCAAATACGGTAGCAAACATCACTCGTTCTGCAAACGTAGCAAAGGCTTAGTGCTGTCTAACAAGGTCTGATGTAGCAGATGCAAGGAAGGAACATTCGTGTGTGTGTCTGTGGGGGTGGGGGTGGTGGTAGATAACGCTCCAGCATGCTCCACCTCATGATAGTGCCAACTTCTCAAGTATTCTCAAGGTTACTGCAATAGAGAAGGAGGGCAAGGGCCTGGCCAGGTGTCACGATCGAGTCTTGGAGTGAGCTGTGTCACTTCCAGCCCCTTCTACTAGATTGGGACATGTAGTCTTCCCACATGCTTAGTGGAAAAAAGATCTGGGTTTGGCTAACACATAGAATTGTCACTGTTGCTGACACCCTCTGAGGATAATCTTTCATTTTACAGAAATGGAAGTCCTGAGACAGGAGGATTTTCAGCAAGTCACATGACTGTATGTTGGTAAAGGTCAGGAAAAAGACTCTGATTTTGTACTTTCTGATACTATAGTGTGTTGGGAGGAGAGAAAAAGAGAGAGAGAGAAAGGGAGAGACAGGGAGGAAGAAGGAAAAAGAAGAGGAAAGGCGAGGGAAGGAAGGGGAGGGGAAGAGAGGGAAGAAGAGAGGAGAGGAGAAGAGAGAATGGGAGGGAAGACAGGAAGATGGACCCTGGGAAGGACTGACGACATTTAACATCAGTCACACTCCTCATTTCCCCCTTCTATACATCAAGAAGTTCCAGTGATTATTCAGATCATTTCGATCTCTAGTAAACTTTATTTCTTTTAAGAGACACTAGGAAACACGAATTAAAATATAGTCATACGTCACTTAACTACGAGGATGTTTTAAGAGAGATATGTCATGAGGTACTTACATATGAAAAAAATACACCAATATGTACTTACGCAAACCTAGATGGTCTAGTCTGCATAGGTTGTGTGGTATAGCCCATTGATCCTAGACTACAAAGCTATATAACATGTGACTGTATGGAAAACTGTAGGTAATGATAATACGGTGGCAAGTATTGGTGCATCTGAACAAGAAAATTCACAGTAAAAATACAGGATAAAAGATTAAAAACAAAAAGGTACACCTATGTAGGATATTTACCATGGAAGAGTTCTCAGGACTGAAAGTTGTTCTGGGTGAGTCAGTGAGTGGGAAGTGAATCTGAAGACCTAGGCTGTTCCCGACATTACTGTAGACTTTATAAACACTGCACCCTCAGGCTACAGAAAATTACAAGAAAAAAAAAACATACACCTTTTTTCTTCACTAACAAATTAAGCTTAGCTCACTGTAACATTTTTACTTTACAAACTTATTAATTTTTTAAACTTTTTGACTTACAATAACAACTTAAAACACAAATATTACACAACTATACAAAAATATTTATATGTTCTTATTCTATAAGCTTTCCTCTATTTTTAAAATTTTTATTTATTAATTTTTAAAACATTTCTTAAACACTAAGACACAAACACACACAGGGTCAGAATCACCAATGTCACGGTCTTCCACCTCCAACTGTTGTCCCCTTGGAAGGTCTTCAAGGGCAATAACACCCATGGACATGCATGAGCTGTATCTCCTACGACAAGATGCCTTCTTCTGGAAAGTCTCCTGAAGGACCTGCCTCAGGCTGTTTTACCAGCTTTTTAAAACACAAGTAGAAGGTATATACTCTAAAATAACAAAGAGTACAGTATAGTAAATACATAAATAAAAAACATAGTCTTTGATTATAATTTTGAAGTATTTTGTACTGTACCTCATTGTATGTGATATACTTTTATATGACTGGAAGCACAGCAGTTCTGTTTTCATCAGCATCACCACCGACACACGAGTAATGCATTGCACCATGACATTAAGACGTCTACATCACTAGGTGATAGGAAATTTTAGCTCCATTCTATAATGTTATGGGATCCACCGAAATGCATACATACGTGCTTCACTAAAAGGTCATTATGTAGCTCCTGACTGTAAGAAAAAAGACTATCAAAACCAAGGAGGTGGGTGTGAGATAAGGAGTGTGATAAAGCAGAAGAAAGATATTTGCAGCCTCTGGGCCATCACAGTTTGTGAGGATGACACACAGAGCGCAGGCCTGCAGTGACTCGGAGGCCGTCTTCCCAGAGTCTACTGCACTATCCCATGTCCCCTGCTCTTTCCCTTCCCACCAGTCCAGCCTCTTGCCTTCTCATCAGCTGTCCCTTCTCCTCTCATCTCATGAACTTAGCTTTTGTACCACCTTCAAGTGCGTAGGCTGTAGCAGTAAAGGGATTAAGCCTGTAGGAGGCTTCACGAACTGCCCTGAGGCGCCAGGCAGTAGTGATAACAGGCCTCCATGATGAAGCAGATGGCGCCAGTCTCAAATCCCTTTTCAATTCTGCCCATTTGGCTTGTTCAAAGGGAAAGGGATCAATTCCCGAAATCAGCCTTTCCCTTAAACATGACCAGCTGGCAGCCAAAGCACAAACAGAGGCAATCCTTCAAGGAGCAGCACTTCAGGCTCATCAGGCAGTTTCATCTCGGGATTTTAAAGTCCTTTCTGATCATTAATCACTGTCTCTAACCCTCCTGTTCTCAGAACCAGGCAGAAGCAATGTGGAGGTTGTACAGGAAAGGCTGGAAGGAATGGGGCTCTACAAAGCACCAGGGAAGCATAGTTACATTTTTATCTTCTACCAGGTTTCTAAAAATATTATAGGCAGAAATAACGTATTGCTTGAAATAATTGATATCATCTTGAGACAGAATTTCTCAAACCTGGAGAAGGAGCAATTATGAGCTAGGAAATGCAGAATTATAGTTTTCACTCACCAGGACTTCACGGATCAATCCTTCAATATCTCCCAGGGTCTTTCTGTCTTCCCCTGTGACTGGGTTAACATGGAATCATTTTCTAATCATTACGAGAAACCAGATTGTAATATGACCTTAGACTGCAAACTCTCAAACGGGTTTATACTTGTGGAAGGTATGAATGTGCAACTACAAAATCAATTGTGGGAGAAATAACCACAGTATCTTATATTTTGGCCATCAACCTAAGTAAGACTCTAGCCTTCCTCTCACCAGGCTGATGGAAGACTTGATCTCAGCTTTCTGGACATTGTCCCCTTTAAACTATGGGAATTCTCAGGGACCTGGGTCACTGGCCCTCACCAGTTCACCATGGAGGCCTGTGGGCAGAGCTTGCTCAACTCCTCCAGGACTGTTGGGTGTGGCTTTTGTTCAAGGGAATGCCGGCTGATGCTGTCCTCCAGGCAGCTTCCCTCTGAGGTCTCCTTGTTTCCCCAGTGCTGTCTCAGTGGAGGAAAGTGTGTCCTCCCTTTCCTCAGGATGGATGCCTTCTAACTCCTTGGAGGAAGGTGGGAAGAAACCAGTTGAAAGAAATCTTTTTTCTTTCCATTACTATTGGCAAAAACTCTCTCCTTTGACCAAACTGCAGTCAGGCTCCACTGACTTCCCTTTTTGACCAAGTCCAACTTTGGCCTCTTTTTTTTTTTTTTTTTCCTGTTTACCAGTTTTAATAAGAATGTAGTAGCTCACGCCTATAATCCTAGCACTCTGGGAGGCCAAGGCAGATAGGGTAGGTCACTTAAACCCAGGAGTTTCAGACTAGCCTGAGCAAAAGCGAGAACCCATCTCTACTAAAAATAAAAAAAAAAATCTAGCCCAGAATTGCAGTGAGGGCCTGTATTCCCAGCTACTCGGCAGGATGAGGCAAGGGAATTGCTTGAGATCAAAAGTTTGAGGTTGCTGTGAGCTATGACACCAGGGCACTTCACCCAGGTTGACAAAACAGAATCCTGGTGGGTCCCTTTAACGAAGCCCTCCTCCTTTGATATCCGATCAAATTCCTTATCCTCACCCTCAATATGTTGTCACCCTGGCTGCTTTAAGCAATAATCCCATCTCTTTAGCCAGAATCCCTCCCAGTGCGGATGTTTCCAGCCTCTGACCCCTACCTTGTTCCCTGGCTATAAATCTGACTGTCCTTGTGGCATTTGAAGTTTAATTTGACTCTCTCTTTCCGACTACAAAATGCCATTGTGTAGTAGCTCCTCTTGAATAACTTCTTTCTTATCAAATTTAGCAAGTGTCATGAATGATTTTTTTTTCCTTAATACAAATGTCAGCGTCATTTCACCATTTCCCTTCCTGCTTCACCCCTTTGGTTCAGCAAATTTTTTTAAGGCAAAGTCCATGTCCCCTGGTTCGAAAAAGAGAAAGAAAAACTGTGGAATGAAAAGAATGGCTTAAACATTATTTTAATAAAGAATCATCCTAAATTCTGTCAGTAAGAAAACCAACACCGTCCAGCACCACCTCAAATTACAGAAGAGACAAAGCAGGGACAATAGCCAGAAGCAGATGATAAGATCTGTATCTTGGTGATTAACCTTCTAGTCACTAGTGTCAGCTGTAGACAAAGGTAATGGAATTAGTAAAAACCATTTGTGACTTGAGTGATTCTATAAGAACTTTCTGTAAGTCTGTATGAGTGTTTTCTTGGTTCTATGTTTGTTAAAGGAGATGGGGACAAATAATTCATTCAGTTTATCCTCTATCTGAAACACTTAGTCGACTTTCACAATAAGGCGGCACTTTCTCTTGAGGAAGCCCATTACGGATAATAGTTTTTGAACCAAACCTATACTCCCTCTGCTTGATCATAATTCCATTCTCTAGCCCAGAGTCACAGAGGTTGTTGGGAAGAAAATTAAGCTCTGCAAGATTTATATTATGTGCTAGATATTTTTGGAGCACTTTTTACATTTGGTTCATACAATTTCTGAAAGGTAGCAATTATGGTCTCCATCACAGAGATGTAGGAAAAGATTCAGGGAAGTTAAGTGACTTGCCAAAAGTCAATTGTAAGAAGAAACAGTAGTACCTATCTCGGAGGCAATGCCCTTCCCCGGTACCATGCTGTCTGCTATCTGCACATAACCTGCAGGATTGTTATTTCTAATAAAATTACCACCACTAGATTTCCAGGTTAATCATTCTTTCTCCATTATTCTGTCAGTAATAATAGTAGCCAATGGTTACTGAGAGCTTTGTTACAATCAGGATGTCTGGTCAGCCCTTCACAAGGAGGATCTCATTGACATATTTTAAGGACTCCGCAAGGAAAGTTTAATTGTACTTCCAGTTTACAGTCATAGAGCCTAACTACAGGGCATGTGGCATGTGGTCTTCACAAGCAATGGCTCTGGAGTCAGATCACTTAAGATTCAAAGCCAGTTCTCCCCACTTGTGACCTTTGGAAAGTTAGTCTAAGTCTCAGTTTCTTGCACATGAAACTACAGGTATAATAATAATAATAGCCACCACAACGTGAGTAGTTGGAGTTTCAAGTGCAATCATCATTGAAGAAGGTCTGGAATTCCATAAATACATAATAAATGTTAGTGACCATTATTGGGCATCTCAAGACTTTTTTTTAAAGACCTTTATTAAGAGGTGCTTGCAGTTTGTTGGCTTTTTGACAAAATCAAGTTGTAAACTTTTATTACAAATTAAAAATGAAGTTCTTAAAAAACTCCACTTGACCAGATATGAAACAATGTAAAAACCTTTAAAGGTATATGGAGAAAAACCAGGCTTTTTTTTAAAAAAAGTGTTTGTTAGTACTAAAAAAGAAGTCTTTAGGTAAGAACAATAAACCCCCACGCTGCATGGATAATGCAGATAGTTTTAGTTATTTGATTGATGGGCAAAAAACAAGCACTTGAGGCCTCCAGCTCCAATCTTTTGTTCATTTCTTATTGCTGGAATTTCATACTGATTTCTTCTTGTTGAATGACTAGACCAGATGATGGTGGAGATGGCAAGCTGGAGTTTACTCAGCCCAACCCTGCTCAGCCTCCAGCTGACGAATTCTGTTGGTGGATCAGCTGCTTTTTTCTTGTTGCCACTGTGGTTTAGGGTTTTCTGGGTGTCTGCCTCAGTAATTGAAGTTGGGACGGTTCCCACATTGAGGCAGCTGCTGACCTTGGGTCTCTTCCTTGATTCTCGTTCTCCTCTTATTGTGTCCTCTCTGGGCTGTCTGTGGTGAGGAGGGCCCTGCAGAATCGTGGTCTATAACCCCAATACACATTCTGCCTTATAGGTTTACCTTGTACTCCTGCACCCGGGTTGTCATATAACCCTGATACATATTCTCTCTTAC
>NW_003852397.1:46923395-46936616 GCF_000181295.1 Otolemur garnettii | reverse complement strand
CACTCTCCCACCCCTCCTTCTTGGCCCTGCTCTCACTGTTCTGGTAATTCTGCCGGTAATTTCGTGGAGGCCCCCTGCGATGTGGATAGCACCTATAATGGTTAAGGCCTGCGGGGTGTTGAATCCCTTGAACTGAAACTTCACCAGGGCCTGCAACATTTGCTGCCTCTGCACCTTTTCTCCTTCAACAACCTCGAACTCCACAGTCTCCCCATCTCCTACACTGCCAAGGGACTTCCTGGGGTTATTCTTTATGGCAGTCTGGTGTACAAATACATCTTCCTTGGTGTCATTCCTGTTGATGACACCATAACTGTTTCTTACAATGAACATTTTACTGTTGCCAAAACCTTTGTTGCGAGGACACCCACAGTGGATGTGAGGCCACCTGGTGCCCTTGGTGCCAGACTTGGTGTCGGCAATGCCTGAGGGCAGGGAGGTGGGAGGTAGGGGAGGTGGGGGCGGTTCCTGGGTCTCAGCCTCAGCTGCTCATGGCTGTGGTGATGGTAACTAGGCTGCTGGCAGTGGCAGGGTTGCTCAGGGCTCTCTGGGGTCTGCTCTCCATTTCTACTACTGGTAGAAAGAACTGAAGACTTTTCATTATTATTGTTGAGTGCTCATAAAACTACTCAATTTTGCTAATAACTGCCTTCAAATAGGACCCAAATATCAAATATGGTAACCAGGGGCAGATTGACCAGCATAAAAAGGAGCAATGCAATTTTCTCCTTGTCTTTTAGTTCCCTCCAGCAAACCAGTCCAAGGCGTCTCCACCTTTTCAGAACATCATATCATAGTTTACATACACACAGACACATACACAGTATAGTTACCTGTAAAGAATTCTTTACAAAGAATTTAAGAAAATATGGAGACAATGAAACTTGATTAGAGCTACTAGGCTTGTCCTCTTACCCAGCTTGTTAATAACCCAGGGTCTTATTCATACCTCTTTGGCAAACAGTGGCCCATGTTCTCATGAGGCTAATTCCTGCAAGGATTGGTTTTTCAATTGTCTGCACATTCTAAAATAGTTTATTTCCCCTGTTAGGGTAGGCTCAACTCAATAAGTCACTCCTTTTTTTTTTTTTTCCTAGTAAGAGCTCTCCTCAGTTGGAAGCAGAATTTCAGATGATAATCATGGAACTCCTGGTTTTTCCAGTGAAAGAAAAAAAATTTAATACATGGAAGTTAGAATCAAACAATTAGTCTAATAAACAACTCTGGACAAGACAGAGGAATCTCATTTACTACAGTAATGTTAAACAAATCCCAAACAAGTACACACAGTATGTTTCCATCAATATAGCGTGCAAAGGAGGAAATTCAACCCTACAGCTTGACATCAGGAGAGGAGTTACTATTGGGCAGGCAGTGCCTAGTGCACAGCAGTTTCTGGAGTGCTGGATGGTCTGCTCCTTGATCTGGCTCTTGGTTACATAGATGTATATAATCTGTGAACTGTCATTGAGCTGCAATGATTTATGTGTTTTTCAATATGTTATACTTTAATAAAAAGTCTACTGAAAATCATGAGATTAAATACCTTAAAATTTTATTTACATAAAGACATACAGAAGAGTTTATTCAACATTGAATTATCAAGAAAAAATGACATATGGGATGTCAGAGTTTTGGTTAAAGAAAGTAGTACTTAAAAAAACTCTCATGCCAGGCCTGGTGGCTCACTCCTATAATCCTAGCACTTTGGGAGGCTGAGGCAGGTGGATTGCTTGAGCTCAAGAATTCAAGAGCAGCCTTAGTGAGAGTAAGACCCAGTCTGTACTAGAAAAAGAAATAGAAAAGAAAGACCAGCCCTGTACTGTGGTGGAAGCCTGTAGTCCCAGCTGCTTGGGAGGCTGAGGTAAGAGGATTGTTTGAGGCCAAAAATTTGAGGATGCTATGAGCTATGATGCAACAGCACTCTACCCAGGGAGGCAGAGAAAGACTCTGTTTCAAAAAAAAAAAGAAAAAAAAAAGTAAAGAGAGAAAGAAAGAAAGAGGAGAGTGAGAGAAACCGTCATATTTAGATGGATAATGACATTTTTCTCTTTGCCTTTCTTTCTTCTTTTTTTGGAGAATTATATCATTTGAACTAAACAAGAATGTATAACATATACTATGAGAAAGCATGTTATCTTCTCTTAGTCACTAAAAATCAAGAGCGTCCCTCTCCATTTTAAGAATAGTCAGATTATCAAATCAACTTCATGCAGGCTGAGACATGATTTTCTAAGAAAAGGAAGCCAGTAGTTGTCCTGTGCTTAATTGTAACCTATCAAGCTTTTATTTGTAGACCAACATAATGCTGTCCTAAAAACTAATATCTTTATAAAATACTTTACTCCAAGGGGTTTGGCATATTGATATGGGAGAGACTGAAGGACTCAGTTGTTCTTTTTGGAAGCCCTTCCCATACTTCAAGATCTGCAGTAGGAGGCTTTCCTTTGAGCTTCCAGGGAGAATGTGCTAACTCTGTCTTCGGGTGTAGCATATTACACTGTGTCAGTTTACATGTTCACTTTATAATATAAGCACTTTGACCACAGGTGAGATAGATGCTGGGTCGCTCTGCCCTGTGTCCTTAGTCTACCTCAGCAATCGCCTACAGCTTCATGGAACAGGACTCTGCACCCTGAAAGCTTCCCAATTCAAGTGCCCAAATCTCTCTAATTCACTACCCACTGGAATTTGCTCAGCTACGCAGGGCAGCCCAAATGTCCTAGAGACTTAATGCTTCATGACTACTAATGAGGGCTGGATATTGGTGGATAAATGCCCAGGTCTGTTTTTCTACTTCTGCATAACAAAATATTCCAAACATAGAGACATACAGCAATGTTGATTTTGCCAGAGAACTCACAATTCTGGGAGTCAGGAATTTGGAAAGAGTAAAGTAAGGACAACTTGTCTCTGCTCCTTGATGCTTAGGTCTGATTTGAGAAGATGCAAAGGTCTGGGGTGACCTGAGGACTGAGAGTGAGGCTCATCAGAAGGCGTGCTCATTCACTTTTCTGGCAGTCAGTACCGGTGTAGCTGGGTCCTCTTCTGGGGTTTATGGCTAGAATATCTGCATGTATAATGCCCATGAATTTTTGCCTTCCTCACAACATGGAGGCTGTGTTTGAGGAGTGACCATTCCAAGAGAAACTGGAAGAAGATGTATTTCCCTTTACATTGCAGTCTCTGAGGTTGTATAGCATTACTTCACTGGTGTCTCACGTTCATCTTTATTTAGAGATGTGTGTTGTAGACCTGAGCTCTTAAGTAGATGAGTAACAAAGTCACATGGTAAGAAGAGTATTTTAATAAAAGAAATTGGTATGGTCATGTTAGAAAAAGAAAATGTGGGCTCGGCGCCTGTGGCTCAAGTGGCTAAGGCACCAGCCACATACACCTAAGGTGGTGAGTTTGAATCCAGCCTGGGCCCGCCAAACAACAATGACGGCTGCAACCAAAAAAAAAAAAAAAAAAAAAATAGCCGGGTGTTGTGGTGGGCTCCTGTGGTCCCAGCTACTTGGGAGGCTGAGGCAGAAGTCTCCCTTGAGCCCAGGAGTTGGAGGTTGCTGTGAGCTGTGATGCCACAGCACTTTACCAAGGGGGACCGCTTGAGGCTCCATCTCAAGAAAGAAAGAGAAAATATGCCAGACTCAACTCTTTTGTTCATTACTGAGACAATTTTGAAGTGTGTTCTACACGAGTCTTCAAAGTGTCCCCAGTAGGACTGAGTACCAACTGCCTACAGCAATAACCCATTCATAAATATACACACAGCTGGCTTTTCCAACTATGTCACTTTCCCCTGTCCTCTACCTGTGTTTCCTGGGATCACCTTCCAAATATTATCTGCACCCAAGTCCTTGCCTTATAGAATACTTTTGGGAAAACCCAATTAAGAGCAGTGAGTCTTTACACTTTGTATAGCTGGAGTGGCTGTGTCATAATTAGTGCTTAAAAAAGGTGATTGGAAGTGGGACATTCTCATTTCCTGTATTGGAATTGTGATATAAAAGAAATGGCAGAGCAGCTAGTTTTAGAACTAAAAATTAAACTTATATTGACATTATTTGGGTATTTTCTGTTGTCCACAAGCCCAGAGTTCTTCAAGAGTTGTTAAACAATCTTTCAAATATTTCAGAAAGTAGGATCACAATTCGTTCATATAATTTGATTCTTACCCATCTTATTGTTACCATCTTATTCTAACATAACCATTATCATTACCAACAGGGTAACTGTTGTGTATCTCTTACAGACAGTTTGAGGCCATATGAAAGACCAGCTAGTGAATTCCACACAGCACTCTAGGGGATACACATCAGTCTGGTCAATCAAGGCAATTGAATATATTTTTATCCTTATTGTTGTTAGGAAGGATCATTCTATCACTGTATTAAGTCAGGTTCTTCCTTAGAATAGTTTTAATGATGGGATAATTTTGTTCCAAATTTACAATTTCAGTGACTATAGCTCTGTATCTTCAAAGTATCATAGAATCCAGACTTCATAGCAGAAAAAAAAAAATCTTCAAACATCTAAGCTAATCTTCTCTACATACTGAAGAACTCTGAGAAAGTTGTATCCCAGAGAATTCAAAATGGCTTGTTAAAAAATATAGCTGGTTTATGAGCTGTGTTTATGAGACTCTCAGTCTTAGCTGAGGGCAATCTTCTTAATGCCTGACTGGATAATACAAATCCTAGCTGCAATATCAAGGGTCATACATAATTAAGTTTTAAAAGTAGAACTTATTTTATAGACATTCTATTTTAGTCTATTAGTGTGATAAAAGATGATATTCAGAAATGCTAAGAAAATTTCTTCCTCGATGCATGCATTCAACTAACATTGGTTGAGCACCAATATTTCGTGCCGACTACTATTGTATGCACTGATGATTGAAAGGTAAATAAAGCTTTCAAGGAGCTTCTATTTTGTTCTAAATAGGATCTTACTGAACCTCTAAGATTGTTGTCACTATCCTTTGCTTCCCAAATATTCGGCTTTTGAACAAACCCTGAACGCTATAATGCACACTTGGCTGTATGACACAAACACTTCACATGCAGTTTACTGGTGAAATGTATTGTGTGATTTCCGATTTGTAAGTGTGTGAGGCACTTTTGAATAGAGAGCCATAAAACAACACTTAACAGCAAGACAAGTAGGATCTCGCAGTTCAAGTTGAGGAGGGAGAGTAATAAGGGAATTATGTCAAGGGAGGTAAATAGAGAGTAACCAAGAAGTTCCAAATGCTAATTTTATCTCTAAAGGAAAACTGGCTAAAAGATAGAAATCCCCACTGGGAATTATCTTTCAGAATCTGATTTTCTCCATTGAAGGACCAGATATTAGTCTTTTGATTTGTCTTTAAATAATCTTAAGCTACAGAAAATTTGCAGAGACATTGCCAGGAATGTTTTGTTGGGAACCCTCTGAGGCAAGTTGCCAACATGATGCCTTTTGTCCTTCCACCCTATCACCACTAAGCTAGTGTGGATTTCCTACAAACAAGGACAGTCTTGTGTATAAGCACAATGCGCTCAACAACATCAGGGAAGTTATCATTGACAGAGAACTACCTTGTAATCTGCAGACCACAGTCCAGTTTTGTCATAAAGTCCTCATGGCTAAAAGGATTCAGTTCAGAAAAAACATCACATTTCATCTCCAAGTCTTTCTTTTCTCCTCCATTCAGAAATTGTTCTTCCGTTTTTCCTTGATGATTGTGATGACTACAGGCCAGTTATTTCACACAGTATTCCTCAGTGTGGTTTTATCTGATGTTTCCTTATGATGAGGCCCATGATATGACTTTTTCAAAGGAATATCTCAGGTGAGTTGCTGTATTCTGTTCATTGCACTGTCAGCTGATACAATTTTGCTTTGTCTCTTTATTGGTGATATCAGCTGTAATCATTTGATTAATGTGATAGCCACTAGGTTTTTCAGTGGACAAAATCACTCATTTTCTCTTTGAAATCAATAGGGATTTTGTGGGAAATACTTTAGGATTATGCAAATAGCTCGTTTCTTATCCAACTCTTGTTTATTTATAGCATTATGAACTCAGTGTTTCCTTTTATTTCAAGGAAAACAGATTTCTCAGCTTTGCCCAGGGAAACTTTTGAAGTCTAGTTTCTGTGTGTCTTTGACATGCCCATCATTATTTGGGGACTTCCTTACTTCCTATCAAAAGATATTCTAAGTTCTTGTATTTTCTCCGTCTCATCCCTGGAACCAGGCATTCATCCAAGCAGCCCTGCTTTCTTTTAATGGAAAATTATATGAAGAACCAAGATTTGAGCATATGCTACATGCCCTGATAACTACAGATATGTTGTTGTTGTTATTTTTTAATTAGATCATAACTGTGTACATTACAGCATTTATGTGGTACAATGTGCTGGTTTTATATACGATTTGGAATGTTTACATCAAACTGGTTAACGTATCATACACCTCACTTATGTAATTGTTGTGTTTAGACATTTATAGTCTACTATTAATATATTTGACATGTACCCTTGCAATGTGCATAATAGGTGAGGTCCCACTGATTACCCTTCCTCCACTCACCCACCCTTCTTCCCTACCAAAAATATGGAACACTTCACAAATTTGCATGTTATCCTTGCACAGGGGCCATGCTAATCCTCTCTATATCATTCCAATTTTACTATACTGTGCTTCTGAAGCAAGCACAGGATGTTCTAAGTGAGCAGAACTACAGAGTCCTCCCTCCTCAGGCTCATGCCTGTAGTGCTAGGACTACAGGGATGAGCCACCGTGCCTGGCCAATTGTTATAATTCTTATTGTAAGGCAGTAAGCAAAACTCTGTAGGTCTAGATTAATTTCCTATTTCCATTTTTCTTAAAGGAGGAAATTCCTTGAGGTCTGATTACTTTCAATAATAAAAGAACATGTGTGTGCATGTATGTGGATGCAGTGTATAGATGTGTGTTCAAGTGCGTTCACCTCGTCTGTTTGTGCTGCTATAACAGAATTCCACAGAAGAATAGAAATTTACTCCCCACAGTTCTGGAACACCAGCAGGCTCTGGCATCTGGTCTGGGAAGGGCCTTCTTGTTTTGTCCTTACATAGCAGAAGGCAGGAGGGCAAGTTAGCTTAATGTTGCGTGGAGCCTCTTTTTTGTTTGTTTATTTTAAAGGCCTTAATCTCACTCATGAGGGAGGTGCCCTCATGGGCTAACCATCTCTTAATAAGCACATCATCAGCATCTGAATCTTTGAGGGAGCCCTTCAAACCATAGGATGCATACAGACATTTATATATCTCCTTATCTATCCATAATGTTAACTATCATGCACTCCAATATCTCCAGTTCCAAGTCAACATCACAAGGATAAGGATTATTATTATTTTCCCCTTTTCCATATTTGTAATTTTCCTATCTGACAGTGATCAACTTAGCTCTTATGATCCTTGATATATTTACTTATTTGAACAATCCCTATGTATAACCAATTTCTCTTGGCCACCACTCTCTTACTCCCATAACAGATGCCCTACTTACCCTGCTCAGGCTATCAGATCATTTGCTGGGTCCCATCAGCATGAATATCCTCCTCATTCACTATGGCTCACCAACCTATGGGGATGGAGATGCTTCCCTTACCTAACACAGGCTCTAACAATTCATGTGCTGCCTGTAACCCCTCCCAACTCCTGCCCATGTGGAATCCTCCTAACTCTGCTTGGGTTCTGACACCTTCTCTCAGCCACTGTCTGCTGGCCACCCTGTGTTGAAATTGTTTCTTCCCCTCACTTGGACTCCAACACCCGGCACTTGTGTCTCCGCTATGTGTACCTGACTTGTTTGTTTCTAATAGCTTTTAGACTAAACAATTCAAGAAGGAACAAGAAGAAAAGGGAGGATAAAGGAACCAAAAAATAACAAAGAGGGAAAGATATTTTATTATTAAAATTTATCAGACCTCAAGGATTTTCCTCCCTTAAGAAAGAGGGAAATAGGAAGCTAAGTTAGAGCTACCAAACGTTGACTTACTGCCTTACAGTGAGAATTATAACAATTGTCCAGGTGCAGTGGCTCACGTCTGTAACCCTAGCTCTCTGAGAGACTGAGGTGGGAGGACTGATTGAGCTTAGGAGTTCAAGTCTAGCCTGAACAAAGTGAGACATTATCTCTACTTAAAAAAGAAAGAAAGAAAGAAAGAAAAAGAAAAGAAAGAAAAATTAGCTAGGTATGGTGGCACTTGTCTGTAGTCCCAGCTACTGCTCTGGAGGTTCAAGCAAGATGATCACTTGAACCCAAGATTTTGAGGTTGCTGTGGGCTGGGCTGATGCCAGAGCACACTAGCTTGGCCAACTGAGTCTCATTCTGTCTCAAAAAAAAAAAAAAAAATTACAATAATCATGGGGACCAGTAACATACATTCTGGCATGACTGGCTTATACTGGTCCATCAGTCTTCATGGTAAACCATAATCAAATGTCACATTAAAGACTCATCATGGGAAATATCAGCCATAGGCCTGGAAATACTTAAAGTAAATTTCTTTTGGTCATCTCACTGCTGATGTGGATGAGGTCTGCATAGAAATCAAAAGAATGATTAATAAGTATCAATTTAGAACAAAGTGGTTATATCAGTGGATCACAACCCTGTATGCCCCAGGTACTATCTTATAAAATACTGAGACCTAGGACTATCCCAGAACAATCAGCTCAAAATCTCTGAGGGATGGGTCCCAGGAAGAATATTTTGTTGTTAAAAGAAAGAAAAACTTCCCAGTTGATCATAATGAGTTGCCTAGGCTGAGAACTATTGAGTTAGATGGCTCAGAGGCTGAAATGCTAATTGGGCACCAGTTTCTGATACCTTAATGTAACCAACTCATTTTGCAGACCAGAAATAATTGAGTTTAGTTAAAGTGTCTCCTTTTTCCTTCAACAGCACAAGGAAATTCACTACAATCTTTTTAAATACCCTTATTGAACTATGCTTGAAAGTCTGATGAACATCCTTCTATTTCACGCAGTTTCATTTCTTAGATATTGCTGATCCATTCCTACAGGTTATAGTGGTCCAGGCTTATTTAGAAAGACTTCACATATATCAGACTCAAAGCCAATGTTCCGGTTTTAATAATAATATCAACAATTACCAAGGAGGTAGTGTAGGGGCTCAGAGCATGCCACCCCAAAATATGCTACCTAGGATCTTTAGAGTTAAAGCACTTGAAAACCAGCAGATGACCAAAGGGCACTCTGGTCCTCTTTTTTCCTCCTGAAAGCAGGAGATAAAATTTCCATGAGAAAGGTACCTTCCCTGTGTCAAGAGGGAGGAAGACATTCCTATTACTAGAGACTGGGAGTCAAGGCTTCAAGAAATCTGTACAAACAAACTGTGTTAAACTTACTCTTATCCATCTAGCAGTTTTTCACAGTTAACTGTCTTACCCACACCCCTTTGTCTAGTCATATTTGCACAATTGACTACATTTTGTCCAATTTAGTGTGTAAGGTTTCAGCTGTAACTACTTCTTTGGGTCTTCATTTTTCTTGTGCAGGCTCCTGAGTACAAAAGTAAAACTTACAAAATAAAATATGTATGCTTTTCTCTTGTTCATTTTTCTTATGTTGGTTTAATTCTTAGACCCAATCAGAGACCCTAGAAAGATAGATGAGAAAGTTCCCCTTGCCTATAGTAAATTCTATGTCCTAGCACCTAGTAAGATTTTTTTCTATTTATCTCGCTTAAGCAGTACAACTCTATAAAGTAAATAAATATGTTCCCATTTTACAGATAAGGTTGAAAGATTAAGTAACTTGTCCAAGGTTACTGGACAGCCACTTTTGACTACAAATTCTATATTCTTTCTGTGTGTTTTTCTGCCTCTCCTATACAGGATGACCGTAAAGTTCATGTGCACACTATTTTAAATCACTTATGTGTTTTATGGCTACCATGTGTGTGTGAGTTTAGTTAAAGCCTCTCCTTTTTCCTTCAAAAAGGTGTGTATGTGTTTATTTTTTGTTTTTTGAGATAGAGTATCTCTCTGTTGCCCCAGGGTTGAGTGCCTTGGTGTCGTAGCTCACAGCAACCTCAAACTCTTGAGCTTAACCTATCCTCTTGCCTCAGCCTCCCAAGTACCTAGGACTATAGGTACCCAGCATGATACCCGGCTAGTTTTTCTATTTTTAGTAGAAAATGGGTCTCACTCTTGCTCAGGCTGGTCTCCAACTCCTGAGCTCAAGCAATCCACCTGCTTCAGCCTTGCAAAGTGCTAGAACTACAGGTATGAGCCATCATGCCCAGCTTGCCTCTCATATTTTTAATGTTAAAAGGCCAATCACTTTCGTGCTCTTTTTCATAGTTTTTGAAGAAATTTCCCACAGTTGTAGCACTCAAGTGCTCACAACATTCAGTGTAACATAATTTACTAAAAACTGGATTTTAATATGAGTTAGGGCAATCCTGGATTCCTGCCAAAGAGATTCACGAACAGCGATTGAAAAGCCGAGAGGAAGCAAGATTCACGTGTGCACCCAGATGGACTCCTGTCAGAGGAAAGCTCAAGATGGTAAATTGGAAGGGAAAACAGAGGCAATCTTGTAAATGTGGTTTCTTTGTGCTATAAGCGTGAATTCTTAAGCAACTCAGAGTATAAAGTGTGAAAGGAAAATTGTTTAGTTTAGGACTTGTCGTTTGAATTTTCCCCAAAGGCTACGTTCAGATATGTGAAAGTAATAAATTTAAATATTACTTTAAAATGTCTACTTATGTATTCCTCAGGTAGTTCTCAAGTTAAATATTATTATTTAGACCTTTCCAAGAGCCATGGACTGATTTTTCTTTATATTTCTATTAATGCGAATTACCCATAACCTGAACTATACGACAAAGAGAAGAACCTAAAAGGGAGAATAAAGGGGGAATAGAGATATAGGATGGCAGAAAGCAAGCAAGAAACTGACTTTTGGCCTAAGTGATTTAGTCAAACTCTCATTAATTATGGAGGCGGGTGTATCTCAGAAATGGTGTCTACCAATAGCACTAATTTCCATGTTTGTTGAAGATGGAACATTTATCAAGCTATTAATGACCCATGATATTTGCATTTCATTGTTCTCAGAGGAAAAAAATAATCCTATGTGAAGAATTTTAAATGGCTGGCTATGACTCCATTTATCAGTCTAAGAAAAGATGGCACAGAATTCAGAATGTGCTTTGCTCTTTATCACTTGATAGTTTTTTAAGCCTTGACTTGTGAATTCAACTTGCTTGTGTGCTTCAAGATAAGGTATAAAAGAAAAATTACAAACCATTGGGGGACAACTTAGCTAAATAAGTTTCCTCGATGTTTCTATGAGGATTTCAATTAAATCATGGAAGTAATAATTAGTCATCATGACCTTGGGTAACGGACTAACCTTGAGGCTAGCTGAGAAGGTGAGAATATTCTAGGCTTTGTTCATTTCTTTTTTATTCCTCTCTCCAAGGACTTGCATGTCAGAGTCACAGCTTTCTAAGGGGTGGTCTCCAAAAAACTTTTGGTTATGTATTTCTGTCAAAGAAAGGCTCTAAAATATATCCCCAATAATAGTAGATATATGCTACTATAATAATATATAAAATACATTCTAAAATTTTCTGTGTATACTATATAAATGGTAAGAGTATGAGATATAATAATAGTAAATAAAAAGAAACCTGCCAGACCTCTCACATACATACTGCTATGGTTAGGCTGGCTTGCTTGAAAAGATGATGTCCCCAGACAGGTCTGGGCTTCTTTCAACCCTCCGCAAATGAGCTTGACTCCCCCAAAATGTGGGCTTCCACACTGCTGAACTGATAAACTCCTTTGTCTTTCAATTGTCTTCCTCATAGTTTCCTAAATACAGTGCCCTGAGCTTATGTTTTGGTAACAGACTCCTTTTAGCTTCATACCGTCAAAAGTGGGACAAGGGTCCTTGGGCAAAAAAGTTTTGAGAGGAGACTTAAAAAATTAGTAGTCAAATTAGATAATATTACAATGCAATATTATAAACAATTACTTTAACAAACATTTTGTAAACAGTTTTCTTGGTCTTGATATGCTTCCTTACCTCACTTGTTGGGTACTGCACACAGCAGCGTGAGAGGCTAGATAAGACATCTCCTAAATGTCTTTTTCTAGATATTTTGTTAAATAACTATAAACATCAATAAACTGATGTTCAGGAAAAAATGTTTAAGTCATAGCATACAATGTTTGAAGAAAAAAGCTAAATACATTAATATCCATACTCTGTATTATTAAAAGTTGAGGAGGCATATTTGAACTTAGGATGTCTTTTCATGGAACTAGCTGGAAAGGTAGAATGGCCACAGTAGTAAAAATATTATATTAATTCCAATTTTTAATATTGCCTATAATCTGTCACATAATTTTGCTAGCAAACCAAACGAGGTTCGCTTGTCCAGCACAGCAAAGCCAAATACTGAAGTTAAGAGTTTCATTTGGAGGAAAAGGATGTACTGCAGGGCACCAACCAAGGAGTACAGTCAGCTAACCAGGCAGTGCTTAAGACTGGAGATTAATAAGCCAGGATTTTTAAAGACAGTGGTACATTTCAGGTAGGAAAGACTGTAAATCAAGACAGAATGGTTATAGATTTATCTGGTCCATAAAGGTGGGATATCCTGAAGTGGGGAGTCTAAGTGACATAAGGTGGATTCTGGGATTTTGGATTGGTGGAAAGAATTGTTAAGATGACCCTAGCTACCTCCACACAAGCTCCTAGAGAAACAGAGAGAATGCAGTTCCTCAGTTCCCTCCTTATCTGCTTTTCCATCAACTGGGTGTTTCTGAAAGTCATCTCCAGAAGGCATGTTAGCTTCTATAGGGAACAAAGCTACTCAGGACTCTAGCTTGCCTGGAGGACTATTGTTATTCCTATTCACATTTTAAGGCTAGTTAGGTGCCCAGAACTTCCCCTGTAGGTATTCAAAATGTTCGTTTATTTCCATGCTGTCCCACCCACCCCACAGGTGCCTAAGAAGGGTCTCTACTTTATCTCAATTTCTCTACTGTGAATGAAATGAAACAGATACAAGAATAGGGGCCAAGGGTAAAGCTGCTGTTTTGCACTCAGAAGGTTTGCTGAAAATCAAATCACAAAAGGCAGATTAATGGGGAGAAACATATATGAAATTTATTAACATGCACATGGGGAGCATCTCCAATTC
>NW_003852397.1:46911610-46920691 GCF_000181295.1 Otolemur garnettii | reverse complement strand
TTGTTGGGTCTTTTCCTGGTTTGGGGATCAGGGTGATGTTAGCTTCATAGAATGTGTTGGGTAGTAGTCTGTCTTTTTCTATATTTTGGAAAAGATTGAGTAATATAGGTACTAGTTCCTCTTAAAGTATCAGACTCTTGGTAACTCTTTCCTAGACCCAGACAGGGATGGCCTAGCTGCATGACACAGATCCTGTGCAGATGCAAATTTCCCCCCAAAGGACAGCTTTGGAACTACTGGCTCTCTCTCAACTATCCCAAAATATATCAAAGAAATATATTTTGACTAAATATATTTGGACTAAAAACTTTGGTTTCCTTTATAGATTTTGGTAGCATTTCCACATAAAGGGTAGAAAAATTACTTAAAAATATCTACAAAGAAAGAATGAATTCAAACTCCACACTCTTGAGATATCTCAACACATCAGTGAATGACCTTAAGATCCACTCACTCACCAAACTGGAAGCTTTTATGCTGCCTTTCAGTTTGCCTTTTTTTGTTTTTTCTTTAACATTGGACCACCACCAGTTGATTGCTAAGTTACTTCAATTCTGTTCCTCAGAGGCCTTCAGACCTGCTTGTGTTCTAACTCCTCTGCCAGTAAGCCTCACCTGTCACCTGCATGCCTCTTCAGGATCCCAGGTTCTTCCAGTTCCAGTTTATTCTCTACATTGCTGTCAGAGCAATCTTTGTAAAATAAAGATCTAACCATTTCATTTCACAGCTTTAAAACTTTCTATAAGGTCTCTGTTATGGGCTAGATTCAAGACTGGCAGCCTGGCTCCCATATGATCCAGACTTATCTTTTACTATTTTCTAGATACATACTCCAGGCACTTTGCACTTGTGTTTGCTGAAATCATGGAAAAACACATATTCTAGAAAATCATAGGACTCAAATATTTAAGCCTGATACCACTTGGGTCTATGTTTGCTTTTATTTATTTATTTGTTTACTTATTTTAATTCTTTTTTAGTTTTTTGGAGACAGAGTCTCACTCTGTTGCCCTAGGCTAGAGTGCTATGGCGTCATAGCTCACAGCAACTTCAAACTCCTGGGCTCAAGCGATCCTCTTGTCTCAGCCTCCTGAGTAGCTCGGACTATAGGCACCTGACACAATGTCCAGCTGGGTTGTGTTCCCTTTTAGAGGAAAAGAGTCTGAGCTGGGCATTGTGGCTTGCACCTGAAATCTCAGCTGCTCAAGAGGATGAGGCTGTGGCTCCCTTGAAGCTGGAAGTTGGAGACCAGCCTGGACAAAAGAATGAGACTCTGCCCCCCTCCCCGCCCATTTTTTTTAGCTCAGTGTGATGGTATACATCTGTAGTCCTAGCTACTCAGGAGGCTGAAGACTTTGAGCCCAGGAGTTAGGCTACAGAGAACTATGATCATATCCACAGCACTCCAGCTTAGGTGACAATGTAAGGCCCCATCTCTAAAGAAAAATGAACAAATAAATAAAAATAAAAAAGAGAATCTGAGAGTAAAACCAAAAGCAAAAAGTAATCAAAAAATAGATAAATGGAAGAAAAGAATGGAGATAAAGGTAGGAAGGAAGGAGGAGAAAATACGAGAACTGACAGGATTATTTAAGACTTGGATACAACCATGCCTAACATAATCCAATTCTAGATATAAATATCTGGATCTTTATTTAAATATGTTTTCAATAAGTTTATTTTCTTTTTTATAAACTAGTTTGAGGTGGGTTTCTGAAGTTTGCAACTAAACAGCTTCCGACTAATACAATGAACATGATAAAAATGGAATTATGATGCTATTCAATATTATCACATTGGTATATGTGCTTTTCTGGTTTCTAGTTGAGATTGGACAAAATGAAGAGGATTTAACAAATATTCCTGAGGGATACATCATGGAGGAAAGCAAATACACCTGTTATTAAAGACACATAAGTAGTATTGTTTTCTAGGGAAGTTTTTCATTCTCTGATTGGTCCTCATTTTAGAATTGTTCAAAATCAACCAGACCCCTATACATACAAATATATTCAGTGCAATATATATGAATTATATGTACAAACTCAATGCAATCAATAATTAATAAAAGAAAATGCCTTTTTTAGAATTGGCAATTTTTTTTCATTCTTCTAGAACTAAATTTATTCAGGGGGGGATAAAGGACAAGAAAGAGTTTATCTTCATCATTATTCTTGTACTTGCATCTTTCCTGAGTGTCACTGTGACCTTCCTAATGCAAATGCTCACAAGCCTCCAGTTTCTCAACATCTGCTGCTGTTGCTACTCTGAAAATTCAGAGACTCAGTGTACAGCTGGACTTTGCATTTATTATGATCACAAATGCACTCGCCAAAGCCAGTGGGGTTGATTATGGCAGAAAATTTGACACAAAATACTTTATGCCCTTCAGCCTTTTGCTCCAGTCTGAATTATCAGGAAGCATGGGACAAACTTGGACTTTTCACCACCCCCCAATTTACTGGCCACAGAAAAAGTACATGTGGCAGTTAATAGGAGTTAATTAAACCATACAGTGTCCTTATTTTAATACATTTACTCTTTTATGTATCATAATGCATGGCTTTAAAACCAGACATTTTCGCCTGAAAAAGCCAAATTCTGTCCCCTCAAACCTGCAAATAGACCACAACTCACTTACTAAGAAAATGAAAGGCTGGTGGCATCCTTTCAAATCTAAAAAAACTAAGCCTGGAGAGGATGTTTGGTCAAATGTTCTTATATAAAACTTTCATTACATTTATAGACTTTCCATCACTGTTAACATTCCATCAGGAAAGGAAATAAGAAGCATTCATTTTAGACAACCACAATTCAAACCAGCCATCCCTAAAAAGCAATAGACAGTTTCATGTACAGAACATTGTTTTCTCATTAGCAAATGGGTAATGCAGGCAGGATGTTGGCTGCCCTGATGCTATTGGGGCAGGATTTTGGCGGCAGCTCTCAGCTAGTGAGCCTGTGGACGTGCTGAGGGTCACCCTCTACATGTCCTCTTTTCTTAATTTCACTCCCATACCTCTCATTAAGATGAGAAATAGCCCCTCCCCTATCCATGTCTTTCTCAGCAGCTTTTTGGCCTGTTCACTAGTGGGGTTGATTTATGATTTAATTTTATGGATGATATCACACAATTATCTCCAGATGGAATAATCAGGATGAAGAGCTGCCAACCAACATTAGGAATGAAACAGGTTCATCTAGCACCAGCCATTTCTGCACTGTAATTATTTTTTGTTTTGACTTCATAAATTCATTCAGAGACACTGGGTGTTCCTTTTCAGCAGGGCCTCGTTTGTCTAATTCAAATGAGATTATCTCACCCTGGTCCCCATATTTCCCCATATTTTTCTTATCACTCTGCATCCAACAGGGAGACTCATGAATTATTATGTGTGAAGCTAAAAATGCACAAAATCTAATCTGCCCAATTTATGATGTGCTCATGGAGTCATCTTGATGAATTCTGAATCTAAAGGTTTTGATTTAGCCTTGCACTTTGAAGAGGGGAAGAAACAGAGGAGAAGCAGAATTGGTGATATGCAGCTTCCTTCATCACTGAAGTCACCTGAATAAACCTTGTTGAGTGAAAGACAGAAATCTAAGGCCCGATGTAATCACTGTGTCTATCGCATTCACTGAGCTTTCAATTATTGCTCTATGAACCCATGATCCTAAAGGACATTTGTTCTTTTTTATTTCATAATCTCACACTGCAAAATTCTGATGAGTCTTTCTGGCCAAGTGTTTCTCATCTTTCTTATTTGTTCCCTGGCATAAGAAAGCTGCATCATCATTCTAGCTAAAATGAGTAGCCCATAAGAATACCATAAATACAATGGCCGCTTGGTTGGGCATTGGTACTTAACTAGTACAAGAAAACATACTTCAAACACTCAAGACACTTGCTTACGTGTTTATTTATTTACTTATTTTTGCAGTTTTTGGCTAGGGCTGGGTTTGAACCCACCACCTCCAGTGTACGGGGCTGGTGCCCTACTCCTTTGAGCCACAGGCACTGCCCATATTAGGTATTTTTTTATTCGACAAATGTTCATTGTTATGCTTATTTTCATGCTCATAGAGTATGTTAATTTTTTTTTTAAGCTAAAGAATAATGAAACTCTATGATAGTCTCTAAAGTAAGGATGGGGGAGTAGAAAGGAATGACATAATTAGATCTAACAGGTTATGGATTATAGGGGACCTAATGTAGTAAGGAATACTTCTCAGGGTGGTGGGGGATGGTCCATCAGCATGGCCCTGGAGCTTGTGAGAAAAGAAAATTTTGAGCCTCAGCTCAGACTCCTTGAATCAGAAACTTTATGGGTGGAGCTGACTAATTGTAGTTTGTTTAACAAGCTCTCCAAGTGATTGTGATGCAAGGTAAAGTGTGGCAAGAATGGCTGCTGAGGATTTCAAATGAACATCTTTATTTACTAATATGCAGTGGACCCTTGTGCAATGGGGGTTTTCACTTCAAGAGTCCACTTATATGCAGATTTTCTTTTGTTTCTGCCACTCCAGAGATATCAAGAACAATCCCTCCTCTTCCTCCTCCTCTTCAGTCTATTCAATATAAAAAGTATGACGATGGAGACCTTTAAGATGATCTATTGCTACTGAATGAGTTACAAATATATTTTCCCTTCTCATGATTTTAATAATATTTTATTTTATTGAGCTTACTATGTTATAAGAATACAGTGCATAATACATGTAATATACACAATACATGTTAATTGACTGTGTCATTTGAAGGCTTCTGGTCAACAGTAGTCTATTAGTAAAGATCTTGGAGATAAAAGTAATATTCAGCTTTCAACAGTCTGAGAGATTGGTTTCCCAACCCCCAAGTCATTTAAGGGTCAACTCTATAGTTGTGAATCACTTAAAGACAGATGCACCCTGAAAAATGCATTGTTAAGCAACTTCATCATTGTCTGAACATCGTAGAGTATGATGATACACAGACCTAGAAGGTATAGTCTGCTGTCTATGGTATAGCATATTGGTCCTAGGCTATCTATGGTATAGCATATTGGTCCTAGGCTCCAAACCTGTACAGTAGGTACTGTACTGAATGCTGTATGCAACTGTAACCCATGGGAAACTGTGTATCTAAACATATCTAAACATAGAAAAGGTACAGTTAAAATATAGTATTATGTATTATGATCTGACAGGAACATCAATGTGTACATGGAGTCCATTGTTGATTGAAACATCACTATTTAGCACATGATTGTAATTTCTTTGTTTTGGAATTGGAAATGCCACAAAACCTTAAAAAGTGAACTCAGAAAGCTTTCTTTCAGTTTTCATGAATAATAAATAATTTCAAATATAAGGCAAAAGAAAATCCAAAGAATTTTCTCTACCTGACAGCAATATTCCACCAAAATTGGGGAAGATCTGAGTACTTAGCTGAAAGATTTTACAAAGCCCTTTTTAAAAGTGCGTCAAGACAATTGTCAGGATTAAAAAGAGTATATTCTTACTTGAGAAGTAATTAATGCAATTTTTCTTGACCTTACTTATTTATCGCACTGAAATGTCTTCACTGTGTGAGTTTAAGAACTACGTCAAATACATCATAAGATCATGATCTTTCAGGTCAAATTGACTGGTTCACATTGTAGTTTGGTCATTTGTTAGCTGTGCAACTTTGGACAAGCTACTTAACCACTGTAGGCTTCCAATTAGGAGTGTGATGATAGTGATTGGTATAATATTTTAAAATTATGAAATATGCTAGCAGTTGATGAAGCATATAGTGATAGCTCAATAAATATTAACTCTCACTCACTTATTCCATTTTAAAACACCCTTAACTGCATGCCACTTAGTTTCTTTTCTTGTGATATTTCTAAATGTTGTGTTAGTGTAAGAGAGAGTGTTGTCCAGAAGCATAGATGAGGCAGAGTTTGGTGTGCAACGTATTTTTTAGGGATCAACATCTACAAAAGAAATTGCACAGAGAATAATTGGGAGGAGGGTGACATTGAACTATAAAGGAGGTCTGATGATGTCTTGACTGACCAGGTATGGAGCTGGTATAGCTGAAGTTTTGATAATTAATTTTGTCGATTTTTTTGAAGAATAGCTTTTAGTTTTGTTGAATTTGCCCATTTTTTAAATCCTTTATTTCATTAATGTCCACCTTATTTATTGTTATTTCCTTCCTCCTACTTGCTTGGGTTTCCTTTTGTCTATTTTTTGCAGGATTTTTAAGTGAAAGTTTAGGTCACTAATTTGATATCTTGTTTCTCTTCCTTCCTTCCTTCCTTCCTTCCTTCCTTCCTTCCTTCCTTCCTTTTTTTGCAGTTTTTGGCCAGGGCTGGGTTTGAACCAGCCATCTCTGGCATATGGGGCTGGCACCCCACCCCTTTGAGCCACAGGCACTGCCTTGGTATCTTGTTTCTTTTTGTTGATATAGGTATTGCACATATAATTTTCCTTCTCTGCATGGTTTTAACTCCATTACATATATACTGGTATGTTGTAATTAGTCTTTATTTATCTCAAAATATTTTATAATGGCCCTTGTGATTTTTTTCTTTCATTCATTTCTTATATAAGAATATTGCAAATAAAAAAAAAGAATATTGCTTACTTTATACAGATCGAATTTTCTAATTTCTTTCTGTTATTGATTTCTAATTTCCCTCCATTATATTTAGAAAAAACACATTTCTACAATTTCAAACTTTTCATAAAATACTTCTTTTATGGCTTAACTTATGGTCATTGGTCTATATAAGAAAATTTTGCACATGAACTTGAGAAGGAAATATATCTACTGTTGTGGGTAGAGTTTTCTACAAATGTCTATTGGTTTGTAATGCTATCAAGTCTTCTACAAGTATTTCCTAGTCAATATTCTATTTGTTCCATCTATTATTGAAAGAGAAGTAATTGATTCTTCACCTATTATTATTGAATTATCTGTCTCTCTTTTTGCTTTATGTGTTTGGGGGCTCTGTTACTACATGTATCTGTGTATATGCTCATAATTGTAATTGTTATTTCATTTTAATGGATTAAGCCTTCTAAAATTGCAAAATATCCTTTGTGTCTAGTTAAAACTTATGCCTTAATTTCTATTTGTCTGATATTATTATTGTCACTTCAGATGTCTTTTGGATGTTACTTGTATGGTATATCTTTTTCCATTCATTTATTTTTAACTTATTTGTGTCTTTGAATTTAAAGTGTGTCTTATGGACAATATATAGGTTGATCCTGTTTAGTTTTGTTTTATTTTATCCATTCTGCCAGTCTTTACTTTTTGATCAGACTATTTAAATCATTTACATTTAATGCCTTTACTGATAATGTAGTATTTACATCTGCCATTTGGCTATTTTTAATGTATTATTCTGTCTTTTTTTGTCCTTCTATTCTTCCATTTACCTTCTTTTCAGTTAAATAGGTATTTTCTGATGTACCATTTAACTCCTTTGTTGTCTCTTTCACTCTATATATTTTTAAGTTGTTTTCTTCTTATTTTTTCCCAGAGATTATAAGGAATATTCAAACAACTTAGTTTAAATAGCAACTTAATTTCAATAGTGTACAATTCTGTTTAAATATATATTATTTTCCTTCCTTCCTTCTTTCCTTCCTTCCTTTCTTTCTTTCTTTTTTCTTAGACAAAGTCCCACTCTGTCACATGGACTAGAGTTCCATGGAAGCAGCCTAGATCACAACAACCTGAAACTCCTTGGTTCAAGTGATCCTCCTGCCTCAGCCTCCTGAGTAGCTGAGACTAAAGGTACCTGCCACCTGTCCAGGTTTTTTTTTTTTTTTTTTTTTTTTTTTTTTTAGAGATGGGATTGTGCTCTTGCTCAGCTTGATCTTGAACTCCTGAGCTCAATGTATCCTCTAGCCTTGGCCTCCCAGAGTGCTAATACTATAGGTGTGAGCAACTGTATCCAGTGTGTTCAAATATATCTTCATTCTCTCACTGTCTTTGTGTGATGATTGCCATACCAGTCATAGCTATATGAGTTTTAAGCCCATCACTATACATAATTTTCTGATTGTGTTATGCAATTGTCTTTTAAATCAGGTAGGAGGGTCAAAATGTTAAAAAGAAAAATACACTTATGTTACCTTTTATACTTACCTGTGTATTTACCTTTATTGGTGCCTCTTTTTAGTTTGTATATTTTCATATTAATGTCTTTTTACTTCACCCTGAAACACCCCTGTTATATTTCTTGCATGGCAAGTCTAGAAATGGTGAATTATCTTAGTTTTTACTTATTTGAGAATATATTAATTTCTTCATTTTTGTGGAACAGTGTTGTTTTATATGTGATTCTTGGATGACAATATCTTTTCAGCCCTTTTGAATATGCATTTCACTGCATTCTGTATCTATGACTTCTACAGACAAGTGAGCTATTAATCTGATTGAGAATTTTTTTTATGTGCTAAATGGTTTCTTTCTTCCAGCATTCAAGATTCTCTCTTTGCCCTTAGCGTACACAGTTAATTACAGTATTTCTAGGTGTTTATCTCTTTGAGTTTATCCTACTGAGCGTTGAATTTCTTGGCTGTGCAGATGAACATTTTCTATCAAGTTTGTGAAGTTTTCAGTTAATATTTTCAAATATTTTTTCCATCTCTTTTCCCTCTTTTCATGTTTTGGGATTCTTCATTTGAATATATTGGTGCACTTGATGTTGTCCCATAGATCTCTTAGGTTCTGCTTATTTTTTTTTCAAGCTTTTCTCCTTATGTCTCTAAGACTATATAATCTCAATTAACCTATTTTAAAGTTCATTAATGCTGTCTTTTTCCTACTGAACTCTACTATTTAACTGCTCTAGGGATTTTTTTTAAATTTTAGTTATTGTACTTTTTAACTCCAGAATTTATATTTGATAGTTTTAATAACATCTAGCTCTTTATTAATATTTCCTATTGAGTGAGGTTTCATTCTTATACTTTCTCTTCTTTATTCATAGTTTCTCTTAGTTCTTTGAGCACATTTATAATAGCTGATTTAAAGTCTTTCTCTAACAAATTTAACGTCTGGGATTCCTCAGGAATAATTTCTATTAACTGCTA
>NW_003852397.1:46906279-46911506 GCF_000181295.1 Otolemur garnettii | reverse complement strand
TTTTTTTTTTTTTTTTTTTTTTTTTTTTTTTTTGCATGCCTTGCACATTTATATGTGTAGCAGCTCAGGTAGGTGATATGGTAGGGAAATGAACTCAAGAACTCAAATCATATTGTTTCCAAGCATGCTTTCATAGTTAAATTTTTGAAAAGTCTTACTAATATAATAATGCTGTGTAGCTGTTGCTTTTTGTTTAGTAATGTTTGGTTTGTTAGTTTGTTTAATGGCATTCAAAAAATAATTCCATAATATTTGTATTCTTTTTTTGTATGTGGCTACTGATTTCTCTGTTCAATTATTTTACTTGTCAGCTAATGATTGCATGAAGATTTTCTTAAATGCCTACAATCAATAAGTTTATTAGTCTTTGCTCAGTGACTCAGAGAATGTTAAAGCATGCTGTTAATCCTCTAGCAGGCAGTTGAACACTTTAGCTTAGCTGTTATTTTCTGCTTTCCTTGAAGGGTGAGAGATATGGTCTTCTCGGGTCTTTCTGGGCTGAGAAGAAAGATATGTAGAAATCTTTGCTGTGCACACACCATTTAGTATACCAGAACTTTTCAAAGGCCCCTATGAAAATTTTATTTCCTAGCTTTTTCTTTGAGGTTTTTGGTTGGCCTCTTGTTTGCTCGTAAGATGTCTTTACCACTTCAATCAACTGTAATAGTAAAGAATTGATGCTTATAGTTTTCAACAAATACTTTAGGGAAAAAGATGTTCACACCGAGTAAACTATCAGTCACAAAAGTAAAATTCCTAAGACTGGATGTTTCCAGACAGGCGGCAACCAAGTCAAGTGACATTTATTTGGAGGTGGAGCTCCTGAGGAGCTTTACTCCTGTCTTGTTTTTATTGGTTGACTTTTGTCCTGGTCATGGTTCACACTCTCCTATTTTTTCCTATGTCTAGTAGTTTTTATTTATTGGATGCTAGCAAATGTGTGTGGTTTTTTATGTTCTTTTAATGAGTATTGAGTTTTTGCAGGCTATTAAATTTCTTGCAGATTTGTTTAATATTTTCCATTTCTGTTTTTTCTTTCCCCCTTTTCTTTTTTTGTTAGCATTGGCTTCATAGGCTTTACTTCAGGGCTACTTTATCTACTAATATATTACCTTCTAGAGTTTCTACTGAATGCCTCAGCTGTTCACTGAACTTTCTCTACTCTGACTAGTTAGAACTCATGTGTCTTTTAGCCCTAAGTGAGATTTGGATATTGCTTCATTCACAAACAGTTTTTTCCTTGTCCAGCTTTGGAGAATCTTGCCACGTGCATGTCCAGGTACATATTCAGACAAAGAAATAAGAAAAAAACAGCATGCCAATTTCCAGAACTTTCTTTCTGCATAACCCACTCTCTTTTGCACTCATTCTCACAAATTTCAATTACTTCAGTTTTCTCCGATTTCTGTTCCTTCAATTCAATAGACTCCCATGCAAAATTTAGGCTTTTACCCTTCCCTCCAACATTGTCCAGAAAGTGTCTCTAGTCACAAAATCACAGTAATTACAGGTCTCACATTGCTTCTTTCTCTTTATTCAGAATTAGTTATATCATCAGTTTTCTAATACCTGGAAATAGTCATTGCCTACCATCCCAATTTTCTATTTATTTATAAGAAGGAACTAGTTCAGTATCAGTTACTTCACTAAAGCTTAAGGCAGAAACATCTCCAGGTGCATTTTGAAGTGCTGTGAAGGAAAATCTTACTAAGTTATAGTTATAGTTCTTTCCAACCCATAGCAGTTGGATGGTTACCTTCTGTTGGGATGGAGTACGAAAGTGGAAAATCCTAAGAAAAGATTATTAACAATCAAGAGTCAAAGTATCATTTTAAATTGTTGCAAAGGAATAGACTCCAAGCAGACAAAATAAAAATATTCTCATTTTCATAGACAATAAAGGAGATATTAAATAAATGTCTAGTTGAAAATGTTTAACTTCTGACTAACCGTTTGCTGTGTAGATGGGCAATTAACTCCTTTAAAGAAATCTTACTTCTATAAAATTATATCAAAATTGCTTTAAATATTTTCTCTGGAATACTAATTACTTCCCAGAAGAGAATAAATAAATCATATTTATTGACATACTTCTACTTACTCTAGGTTTCGAACAATTCTTTTTCCTAATTGTTAAATTTAATCCTCACTTTCTGAAAACCACTGCTGTCTCTATGGGAAGAAAAAAATGAGCCTAGGGCAAGCCACTGTGATATCCCTCATGTCCACTATTAAATCAAGTCAGTGGTCATCTTCAACCTCAAAAGTTCCAGGAATTATACTGCATTCTGCTGGATTCTATAGAGGGGGTGGCAAAATGACGGCTATGTCCTCGGTTAAGATCTAATTTGGTAAATTGGAAGCAGATGAGACATGGCCATTTGATGCTGTCTGGCTCTCATCTGTCCTCTAGATGCAATTAGAGAGAAACTTATTTCTGTCTGCTGGTGCCTTGCCAGTCCCCAGTGCAGAGGTCCAAACTCATGGAAGGGGGTAGAGCATACTTGCATTAATTAAGCTTTTTGGGTTTGAATATAATTACTTTTCTAGCTCTTCCTTGGTGACTAGATACAGATGATGATGCAGGAAGAAGAGGAAAATAACATAAGATAATATAAATTATTAAAATTAACCTTTCAGTGACTATATGATTTTTGTCTTGAAATCCTGTCCTAACTCACTTTTAACATTTCTTGTCACTAAATAAAGCACTTTTTAATTTGCTTTAATGATTACTTGGTATAATAAATGTATATCCCATACATTGTAGGCAAAAGAATGAGTCTATTTGTCCTTCCTGTAGAAAGGGAGATACATCTGGAATATGGAATTAGTTTTTGCTTTCCATGTTTTTTGAGATGAGATCTAGTGGAAATGTTTCCATTCTGACTATTGTAAAGCAGAAGTCCCCAGTCCAGCATGTCCATCACAGGTTGGGCCAACTGGCCTGATGGAGGTCATTAGTGAAAGCATCCGGTAGCTAACAGTTCAAAGTATCTGGCACAAGGTAATTAACTGGCACAGAAATAACTTTGCAGGTTCAAAATGTAAGAAAAATGTTCAAGCTAAACACTCCCAAATCAAACACCTGTCAGGCAAAATAGGTCTATTATAGTAGGATTTCTCAACCTTGGCACTCTTGACATTTTGGGCTGGATTATTGTTTGTTAGTAGAGGTGGGGAGACTGTGAGGGTGAAATTGTCTTACATGTCATAAGAGATGGCAGCTTCCTTGGTTTTGTATGCCAGTAGAATCTCCCCCCTCTCAAAAAAGATAATCAAATCTCTCCAGACATTCCCCAGTATTTCCTAGAGGGATCAAAATCACTTCTATTTGAGAACTACATTTCTACACACAGATAAGAATCAAACTTATTTGTTTAAATTACAAATTTTACTTCTTTTCCCCCTGGTACTCATTTGCTAGGGTTACCATAGCACAATATCATGGGCTGGGAAGCCTGACCAACAGAAATCTATTTTCTTGAAGTTATGGAAGAAAGCTCTTTCCTTGCATTTTATACTGATGAAATGGAAAGATGGTTTTCACAATACTTGCAAAAATTCAGGAATATCAATCAAAAGATTGATATTAGGGGACTGAATTTGGCTATGATGAACTTTTTGAACTCTACTTTTTAGTTTTATTTGCCCAAATCCCAAGCCGTCTCTCCTTAGACTGTCTTCTATTAATCTTTCAGTATACCTGATATAATCTATTAATTGTGTAAGTTTATACAAAATATAATTACTATTTATATCATTTAATATTTGTCTCTACCCAGTAGCACTTTGAAAAGACAGTTTAAAATTGTAAACACAAATCAATGTAGGATAAAAAATGTTGATGACCATTTGGTTATTGTTGCTCTGACATATCTGGCTACTCAGGTGAATTGAAAATTTTGATATTTTTCCATATAAAATTTTGATGTATAATGTAGACTGAATGAAAGAGGGCACCAAAAATGTTTTTTTCATGCCTGTCAGATAACTTAAGATTGACAAGGCCTTTGCAAGTAACAAGTAAATGTAAAATTCCTTAATGTTAAAGCTTTTTTTAAAAAAAATGAGATAAAATATATGTCAAATGTTGTCAACACAACTAGAGATTAAATTCTTTATAGCTTTCTCCTTTTTTACCATTTTCAGTAAAAATTCTATATTAATTATGTAAGTAGAACAAAGTTAAATAGCCCTCATATATATTTGTGATTGCCATGGTTCAATAAGAACCTCGTCTTCCTTCTTTTATACCTACATGTACTATAGAGCTTAACCAGCCAAAATTACACTTTTCTGACTCTTTTGGAGGTAGAATTATGAACCATCTTTTGGGTCAACCAGTAAGACTCCCTTCCATGAGATCTGGAACACAAAATTGAAGGAGAAACATAGTTGGAATGATGTTGGGTTTTTCTAAATACCACCAAAATTTACTGTGTTAATGAGTGTCAAGATGGTAGGGCATCCATTTTTTTATCCAGTGGATATTTCAAGGCATGGATCTAGAGACATGGCAGGGACTTCCTGACCCCTGGAACCTGGTCTAATTAATTTGCTTCTGGAGCTCATGCTTCCATTACTGGCTTTCTGATGGAGGTTCCAGGTCCTCTAGAGGACTAATCCCACAATGTTGTTCTGGTGTTTATGGAATTCATGGCACAGTCAAAGGCCTGAGACATTCTGTTACTTTTTCTATTCCAACTAATTTGCAACATTAAGTCACTTTTTAAAACATCTAAGGAAGTTTGTTTTGTGTAATTGAAGCTCAAAGTACCCAAAGCTATAGCATGACATTTTAAATAAGCAATGTATAATTCTTTGTGGGATTACTATTCATAAATAAATGATATTGAAGAAAAATCAAAGAGATTTAAAACTTCACTGAGCTAATAACCTGATTCCTTTTAACTTCACTGAGCTAATAACCTGATTGTCATATAAGCAGCTAAAATGCACAGAACAAAGCATATTTATAGTTATAATAAACCAAATTCTGAACACAGTTATCGAGAAGGTCAGATTGGTATAAAAGATCAACATTTAGGAGTTTTCATGGCTAGAAGTGAAGATAGGGGATCAGGTATTAGAAAGAAAAATTACTAACAGGATTTGGCTAAGAGAATGGCTATAAAAGGTGGAGAAAAGGAAATAGCTAAAGATGAATTGGTTTTTGCACTAGGAGAATATTGATGCCATGAAGAAAATGAGAAATAGAAGCATG
>NW_003852397.1:46905195-46905712 GCF_000181295.1 Otolemur garnettii | reverse complement strand
TGTGGCAAAAGGTGGGTGACAGCATCAAATGCGGCTGAAAGGTGGAAGATGGGATTGTTAAATGACCAGTGGACATTGTTAACGGAAAGGTCATTTGTCATTGGTGACCTTCAAGGAAAGAATTTGAGTAGCATGGCCTGAGTAAAAGAAAAAAGGCTGAGAGATTAAGGAGGTCACAGATGGCATTACGGGAGGCTATTTTGGGTTTCCGGCTTAATCAGCAGGCAGAGATCAAAAGTCCAAGCTATTTTAGTTCATATTTCTTGGCAACTGATGCCCTGGACGGCTGCATTTTCCTGCAATACCTTTTTGTCTTAGAATAATTGACTTCACCTTTCTCTGGGTAGAAAGGTAAAACCAATGCATTTTAAAATAACATCTGATCTATTGAACCTGGGCAGGAGGCAGAAGACACAGGAACATCAATCCTGCCAAGATGATGAAATAACTCGGATCTTTCAGTGCTTATAGACTCCATATCACAAGACAGCAGAGCTGAAAAGGGGATAATGAGAGC
>NW_003852397.1:46902401-46904680 GCF_000181295.1 Otolemur garnettii | reverse complement strand
AAAATTTCTTCTAAGGGTGGACTAGAAGGCATTGGTACATAGCTTCACAAGGGGAGTACTTCGATGGTGACCATACTGATATTCACCAATGAGGTATGTGCTCATCTAGGATGAGTTCACAAACTTAATTGTCCGAACTCATACATGTGCATGTGCATGTGCGTGTGTGTATCTGTACATGCATGTGGACATGTTCTATTTGGAATAGTCTTCCTCTGGATACCTGCAGAATATTCTCCTCCTCCTCAGGTATCAGACTAAATGTCACCACCTTACGGACATCTAAAGTAGCTCTCCCACCTCTGCCTGCCATGTTTTCAGGGCATTGCCCTATTTCCGTCAAGGTATTGTTCACTTTCTGAAATTATGTTATTCATCTCTGTTTTATTTATTTATTTTAGTCTGCTTCCATCTGCATTTCCAATGTCTATGGCAGCATCTAGAATATGGTAATTGATCAATAAGTGATTTTTAAATGTATATACCCAGGTAGTAACAGAAATAATGTCTTAGTTTAGGAATATAGAATGACATTAAGTAGAGTTAAGGAGATAGTATTTAAAGGATATGTTACAGGTAAAAAAAGAAATGATGTTGAAGATGGAAGAAAAAAAGTAGTTATTTGATAGAGTACAGAGCATTGGTTTAACTTCAGAAGAAAGAAGCAACTTTCTTCAGTTAGAAGGACCAATGAGAAGGAGAGTGTTAAAAGTAAACATTAAAGTTCAAGGTGAAGAGAAGTGAATTACCAAAGAAGTGTTAAGGAAGGAGAAGTTTGAACAATAACATTTTTTACAATATCTCACCTTTACTAGTTTTTTCTTCTTTAAGAGAAGCTCTGTAGTCATTGGCATTGATTTCCATAAACAATTGGAACAAATTGTGTTGGCTTCCCTTTCTCCTTTTCTCCTCTATCTCTCAATAACCCAAGTTACCTGTTGGTCCAAGATCTGTAAAAGAGCTCTTATCAGTCACACTCCTGGCATGGTCTGCTCCAGCACTCACTGCCTACAGAAGATCTCTTTTAACATTACCCGTTAGCATCTGCTGTGTAACCCTTGTCCTGACCAGGAAATTAGTCTCAGTGCATACTCAGCAATTTCCCTGTCCTTGCCAGAGGCAGCAGTCCCTAATCTGCATTCACTCCTTACATTATTGCACACACACACACACATACACACACACAATTTACATCCATGCATATTTGTCTTTTACATTTTAAGGCCTTTAGTAGCACATACATGATTTTTAAAATTTTACTACCCTCTACACGGTCTAAATCCATAGGCCTAGGTAATGCTTTACATGTATTTTTTTCCTGAAGGAATGTATCTATTTAATGAGCTATAAATGTATTAAGGGCTTTTGCTGTCTGCTAGCTGAGATGCTAAACTGCAAGGGAGTATTTACACATTAACCAGGGGTGAGACTCTCCCTTCATACTTTCTTCATCTTTAAAGATCCCTCAATCTGTAGGCAAAGGGATTAGTCAAAGGTATGTTCAGGGTTAACAGAAACTAGCAGGAAATCTCGTAGTTTCCCCAAGGCTAGTAACAGTGGAGAGCCATTATTAAAGGAGCAAGGGAAAGGAGAGGTTTTCAGATCACAGGCAGAGTGTGGGCTGTGTACAAGAAGCTGTGACTTACAGTGGAAAGCCACAGACAGCGCTCTGCAGCACAGCAGGGAGGATGCTGAGGGACACATACCCTGATGCTCTCTGATCTACTGCTGGTACCTGCACACCCAGGGAAGAGACAAAACTCAGGGAACTGTAGATGGTGTGCCACTCACATCAGCCTGTTTGGGCAGGTGACAAGACAGAGAAGGATAAGGAGTGGATCTAAGGGGCAAATTGGAAATGTGTAGCAAGCCTGACCTCCGCTGAGGAGTACATGTGTGAGTCCTGGTCTGGAAAGAAGGGTGTTCATTGTAAGGAAATGACAGAGATTGGCAGGATTATTCCAAATGGGATGACTGACAGGTGGGATCTGCCTGATGGGGACTGCAGTCCGCACAGGGGTAGGGGAAGCAGCAAGAGGGACACCTCAGCTTTCTCAGGATCAGGCCAGTGCTTGTTCTGGTTTCTTGGTCCCATGTTCTCTTTTCCAAATGGTCCCTCATTTTTTTCTTGTTTTTCAAGCCCAAGTCATTTTATTCACTCATTTTTAGGAGAAGGAAGTTTTCTGAGCAAAACTGCATCTAAATTTTTATGTCTTTCACTTTAGCTAGTCATGTGAATAGTTGAGTACATTTTAGCCTTTGTTTAAATTTTATAGGGG
>NW_003852397.1:46890075-46901859 GCF_000181295.1 Otolemur garnettii | reverse complement strand
GGCTGATTTTCCTCTCCAGCAAGTCAGAACTACTCTTTATTCCATCACCAGTCTTTTCTCATCCTTTCTTCCCTACTTTGGAATTCTACTCCTCTTTTAAGATTCCATACACATTTGTCCCACTTATTTTCACAGTGACAATGCTACGAATTGTGTTTGTGGTCAGCTATAGAAGAACAGTGCCCTGCATCTTTATATTCAGGGCATCATTTGATGTAGCTCTTCTTAATGCAGTCTAAGGCAGTGACGTTCAAGTTGTGGTCCCATGACCAGCAGCATGTGCATCATTCAGGAGTTGATTATAGAAACAAGCTGGCAGGTCCTACTTGCAGAGACTGTAGGAAAGGAATGAGGATAATGTATAGCCATCGGTTTTACATACCATCCATACTACCTAACTCCAGAGGGACATTCTCCACTCACAGATTTATTTTTTGTTTATTTATTTATTTTTTTTTTTTACTGTTTAATCCCCTCAAAATTAACTGCTTATCATGCAATTAAGAGGAACTGGTAGTTTCAACGAGGCTTTCTCTGGCCCTGGATTCGCTGTGGCTTCTTGTTGTTGTTTTCTAATTTGATCAATGTAATAATTGACAAAGAAAATACACATACGTACATAAAATGTTCAAGTTAGAAATGCCATGGGACCACTCATTTGATCATTCTGAAATACAAAAGTCATGCAAAGGGATTTTGCCAAAGTTACTTAGTATAAACAGAAATATTATCATAATTGAGGTAGTCTTTGTAACAACGGCACTACATGATCACTATTTTTGTCTATCCATTTTACAGACAAATACAAAGAGGTTAAGTAACTTATCCCAGACACATATGGTTTAGGTGGCATTCAAGCCTTAGAAGTGGCACTAAAGTTTCCAGTCCTAACTATTCTGCTCTACTAAGAAGCATGTTTAAGGTTTCTTTTTACTGTTGCCTCTGCTGCAATAGAGACATATCCAACCACACAGAGAAGACTCATGGCAAATGTGACTAAATCTACTATTTGTGTAGCTCTTTAGGGTGCAAGAATTAGGATGGGCAGTTTGCTAAAAGACAGGTTTTGAAATATAGTATGGTATTTCCACAGAAACATGTTAAACTCCAAAGAGAAATAGGCAGAAGATGATATTCAAAAGTGATGTGATTGTTGAGTGACTTTGTGAAGCACTTGTATATGGGTAGTGCTGTTTAGTGTGGAAGTTCAAACTAAATGGGGGGATAGCATTCTCTTGCTTCTGTCTGGGTTATTAGTTAGCCTTGGTATCTCACAGGTTTTCAAGGGGCTGGGAAATGAATGAATACAAATTGTTGTCAAGTAAAAATTCATAAAGTCTTTGACAATTGTACAAATTCATGACAATAAGCCCATAGTATGAAAGCACTCAATGATTCCACCATATTTGTGACTGTTGGTTTTTTAAGTGTATGGTGGTAGAAGGTGCTCCTGAAAATTCTTGCCTTGAAAATGTTTATTGTTTGATTTATTAAATCCTTCACTGCCATTACAGCTACTGTCACTCACTGTCAAAAATTGGACAATGATCTTACTCAATTTTATGAATTTATGAATCTTTCTTAAAAGTATGTATAGCTCACATTTCTTATAATGTTTAATACTGGAATTGTTTTGAGTATTTAGGAGTTTGGTGATGTTTTATATCAATTAACCTATCATAAAATTGGTTTCATTATATATTGTTTTGCTTAAAGTCACAGTTTCCAAGAATTCATGGATTGTGTCAAATGAGGTCTTCCTGTGTAACAGATGTACCATAGAATTAGAGGCTTACTGACAATTAGAGGAATGGCAGGGAAGCTACTTGAGAATTAGTGAGAAGCTCACATCATCTGCATTCCCTGCAAAGTGGGTTATATTCTGGAGTTCACCAGGATGCTGATGTACAGATCTCATCTCCCTACACATCTGGCTATACCTGTCTCCAGAATATAATGATTCCTACATTGCTTCCACCTTTCGAATTTGACACAATCTCCTTGCATTGCAAACCTGGATCTGGAACCATACGTAGAAGATTCTGAGAAATGTAGTTACTAGCCTTAGAGAACAGTAGTGATGGTGCCAAATGGATAGTGGATAATGAAGTTCAGTCTTGTGATTGCAGTAGGAGCAAGACAATCAATTCCTATTTAACATGATGCCAATTCTACAATGTCTGAAAGAACCCAAAGCAGCACACATATGGAACAACAAATTTAAAAAATAAGATCAAATAATCTTGTTCTTAACTAGCAATGATAATAGTATGAGTGAGTAGAATAAAAGATTCATAAGTAGAGGTAAATGCACAAATAATTTTGGAATAGATAAGTGTTTTAGAAAAGAAAACACTATAAAGCACCAAAAGGGCTACCAACGAGAATTAATAGGTTAATATGAAAAGTACAAGTAAGTATTTAACTTTCAGATGACTCATGAAATCAAGGCATACATTTTGGCTAGATAGATGTCCAAAAAAGTGTAAAATAAAACCCTGAGTACATTAACTGAATAGTCATTTGAGAGTGACTGTGTGATAAGAATAAATTATTTTCTTATACTTTTTGATAAATATTGAAAAGAACTAGGTTACTTCAGGAAATAAATCTCTAGTTTAAAAACAAAATTTCTCAGAACCAAGATTATAATGTTTAATTTAGGAACTAAATGTCTTACATTATAAGATTTAGATATCAACTTCAATATGGATGGGAAATAACCTAACACACACACACACACACACACACACACATATACATGAGAGGGCATCTGACTATTAAATTTGTGAACTCATCCTAGAAAAAGTGCCACATATCTCATTGCTGAAGATCCCTATGGAAACCTTCAAGGTACTCCGCTGGGTAAGCTATGCACTGACACTAGCATCTAGTCCACACTTCAAAGCAATTTTGAAACTCTTTTTCTGCAATGACTATCAGAGCTGTTGTCGTACGAAAATCTCACAATTAAGTTCATGAACCTGCTAGTGAATTCTTATGTTGGCAGCACTGTATAAGCAACCTGGTAAGATTTTATAACCTTGGTATATCAGTGTCTCAGAACTGTGTTCTTATTAACATGTGGTGGTGTCTTGCTGAGTGGTGTTTATTATTTCTGTTGAATTTTTTTGTGGGCTATATAATAGCTCTAATGGTCATTCCAGAAAAAGAGTTCCAAAATTATTTTGAAGAATTGACTAGGTGCTGAAATTGGTTCTTACCTTCCCTAAGGAAGTACTTCAAAGATGACCATAGTGATATTAAATAAGGCATATAGCACATTTTTAAGGATAAGTACATGAACATATTGTCAGACCTTATGTGTGTGTGTGTGTGCATGTGAGTGTATCTTTCTTATAGACAGGATCCCACTGCTGCCTAGGCTGGAATGCAGTGGCTCACTACAACTTCCAGCTCCTGGGCTCAAGCATCCTCCTGCCTCAGCCACTTCAGTATCTGGGACTACAGGTGTACACCAATATGCCTGACTAATATACATACATATATATATATAAATATATATATTAGACACAGGGTCTCACTATGTTTTCAGACTGATCTTAAACTCTTGGCCTTAAAGGATCTTCCTGCATGACCTCTCAAAATGTTGGGATTATGGGTGTGAGCCATGTCAAGCCTAATGACTTGTAATGTACCACTATTGTTAAGATTGTCCTCACCTTTGCACATAATTATGTTATCTTTTATTCACTTTATATTTCCACTCTGATAGCTGTTTCAAATCAATTTTGCTCTGTTACTAAGCTGACATCTCTGATGGCTGTCTACTATCTTATTCTAATAGACAAATATGTTATTGCATGGGCAAGATGGAATTGGAAACAACTTCTTTTGAAAAAATAATTAAAAAGTCCAATTACCTTGCATAACCTGCTTGGGTATGCAAATACAGGGTTTTGTTTGTTTGTTTTGTAACAAAGCCTCACTCCATCATCTCGGCTAGAGTGCAATGACCTTAGCCTATCTCATACTCTGGGTTGAAGTGATCCCCCTCCCTCAGCCTCCTAAGTAGATAGGACTATAGGCACCTACCACAACACCTGATTAATTTTTTTTTATGTTTTTAGTAGAGACAGGGGTTTGCTCTTACTCAGGTTGTTTTCAAACTCCTGAGCTTGAGCAATCCTCCCGCCTTGACCTCACGGAGTGCTAGGATTACAGGTATGAGCCTCTGCGCCCAATCAAATACAGGGTTCTCATTACTTTAAACCAATAAGCCTTTGGCAAACTGGTTTGGGAAACATTCTCTTCATAAGTAATGTAATAAAATATTCAAAATTAAATATTGGAAAACAGTGAACACATAGAGTTCTAATGATATATTGGGTACCAGTGTTTGACAAGCTTTCAAGGTGACTTACTTAATTCTCCTAATTCTTCTAACTTCACATTGAGATAAGGGCTGTTGTCATGATTCTCATTTTCTAGATTAGGAAACTTTAGATAGAGGATTGATGGAACATATTCAGAATTACAAAGCTAGTGAATAAGAAGAGCCATGATATATGGTTGCAAAGCAAGCATTTGATGTAAACCCATGAATTTGAACACCACAGACTGTGCTATAAGCCATAACTCTTTTCTGCTTCCCAGAAGAAATGAAATCAAATTAAAATGTTGACAAGAGATGAGAATAGAAGTAGTACAAAATGGGGAAATAATTTTTATTTTCTCAACTATTTACAGTTTTATATTTTGTCTTTAATACTGTAATTAGTCATTCATTTATTCATTTTTTCTATGGATTTCTGGTTGCTTTTGCACCTTTTATCAAAAAGACTGTCTCTTTTCCACCAATTACTTTGCATGTTTGTTCAAAAATCAGTTGAATATTTTTGTTTAGGTGCATTTTTGGGTTCCCTATCCTTTGCTATTGATCTATAGGGTCTATTCCTCCACAAAGTTTTGATTAGAGTGATTCCCTCTACTTTATTTTCATTGTTAGGATTGTTTTAGCTATTCTAGGACTTGTTTCTTTCTATATAAATTTTAGAATGGTTTTGACTATGTCTAGAAAAAATACTGCTAAGATTTTTTTTTTCTTTTTGGGACAGTCTTACTCTGTTGCCCTTGGTAAAGTGACATGGTGTCATAGGTCACAGCAACTTCAAATTCTTGGGCTCAAGCGATCCTCTTGCCATGGACTCAGAGTAGCTGGGATTAGAGGCACCTGCCACAATGCCTGGCTAGTTTTGGAGATGGGATCTCACTCTTGCTCAGGCTGGTCTCCAACTCCTGAGCTCAAACAACCCACCAGCCTCAGCCTCCCAGATTGCTAGGATTATAGGCTACCATGTTTAGCTTTATTGCTTAGATTTTGAAAGGAAGAGCCTTAAGCCTAATTTTGCACCAAATTTGGGAAGAATTAACATATTTTTTTGTGTTGAGTCTTCAAATCCATTAACACAATTTATTTTCTTCTTTAATTTCTTTTAACATTATTTTATGGTTTTCAGTGTACAGAACCTAGTTTTTTCTTAAGTGTGTACCTAAGTGTTTCATTTTCTTTATAATAATTATAAATGACATTATGCTTTTTATTTTAGTTTCTGCATGCTCATTGCTAATATAAAAATGTGATTACTTTTTATCCATTGATCTTATAATTGGCATCTTACTGAAATGCAAGGGTGACAGGAAAGGCTGAGAATTAATGTCTTCTCTCCTGCCTAAGTCCTTACTAACAAATGACAAGTATATACCCCAGTTTCCTTGTCCTTCATTAAGTAACACTGAGGAGTATATTTTACAACATTTCCAGGGCTTCTCCTCAGGATTAATGTACTTTTCATCTGCTTTTCCTCCATAATATCTCTCTACCCCTGACCTACCTGCCCATGTTTCTTACACTTTCTAGTAAATTGCTTGGACTTAAATCTTTTTCTCAGAGCCTGCTCTAGGGGAAACCCAACATAAGACATTTAACATCATGTATGGGTCTCTTATTTATATGGAACATGATGATTGAAAATTGATACTCTAAAGTGAGATTCAGTAAGTAAAAAATAAGGAATTTTACATTTAGAGCATATATTTGTATTCTACATGCTCTGTGTGTGTGTGTGAATTATGTAAATGATTGTCCTATGAGATGTACTAAAAGCTAATTTAGTGGAAATGAGTGTGCTACTTCAAATCACATTTAACTGAAACAGATTCCAGGGCTCTAGTCATGCTCTTGGCTGCCTGTAAGAATGTTTGTTTGATCCTAGAGTGGAAATTTACTGAACATAAACTAAAATTTTTCCCTAGGTTTTTTTCCTCCTTAAATGACATAGGAAAACCAAAATAACAACGAAAGTACCTGAGAATAACATGAGTGGAAAGGCAAATAGGACGAGTGTTTAAAAAGTATAAGATGATATTTTTGCAATTTAAATTACATCAGTTACAGACTAAAAATCTGACATGCAACTTGGTATTTTCCTTCATACAATTTTGTCCTTGTATATGGTGGCTAAAAATAAAAATCTTTGGATGGTTCCTTTTGAAAGCACCATTCTATACAAGAGGATCGTGGGGTACTTTCCTGAACAATATGGAATTTTGAAGTTTGTATCAGGTAGCTGTAATTTTAGGAGCCAGTAAGATAATTCCTGGGGAGATGCTAGTCAATAGGATGGGTTTACATTCCAAATAGTTGTTCATCTGAAGGAACAAGGCTGAGAAGGTAAATATTGTATGAAAGCAAATGAAAGACTTTGGAACCAGGTAAGAAGGAGTGATGAGTAGCATAAGGGAAGGAACATAATGTGAAACTTGGCACATTATCTAAACGTCTATTTCAAGGTGTGATAATATCTTTACTTATAATTCCCAGACGCTCAGTAATGGGTGGGGCTACAGTGGTGAAAGTGGATCATCTCCAGAAACACTTTGTTTGAAATGCAGGCAAAAAACTATAAATACAGACCCCTTTTCTCTAAGTACCTCAACCTAGAGCAATTTAACATCAAAGTTTCACCAGCGTCTTGTGTCCTTAAAGGCAGAAATTGGAGAGAAAATATTAGAAAAGGATCTATGTACTTTTAAAATCTGGAGTGTGAAATCACTAGGTCAAAATTATTTTCAAAAATAAAGCAAATTGGATTTATTATTCGGATAAGGTCAAACTGACCTGTGAGATAAGAGTAGCAAATAAGGCCTTCTAGGTGTCCATCTGCATGTGGGGTTTTAGGAGAGCCATGCCTGCATCTTCCATGCTAATTTTATTATGGTGGTTTCATTCCTTGCTACCTGAATAGTTCTGTATATAATAAAATATGAATGGAACTTTTTACTTACATGAAGCCCAAGAATGCATGTATGTTATTAACTAAATGATCCTCAAAACATCTCTATGAAGTGAGTCCAGTGGATTTTCATTACTACTATATTATGGATTAAGGAAAGGCAATTTATCAAGGAATTTCATTCTAAAATACAAATGTCCCTGGGGATCAGTCACTATATAACCCCTCAGAAAGAAAGGAATATTGGTAGGTGCCTTCTTGAAATGCAGGTCAGAAGAGATTAGGGCATGGAGGACGAGAAGGTATTAAAAAAAGACTTCAGAATTTACTAATTTGCCTACGAACATCCCTGAATGAAATCTAATGCCTCAAGGCAGGACCACACTTAAAACTCAAACACTAGTCATCGTGATCTGCTCAAAGATTCCCAATCCTCTCTCCAGATTGCCTGTTCATGCTGTGTAAAGTTTTGAAAAACAGGAAGGGAAAAAATGATTTTGTCTCTTAAATGTCTGTAGTATTTGGCCTGTGTAATTCAATTACTGTAAAAGGCTTGCTTTCACCACCTAGTGGGCAGGAAAAGATTTTCATCTCTATAGAGAAAAAAGTAGCAGGAAAGAAAAAGCAACAGAATACATGGAGTAGTCACAACTATAATTTGCTGAGTACTTGTGCAGCCACCCTTCTAAGTGCTTTATATACACTGGCAATCCTCACACCCTCAGAGACAGTAATCACTACCCCCATTTCACTAAAGCAAAGAGAAATTAAGTGACTGGCCTATATTTGCATAATTTGAATGTAGCATAGCAGGAAATTTAACCAAGATGTGTGATTCCAAAGCCAGTGCTCTACTTCACTAATCTGCATTAATAAATTTCCTTCTAGAACACACAGATGCTAGACAATCTGTGATCCTTTTTGAAACAAAGTCGTGTATTGCATATTACTCACCAAGCTTAGAGAGAAAACAAAATGGAGAAAGAGACCTAGAGCTGAGCACCGAGGAATTCCCATATGAGTGTGTGTGTCTGTGCTACTTCACAGGGGTGTAGCATTTTAGTTCAGAAGGATACTTTGTCAGTTTTCATTGTCAAGCAGTTGTGCTATTGCTATTGATTCATCTCTCCCTTTGTCTCTCAAACAGTATACCCCAAAGAAGAATATATTTCAAACCAATAAACCACACAAAATAAGTGGATTGGGTGTACAGAAAGAAAGTATGATATATGCACCCATGGATGGGAGAGAATATGAGAGAGAGAGAAACTCACAGGCACATGGGTGGCTAGTGTTCTCTACTTCCAAAGAAGCAAAGTTCATATATATATATATAATTTTTTTAAAATGTGCTCATACTGTTTAAGATTTCTCCAGCACTTTCTCTGATACAAAGTAACATGTGATGGCATATTTGGAAGTGGTTGCATCAGATCAAGGAAAAGGTCACGGGATGACTTTCATCTTTTCTAATCATTGCCAAAAAGTAGTATTTTTGCTTCTTGGAACATGGACATATGATCCATTCTGTTAGTAGGTAGAGAGATAGATAAAGGGAAATTAGAGTTCTCTCTCTATTAGAGTCACATTTTACTCATTTGTTTGTTAATTTCTGAAACTAGCTAGCAGATAATAAAATAAAATAAAATCATACCTAAGGTACATTAAAGCTGAAAACCTGAAATGCACTTAACCCTCTGCCCCTCAAATCCTCTTGGAAACCCCTTTCTAATTTGGCTAGTGTTTGTACATTACAATAGGATTTCTCATGGTGAAGCATTTTCATAAGCTCAGGGAGGCTGTCTCATAAAGAAGACAGATCCAACTATTTCATCTTAAGGTCCTGAAATGATGGTCCGGGACCATCAGCATCATCATCTTCTGCGGGCTTATTAGAGAGGGAAATTCTCAGGCCCTGCCCCAGATCTATAAAATAAACTCTGAGGCTGAGGCTCAGTAATACTTATTTTAACAAGCTCTACAGGTGATTCAGATACCTGCCAAGGTTTAAGAATCAGCATTGGGTAGTAATGTCATCTTTCAAAATTGAGGGGCCTGGTCTAACAACAATAGGCAATATAAAAGAACATGCCACTCTCCCAACATGCTAGGATTACATTAGTACCACAGAAATCAGATGTAGTCCTGGATAAGAGGAAAGTACAGATTACCTGTGCCTGACTTTTCACCAAAACATAAAAGATGTTTTGGTGCTCAAATAAATTGCATTAGAGAAAAAACAAAATATTGCTCTTGCACAATTTGTTTTGTGGATTGAGAGTGTATTTGCCACACTATATGGCCACTCCTATTTACAAGTTATTACAATCAATGAGCCTTATAAATTGTCATTAAATTGTGCAAATCCCTTCTTGGTACAGCAAAAACATTAAATTAAAAATAACAAGGTATGAATCTGATGGAAAGTGTTATGATCATTAGGAACACATCTCAGGATGACATTTATGCTGGCATTCCATAAAAAACCACACCCAATCTTGAAGCACAAATCTTTACAGGGCTTACATTGCTAGTGTTACCACATGTCTCCTATCATTCCACACTTAGATATAATTGACATTTTCCTAAGTATGGAGAAGAATAACAATTTCCCATTGTGATTTTATATGTCTATGCAATTATAAGAATTTTAAAGGCAGTAATTTATAAACATATTAATTTGATTATATAGAAATACTCATTTCTTGTGTAACTTCTGAAACTAGCTAGCAGATAATAAAATATAAAATAAAATAAAGACCTAAGGTACATTATTTTTATTTTATTTATTTATTTTTTGAGACCAAGTCTCACTATGTTGGCCTAGGTAGAGTGCTGTGGCGTCATAGCTCACAGCAACCTCAAACTCTTGGGCTTAAGCAATTCTCTTGCCTCAGCCTCCAAAGTAGCTGGGACTACAGGCACCTGCCACAATGCCCCACTATTTTCTTGTTATAGTTGTCATTGTTGTTTAGCTGCCTGGGCCGGGCTCGAACCCGCCAGCCTTGGTGCCTGTGGTTGGCACCATAACCACTGTGCTACAGGCGCCTAGCCAACTTAAGGTACATTAAAGTTGAAAACCCTCTGCCCCTCAAATCCTTCTGGAAAAACCTTTCTAATTTGGCCAGTGTTTTTACATGACAGCAGGGTTTCTCATGGTGAAGCATTTCTCCCAAGCCTTAACCATAGGACAGAGATAGCCATGGCTGAGTTTTTGAAAACTTCTCAGCAATCTCATTTAAGGGAAGTGCTTCTCCTTATAAAAAATTTCAGTAAATAACTTACAACTTTATGTAGTGTTGTGTAGTACCTACACATGTTTTTTCTCATTTAATTTATATAAAAGTTCTACTCAGGGTATCAGGGTTATGGATGATGACAGGGTATTGTCATCCATAATTTTTAAAGGACAATTCTGTGCTTTAGGGAATTTATTAGTATCTTCTCCAATATTGTAAAGTTAATGGAGGCAGAGCCAAGCACTCCTTAGAGAGAATGGTTTTCTGTTGGAATATTCCACTTGTCCTTGGGTCAATACTCTTAAGTGTTACAATCGCCTCCACCTGCATACCAAACCACCCAAACATAGTGATATAAAACAGCAGCAATTACTTACTTAAGTCATTTTCATGGTGATTGAGGTTGATTTGGCTCCAAGAGGTTCTCATTTAAAAGTCTCTGTATTTGTACTCACATGACTGGCACTGGACTTATCCTGCAGGCTTCTTCACTTACATGTCTGGTGCCTAGGCTGAAAAGGCTAAATAGATGGAAACCAGAGCATCTGGGTCTTCTCTGGCATCTCTCTCTTTATGAGGTCTCTTCTCTTGAGCATGGCAGGAGCCGGCCTTCTTATAGGATGACTCTGCACTCCAAATGTGCATGCTTTAGAGAGAAAGTGAGTTAGGCAGAAATACAGTCACCTTTTAGACCTAGCCTCCAAAGTCACTGAACGTCATTTCCTCCATCTTATCTTTCTTGGATGCATGATAATAATGTCAGCCCACCTACAAAGACAGTGAGTGAGGGGCCCAAGAGCACCGTCTCCCACCCATGCAGGACCAAGTGCCCAGTCCTGGCCCTGCAGCCAGAGACCTGTTAGAACCACACACATTCCCCAGGCACTGGTGATCCCCACTCCTACAGCCCGAGACCTGCAAGAGTTGTGTGAGTCCTGTGGGAGGTGACGGAATTCCCGGCTCCTGGCACCTGGGCTAGGCATGCCCAGAACTGCTTGCTAGTCCCCTGTGTGGCTGCCGAGATCCCTGCTCCTGGCACCTGGGCCAGGAGGGCCTAGAACTGCTTGCTAGACCCATGTGCACCCCACAGATGGCCACCAAGTTTCCTGCTACCTGCACCCAGGTCGGGTGAGCCCAGAAACTCTTGCTAGACCCGTGAGTGGCTGCCGAGATCTCCCCTTTTGCCACCCAAGCCAGGCGGGCCTAGAACTGCTTGCTAGACCTGTGGGCCGCCAAAATCCCTGCTTCTGGCACCCATTTCGGGCAGGCCCAGAACTGTTTGCTAGAAC
>NW_003852397.1:46887976-46889878 GCF_000181295.1 Otolemur garnettii | reverse complement strand
GGGTGGCCGCCAAGTTTCCCGCTCTTGGCACCCCAGTTGGGTAGGCCCAGAACTGCTTGCTAGACCCACAGGAGGCTGCTGAGTTTCCCCCTCTTGGCACCTGGGCCAGGTGGGCCTAGAACTGCTTGTTAGACCTAAGGGCAGCCACCGAGTTTCCTGCTCCCGGCACCCATTCCAGACAGGCCCAGAACTGTTTGCTAAAACCACACGTGCCCTGTGGGCTCCTAGCACCCAGCATTGGCGGGCCCAGAGCTGCGTGCTAGACCTGCATGTGCCCCGTGGGCAGCCACCAAGTTCCCTGCTCTCGGCACCCGGGGAAGGCAGGCCTAGAATGGCTTCTTAGAACTGTGGGCATTTGCCAAGTTCCCCACTCCCAGCACCCATGCCGGGCGGGCCCAGAACTGTTTGCTAGACCCATGAGCGGCGGCCAAATTTCCCATTCGTGGCACCTGAGTTGCGCAGGTGCAGAACTGCTTGCTAGACCTGCAGGTGGTTGCCGAGTTTCCTGCTCCCAGCACACGGGCTGGGCCGGCCCAGAACTGCTTGCCAGACCTGTGCATGCCCTGCCCTGTGGGTGGCCACCAAGTTTCCCACTCCTGGGACCCAGGGCAGGAGGGCCCAGAACTGCTTGCTAGACCCATGTGTGCCCCACAGGCAGCCCCCGAATTCCCCACTCCCGGCCTCCAGGTCAGACGAGCCCAGAACTGCTTGCTAGACCCACGCATGCCCTGCGAGCAACCGCTGAGTTCCTCACTCCCAGCACCCACACCAGGTGGGCCCAGAACTGCCTGCTAGAGTTGTGTGCTCCTAGTATATCTGGACAGTGGCCTGAGAATTACGAGAGGATGGTCAGCTGAGATGGAATCACAATAGAATGGCAGTACCCTGAAGTGAAGAGCAGCAGCTGCAGCAGCAGGAATAATAAGACTCACACCCCTGAGGCTCTTCAGGACAGACACACTCTGCCTCTCTAGGCAACCAGAGGAAGGCAGCACCTTCTCCTGTGGCAGCCACTGACTGAATGGTTCTGATACGGACTCCAAACAGTGTAAATTTAGCATGGGGTGGAATCAGTGGAAAAACTCTGGGAACTTGAATAACCAGAGTAGATCAACTCCCCCAAGGAAAAATGGAGCAGATGCAATTGAAGACCCCATCCATAAATAGATGGCTGAGATGTCATAAATTGAGTTCAAAATGTGGATAGCAAATAACATTAACAGAATGGAAGAAAGGAGGGAATTAGAATTTCAAGAAATTATTCAAAAGATTTCTCAAGAAATTATTCAAAAGGTAGCTCAAGAAATTATTCAAAAGATGTCTTAACAATTCGATGATTGCCAAGATAAAATGATCAAAGATTTTGAAACACTGAGGCAAGAGTTTGTAGCCTGAAAAGATCTGAAAAATATGGTAGAATCCCTTGGTAACAGAATGGAACAGGCAGAAGAAAGGATCTCTGACATTGAAGACAAAGTTTTTGAAGGAGCCCAAGAGTGCAAAGATGAAAAGAAATGGAGAGCAAAAATGGATCTTTCTCTCAGAGAGCTCTCAAATAATTCGAAAAAAACTAATATTTGCCTTATAAGAATCCCTGAAGGAAATGAAGTTGCTTCACAAAACACAGAGGCTCTTCTTCATGAAATGAAAGAGAACTTTCCAGACATGCCAAGAGATTCTGAAATTCAGATAGCAGACAGTTTCAGAAACCCAGCACAACTCAACCCGAACAAGACATCCCCCAAATACATCATAATTAACTTCACTAAAGTTAATATGAAAGAGAAAATTCTGAAAGCAGTTAGATGTAAGAAAACCATAACCTACAAGGGGAAGAGTATTAGAATGACTGCAGATCTCCCTGCTGAAATCTTTCAGGCTAGAAGAGGATGGTCATCGACT
>NW_003852397.1:46876679-46885680 GCF_000181295.1 Otolemur garnettii | reverse complement strand
TACAAAATCAACACTCATAAATCTGTAGCCTTTATATATACCAACAGCAGCCAAGCTGAAAAAACAGTCAAGGACTCTATCCCATTTAAAGTACTGCCAAAGAAGATGAAATATTTGGGAGTATACCTAACAAAGGATGTGAAAGATCTCTATAAAGAGAACTTTGAAATTCTAAGAAAAGAAATAGCTGAAAATGTTAACAAATGGAAAAATATACCATGCTCATGGCTAGGAAGAATCAACGTTGTTAAAATGTCCATATTACCCAAAGCAATATATAATTTTAATTCAATCCCTATTAAAACTCCACTGTCATATTTTAAAGATCTTGAAAAAATAATACTTCATTTTATATGGAATCAGAAAAGATCTCAAATAGCTAAGACATTACTCAGGAATAAAAACAAAGCAGGAGGAATCACGTTACCAGACCTCAGATTATACTATAAATCCATAGTGATTAAAACAGCATGGTACTGGCACAAAAACAGAAGTAGATGTATGGAATGGAATAGAGAACCAAGAGATGAACCCAGCTACTTCCCATTACCTAATCTTTGATAAGCCAATTAAAAACATTGAGTGGGGAAAGATTCCCTATTTAACAAATGGTGCTGGGTGAACTGGCTGGCAACCTGTAGAAGACTAAAACTGGACCCACACCTTTCACCATTAATTAAGATAGACTCTCACTGGATTGAAGATTTAAACTTAAGACACTAAACCATAAAAATTCTAGAAGAAAGTGTAGGGAAAACACTTGACGAAATCGGCCTGGGTGAAAATTTTATGAGGAAGACACCCTGGGCAATTGAAGCAACATTAAAAATACACTATTGGGACCTGATCAAACTAAAGAGCTTCTGCACAGCAAGAACACAGTAAGTAAAGCAAGCAGACAGCTCTCACAATGGGAGAAGATAATTGCAAGTTATGTCTCTGACAAAGGTTTAATATCCAGAATCCATAGAGAACTCAAACATATTAGCGAGAAGAGAATGTGTAATCCCATCTTAGGGTGGGAAAGGGACTTGGAGAGAAATTTCTCTGAAGAAGAATGGCGCCTGGCCTACAGATATATGAAAAAATGCTCACCATCCTTAATCATCAGAGAAATGCAAATCAAAACTACTTTGAGATATCACCTAACTCCAGTAAGATTAGCCCATATCACAAAATCCCCAAACCAGAGATGTTGGCGTGGATGTGGAGAAAAGCTTCTACACTGCTGGTGAGAATGTAAACTAATATGTTCCTTTTGTAAAGACGTCTGGAGAACACTTAGAGAACTAAAAATAGACGTGCCATGTGATCCTGCAATTCCTTTATTAAGTATATATCCAGAAGACGAAAAACCACATTACAACAAAGATATTTGTATCAGAATGTTTATTGCAACCCAGTTCATAATTGCCCAGTCATGGAAGAAGCCCAAGTGCCCATTGATCCACGAATGGATCAACAAACTGTGGTATATGTACACCACGGAATACTATGCAGCCATAAAGAAAGATGGAGACTTTACCTCCTTCATGTTTACTGGAGCTGGAAAACGTTCTTCTTAGCAAAGTATCACAAGAATGGAAGAAAAAGTATCCAATGTACACAACCCTAATTATGAAACTAATTTATAGCTTTCATATAAAAGCTATAACCTAATTATAGCCTAAGAATAAGGAGGGGAGGGAAAGGGGGGCTTTCTATACATTATTCATAAGCTCAGGTCCTTTCTTGACTGTAATATGTAAAGTTATTGCCCTCCTCATCCCCTGAAGGAGACCTCAAAAATATACTCAAGTATATTCTCTGGAGCAGTTAGACTAGAAATGCTTTGGACTTGGGAACTCGGAAGAGCAGAGGATGGATGTGAAACATAAGGCTATAAAAACATGCAGATTAAATGTCCCAAGCCTAATATCATTAGCTGCCAAGCATACACCCCTCCCATTCCCATCCAGGCAGGAGCTGGTCTTATTTTCTCCGGAAAACAGAAAGGACCTTGAGGAAAGACCTCAGACACTGACTCTTGGTATCTTGGTATCTTTCAGCCAAGAGCTGTTCCATAAGCAATTGCCTTGTCCTAAAGCCCATCTCTGCACAGAGTGCTTTTTAGTGCCTGTCACATAAGTACGAATGACCATCAACCATCTGAAAAAAAGTCTCTGACAGAGGAGAAGGAATCAAAAGTAAACAGAAACGGCAGTTTCTAAGGTGCATTAGACACTGTATCTCTTATTTTTGCTGTAAACTTGCAAATAGCCGACATGCCATACCAGTTAGAAATCAGGCACAGGATTTTAAATGATTTGCCCACAGTCATTCAATGAGGAAGTATCAAACTTTTTCTAATACCTATGGTTTTCTCCCCCTGGATGCTCTGTGAGATTCAGCTTCATAACTCTGTACCATGGCCAGCTTTTCTTTTTTAACTTCCCTGCAGGGATTATAGTTTTGAAATAATTAATACACTATATAGTGTCCTATTCCCTAATTGCCTGTGTAGAACTATTTAGCTCTTTCTTATGTCTGTATACATTGATGAGTGCAAGCAGTGGAGTTTTTTTTTTCCAGTTTAATTTGCTATTCTCTTGAAATAAAGTCTATCATTTTTCTTCTTTAATGGAAACAGGTTGTAAAAGGTACTATTTTCTTAGCTTTCCAGGAAGATCTGGCCCTGAGGTTTTATTTAATTAACCTTGGCCATTCTTTACACATAAATCCCTCCATTTTTGTAAGAAAATAATGAGAAGAGGCCCTTTTGGAAGTGAAGATAGGTAAGAGGCAAAGCACTTGCCTTTTTTTCCCCTTTGAAGAAAATAGAGCTTATTCTGTGCTGGTTGGAAGGGAAAAAAAAAAAAAAAAAAAAAAGCAAGAGGCATTGTAGCTGAAAGCAGCATTTCAGTTTAGCAGCAAGCAGATGTCTCTCTTCTGAATAATTTCAGGAACTAGAGAAGGATCCCCTACAGGAAGTAATTAAAACTTGGCAGTGGGAACATAAGCAGACTTTTAAAACTTTAAATCAGAATTATGGGTCACATCTCTTGAAAATATTTGGAGACAAAGTTTAAGATTCACTGTTGGTTATAGGTCATCAGCACTGAAGCTGGTTCCTCTCAGGACTGAGAAAAGGTGTGTGTGTGGCCTTGAGAAATGTTGATTGCTTTATTATATTGGCTTTAAGCATAAATCATTTCAGTTATGATTATTTTAAATCACACACATATAAGCTTCAGCCTAATGATTCCCTTAATTATCAGGGAGAGCAAGTGCCTTCCTTTTTGGTATCAGGGACCAGTTTCGTGGAAGACAGCTTTTCGAAATATGGGGAGTGGGGATGGGACAGGAGACAGGAGGTGGCAGAGCTCAGGCAGTGATGTGAGCAATGGGGAGCAGGTATAAATACAGAGGAATTAAGCTTCCTCTGCTTGCCCATGGCTCATGTCCTGCTGCGTGACCTGGCTCCTAACAAGCCATGCACCAGGACCTTTTGGCAATGGGGACCAGTTTCATCATGGAAGACAATTTTTCCGCAGAGGACAGCAAAGGTGGAGATGGGACAGGAGGCAGAGTTCAAGCAGTGATGCTAAGTGGCCCCTTTTCTAACAGGCCACCAACCAGTTCCAGTGTGTAACCTGGGGGTTAGGGATCACAGTGCTACATGACCATCTCATGATAGCACCCAGATGGAAATATAACTTTAAAACACAGCCCCCCAAAATAATTTCTAGTATTTCTAAAGCACTAACAATTTACTAGATGCTTTCACCAGGATTGTTTTTATTGATTCTCAAAATCATTTTGTGAGTTTTAGCTAGAACAGCTTCAAATTAGGTCCAAATCGATGTAGAAAACTTTGAGCTTGTTACAGGAGTGCCAGATTTAGCAAATAAACATACAAGATACTCAGTTAAATCTGAATTTCTGATAAACGATAAAGTTGTTTTCAGTATATCTCATGAACATTCGGGACCATTTTTATTACAAATTTATTCATATTTGTTGCTCATCTGAAGCTCAATTTTAACCAGGCATTCTGTATTTATCCTGCAACTCTAAGCTGGTATCATGGGCAGATATAATATAAACATATCAAAATTGTATAAACTTGATCAGAATTGCTTTAGTGAAGTGCCCCCTTTTCAGTCTTGACTAGTTGTGAGTAAGTTCACGGAGTATCGATGGCTAAAGCTCAGCCAATCAAAGGACGTCATTATCTGGGCCAGAGGGATTTTTCTGAATCAAATGTGGCTAAAGTTAGACCAAGGATAGATCCCAGAACTTTTGGCGAAACTTTCCTTACTAGATTGCTAAATGTCGGACTCACATGAGTTTAGAATCACTTGGGGGGATTCTGAGAATAAAGTCATGTCAGAGGAAAGCAGATATAGGAGAGATACTGTGTCTGAAATTAGCTGAGTGTCTGGTTCCAGTTACACTTGAAGTCAGTCTCAGATGTTTCAATGGGATTTTGTCACTTACAAACAATGGATTCCTGATTAACATGCAGAGGTACATCAATTCTTTTCTAAATTTCCCATTAAATCGAATCTATTTAACACCTAGACTTGTGTGTACGGCCTTCCCTGACGTCTTTGACTTTCACCTGTATCATTCCTTTCTAAAACAAGAAACTATTCAGGGACATGACTCTTCAATTTCTCTGAAGCAGAAATTTGGATATTATGGAAAGGAGCTCCCCTCAATCCAATCTAGCTGATAGGCTACACGTAAAGCCACCAAATTATTCATCTAAAACAGGAGTGAGAAAACTTTGATGCATAAGGCCCAAAGTGAACATTTTCTATTTTGTAGGCTATATCATGATGACTTGACATTGCTGTTTTCGCATGAAAGTGGCTACAGACAATAACTCAATGAATGAGTATGTCTGTGTTCCAATACAACTTTAATTGCTATAAGAGGAAGGAGCCTAGATTTAGCCTGTAAGTCATAGTTTGCTGACCCTGACTAAAGGATCCATCAAAGAGCAGGACAAAATATCAGATGGGTAGTCTCACATGATCAAAGAGTTCCCATTACAGTAACCCAACTGACTCTGAGACTAGTGAGAGTTTCAGAGCTGTAAATTCATCTCTTGGGCCATATACAGATATAGGTAAAGCCCTATATTGGTCAATTTATGTATATTCTTAATTTTTGCATTTAGAATGTATGGACTTTTCAAGTTTATATAAGAATATATTTTCTGTACATTTAAATAAGAAAAGACCCTTCTAAAAAAAAAAGACTTTTTTTTTTTCTAATGTTTGCTCAGCACGGGCCTTTGAACATACTGCCTGGACATTGATCTTCCTCAAGCTTTCATACAGTATTGTTTACTCCATATTGACCAGGTTATTCTTAAACACTGCTTGTTATTTATATTTGTAACATTTTTTGTTTATCTATTGCTATACAAACCACCCTAAAACTTAATGGCTTAAAACAATAAAAATAATCTCTTTTTCTCACAAATCTGTGATTTTGGTAGGTCTAGATGGAGAAATCTCATTTCTTTTCTATGTGACATTAGCTGGGATCTCTTGACTACAAATGGGGAAAATTATTCCCAATACAGCCAACAAGTTAATTCTGGCTATTCACGGGAAACTCAGGAGAACTAAAGGATGAGGTTAAATTAGCACAGCCACGTGGCCTGGCCTTCTTCACAGTATCACAGAATGGTTGCTGTTCCATCCCAAGTTCTATCCCAAGAGAATGAGCCAGATAGAAACTGTATTACATTACAGAATTACATATCACCCCTCTGCCTCCTTCTCTTGATGGAGGCAGTCAGAAAGGCCTACCCAATTTCAAGGGAAGGGAATGTAGACTTTACCTCATTTTTGGTGAATTGGAAAATGCTGAAAATACAGATAAAATCAGAAGTATTGAAAAAAATATTTTTAAAGAGAAGATGTCAATATTTTTAGAATTTTAATCAATGTTTCACAAAGAAAACATTTTAATAAAATAGTGGAATGAAAGAGAGACAAAGCCAAAAATGTTTAGAATAAATATTGTAAGGGGAAACATGTTAACAATATGATAATCTAGCATGTAAATAATAAGTCTAAACATATAAAATGTGGATTTAAAAATGTATAACTATAAAAAAATGTAATGTTTGGGCTATCTTAATCACAGATACAGTCTTTAGCAAAACTTCAGAAGTTAGAATTATATTTTATGGTATTTGATATTTCATTTCTAGAGATTGTACAGAAATAAAGACTGCTAAGGCAATTTAATCTTATGCTTTAAAGGAAAACTTTACACACTGAGAAATAAGTATTTTACTATATTTTAGAAAATAAAATGTTATTAACAACAACAACAAAACCCACCATAGATACAAGACATAATTTGTACTAGAAGTGTGAGGATTTTTAGATACTTTATCCTATGGACAAGGTAAGTTATTTTATTGATGAAGAAATAATTCATTCAACAACCAGACTCTTTTGTACATTAGTACGAGTGTTTTATAGTAAGTGCTGGGGATAAAAACATAGAAGACACAATAAGCCTTCAATTCATGCAGTTCATGAGTAAAATAGAAAAGTAAAAAGAACTACAATATGGTGTGAGGAAAATACTAAAACAGAGAGTGATCTAAATAATGCTGAATTCAATCTAATGGAATTAAGGTCGCTATTCCCCTAGAAAATGATACCCAACTTGAATCTTGGGATGACAGAAGTAGCCAGGGATAGATGGGGAAATAGCAATGAGTGTAGCATGTGCAGAGGTGGAGAGATGAGGAAGACACATGACAATGAAGAATGCATAGTAATGTGTGTGTAACGTGGGAAGCATACAAGGGTGTGGGAGCTAGCGTACTTACAATGCCCACATGGGCCCAGCTGGAAGGGTCTCATTTGACAGGCTCAAGAGTGTGGATGGACTCCTCAAATCACTCTTTTTAAGCAAGGTTTTATGGTGAAATGACCAGAGCTAAACTTTATTTATTTTTTCTTTTGCAGTTTTTGGCCAGAGGCTGGTTTTGAACCCGCCACCTCCATCATACAGGTCTGGTGCCCTCTCTTTTGAGCCACAGATGCCGCCCAGAGCTAAACTTCATAAAGGTCCCCTGTGATAGCACTGGAACTGTGAGTATCATTGATTAGAAATGAGAGCCTAAAGACTGGACACAGTGGCTCACACCTATAATCCCAGCACTCTGGAAGGCCAAGGCAGGAGGATCACTTGAGCATAGGAGTTCAGTCCCAGTTTGAGAAAGAGTGAGACCCTGTCTCTACTATAATAAAAGTAGAAAAGTTTTTCCAGAGTCATGGAAAGCACCTGTAGTCCCAGCTAATTGGGAGGCTGAGGCAGGAGGATCAGTGGAGCCCAGGAGTTTGAGGTTGCTGTGAGCTATGATGTCACTGCCCTCTAGCTGGGATGACAGACAGGGAAAAAAAAAAAAAAAAACAGAGAGAGTGCGAGAGAAGAGAGCCCCTATAGTACCTATAGTAAAGATATTAAGGCAGTAACAGTGGTGGCTAAAACAAGTATAATTTGTGAGAAAAAAATGGTCGGTCTTGGTGAATGATTAGATGTGGAGAATGAAAAAGAAAATGCCTAAGATTTCCAAGTTTGGGTACCATGTTCTAGCCACCTGAATACATTGCCTCTAATAAAAACAGGACTTAAAATTAATGTACTTGTGAAAAGATTGTACCTATAGAAAGTTGCAGCTTAGAGGTTGGAATGCTTTAAGGCTAATGAACACCTTTATGTCACTTGGCTAGCTATCACAAGTATATTAGATCCCTACAGCTGCCTTACCAAAGTGCCACAAACTGGGTAGCTTTAAACAGAAGATTATTCTTTTACCATTCTGGAAGCCAGAAATCAGAAGTGAAATTAAGAGTTTGTCAAGGTGATTTTATTCTGGAGATTCTGGGGAATAATCTGTTCCAAGCCTTTCTCTCAGTTTCTGGCAGTTGATAGAAATCCTAGGCACCCCAAGCTTGTAGACAAATCACTCCAATCTCTGCCTCTGTCTTCACATGGAATGTCCCTCTGAGTGTTCTGTGTCTCTGTGCCTTCATATGATGTTCTCTTCTCTGTATCCTTATGTTCTAATTTTCCTCTTTTAGGGATCCCAATCATTGGATTAGGGCCCATCTTAATCCAGAATGGTCTCATCGTTTATTGATTACATCTGCATAGACCCTATTTCCAAATGAAATCATATTGACAAATTCTTTTTTTTTTAATTTTATGTTAATGTGAGGGTACAAACAACTAGGTTACAATATTTGCATCTGTTAGATAGAGTCCCTCTCATAGTTGTGTCCTGCACCCCAAAGGTATGCCAATACCCTCCTTACATTGTGTCCATTAAGTGGGAATAAACAATCCCCTGCCCTCCTTTCTTCCTCCTCTCTCATTTCCTCTTCCCCCAACTTGAATTGAACTGAATTTTCTCCTATATGGGCATGTATTAGATACTCTACTAGCTTCATATTTGTATTAAGTACATTGGATATTTGCTTTTCCATTCTTCTGATACTTTACTAAGAAGAATGCATTTCAACCTCATTCAGGTTAATATAAAAGATGTAAAGTATCCATCTTTTTATGGTTGTGTAGCATTCCATAGTATACAAGTACTGTAGTTTATTAATCCATTCCTGGGTTGATTTCCTTATCTTGGTGATTATAAATTGAGCTGTGATAAACAATCTAGTGCAAGTGTCCTCATGGTAAATGATTTTTCTTTGGATAGATGCCCAATAATGGGATTCTGTGATCAAATAGAAGGTCTGATTTGAGTTCTTTGAGGACTCTACATACTTCTTTCTAAAGAGGCTGTATTAGTTTGCAGTCTCACCAACAGTGTAAAACTGTTCCTCTCCCTCCACATCCATGTCAACATCTCCAATGTTGGGACTTTGTGATGTGGACTAATCTTACGGGGGTTAGGTAATAGTTCAGAGTGGTTTTGATTTGCATCTCTCTAATGATTAGGGATGATGAGAATTTGTTCAAA
>NW_003852397.1:46867239-46875140 GCF_000181295.1 Otolemur garnettii | reverse complement strand
TAAGGGTTTTTTTTTTATTATTTTTGCATTAATATTTATTAGTGAAATTGGTCTATAGTTCTCCTTTGTAGCTGGGTCCTTTACTGATTTTGGTGATGTTTGCTTCATAGAACATGTGGAGAAAGTTTTCTTCTTTCTCAATTTTTTGGAATAGGTTCTGCAGTCATGGGCACAAGCTCATCTTTGATGGTCTGATGGAATTCTAGTGTGATGCCATCTGGTCCAGGGCTTATTTTGTTAGAAGTTTCACTGTTTCTACAATCTCAGTGCTTGATATTGGTCTGTTCAAGAGATCTATTTCTTTCTTTCTGGTTAAGTCTAGGGAGATGATGTGATTCCAGATATTGGTCCATTTACTCCATGTTGTCAAAATTCTGGGCATAGAGTTACTTGTATTAGTCAGAGAAAATCTCTTGTGTATGTGTGGAATCAGTTGTTACTTCCCTCTTTTTCATTTTAGATTACTATTATTAGAGATTTTACTTTTCTATTTCTAGTTCATCTGGTCAAATGTTTATCAATTTTGTTTTTATTTTTGAGGAACCAACTTATTATTTTATTAATTTTCTGAGTGATTTTTTTGTTTTCAGTTTTATTTATTTCTGATTTAATTTTGTTTATTTCTTTTCTTCTGCTAGGTTTGGAATTGGATTGCTCTTTCTTTTCCATTTCCTTAAAATGATTACTTATGTTGTTGATGTTCTCTCTTTCTGTTTTTCAGCTATTGGCATCTAATGCAGTAAATTTCCCTTTTAGGGTTGATTTTGCAGTATTCCACAGGTTTTGGTAGCTTGCAGCTTCATTGCTGTTATGTTTGAGGAATTTAATAATTTCCTCCTTTATCTCTTCCTTGATCCAACTGTCATTCAGTATAAAGTTGTTTAGTTTCCATGCCTTTGTATGGGGATGAAAATTTTTGTTGGAGTTAAGTTCTACTTTTATTGCCTTGTGGGCTGAGGAAGATGCAAAGTATAATTTCAATTCTTTTAATTTTGTTGAACTTTGATCTCTGTTCTAAGATTTTGGAGTATATTACATGGGCTGACAAGAAGAATGTATCTTCCTTAGCTTTGGGATGGTTTGCTCTGTATATGTCTATTAAGCCCATTTGTTCAAGGGTTACATTTAGGTCCCTTGTATCTTTGTTTAGTTTCTGTTTAGAGGATCTGTCTAGTTCTGTCAGAGAGATGTTAAATTCTCCACTATTATGTTGTTATAGAATATCATCCTGTTCAGACCAATTAAAGTCTGTTTCACAAATCTGTGAGCATTTAAGTTGGATGCATAAAAATTTAGAACTGAAATATCCTCTTGCTGTATTGTTTCCTTGACCAGTATGAAGTGACCATATTGAAGGTTCTAAGTGGATAAAAAATTTGGGTGGACACTGTTTAACCTAATCCAGGCATGAAGAAAGGTTTGCGAGCCATGCTGTCTCTTCTTTTCTTTTGTTTTTGGAAGACAGGCAGAAGACCTTATTACCCATAGACTTCCCTATTGGTGACAAGGGACAAACTAAATTGTGTAAGGCTATCATTTTTGTAGAATTTATTAGCATAGCAGTCTCATTTATCCCCTCCATGACTTTATAGTTCTTCTCACTAAAGAAGTTAAGTGTAGTTTTTCTCCTCTGAACTTTGGATATGGCCAAATATCACATTTGCTTTGACTAATAGAATAGTTAATGAATGTGACAGTGTGTAAGGTTTAAATCTAAAATTCAAGCATTCTTGAATATTTATGCTTGTTCCTTGTTGCTGCTTCCATCAGCATAACCAGAGCAGGTATATGGTACATTGATGAGCTGACCATCCAGGACCAGCTAGATCTGCCCATTCCCAGGTGATTCTCAGAAAATCTATAGATTCTTGATGTTCAATGGCTGTTATTTTTTAGCAATCATTATCTAATACAGCTCCCATAATAGTAATATTCTATAGCATGTTTTTATAGCATACTTCTACTATGAATTCTATCAATTTATGTCTGAAAGCGGAACTTAAGAGACTAGTAGAAGCCCAATAATAATGCAATAGTAGTTAACATTTATTGAGTGTTTATCATATGCCAGGCACTTTGTTAAGCATTTTGCATTAATCATTACAGCAATCTGAAGTAGGTTGAGTAGAAACAAAGTTGGAGAACCTTGGAGTTTCATTTACTACTTCTTTTCAGCAGTTTAACAAGGAGCTGGTATGCAATAAAGAACAGGAGTTACATTCTTCAGTCTCCTCCTTTCTAATGAGATCATCTTCCTGATCCAGAGGTTCCATGTTACACACTGACCAAGATGTCCCCTGCCCCCTTTCTCTCTTGACATGTGGAGTGCTGTAGAGGCAGAGTCATCACAGTAAACATTCATCATGGGGTGTCCAACCCAGGACCACTCTATCAATGCACATATCCTTTAGTATAATGAGAACTTGCAAAATTTAATTCATCACATTATTATTAGGGCTGAGATTTGAATCTATGTCTGTGACTCTGAAGCTTATGCCCAATCACTACTCTATCTTTGTTCACTTTGTGAATGAGTGTCTGCTTTGGTCTTTACTTGTGGTTCAGTGCTCTACTATTTGCACTTCACCCACCTTGTCTCTTGGCAATCTCTATAGCCCCCACACTGCTATCTAATTTCTGAGGTTAGTGACAGATAGTTCTTTTTATTACTTCTTCCTTTATCTTCATCTTACTATTCCAGTGCTGTTGGATTTTGGAGATATCTTAGCCTATGCCATACCTTTTGTTTCCTTTTACCTTACTAATTATTGACCTCCTTCCAAATATTTCCTTACCTCATGGTGAAATGTCTTTCTTCATTTCTTTATAGATGCATTCATTTATTAGACAGACGTTTACTGAGTAACTCTCATGAGTCAGACTTCCTAGCAGGTGCTGACAACCTTAAATATAGCAAAGTGACAGCCCTCAAGGGCTTTACAGCTGAATTCTTCTTTCATGCCTTTTGATGTCTAGAATAGTCCTAGGTAGATGTTGATTACTGTCATGCTGTTTCTTGAAAATTCAAGCGAAGGGTAGAGAGGCTGAAATGTTCTTGATTAAAACAACTAATTTTAAAAATATATATCACTTAAGAACTGCCATCCTTCACCTACTTAGAAACTTGATGCTTTGTAACACTTTGTAATCTTTTTTATTCTTTTTAAAGCAGGGATAAAAAACAAAGGGAAATAAGAAAAAGAAATAACTTATAAAAAGAGAAATAAAATAAATTCACCAAGGTAGCATTAATATTTAGTAAAATGTTACTGTAGGCAAAACCACATGTTGTTAAGTAAATGAAAAGATTTCATTCTACAGCAAGCCACTGATGAAAGGACAATGTAAAAACTTTGTAGAAGTAAGTGGCTGTTACTTTTCCTTAGAGCAAATAAAAGAAAGACAATTGAAGAAAAAAATTTAAATCAATGCTCAGTATTTTCCTATAGCAGCTCATATTTTCTGAAGATATCCACACCGACCTCCCATCCCACACATGTTTCCATAGTGTGAACTTGATATTCTTCCCATATACCAGTAGGGTCTGTAGATGGATGTTAGAGTACATTATAAACTTCTAAGATTAACTTATAAGATTATCATATACTTTCTCCTGGTTCTCTTGGGATGTTTGTTCTCAGAGCCTAGCTTGTAGCTGTGAGGAAGCTCAAGTAGGCTATCTAGAGGCACGTGTGGGAAGCAACCAAGTCACCCAGTCCACAGCCCAGTTGAGAATCCAAGCAGTAGCCAGACCAACTTGAAACCATGTGAATGAGCCAGATTCTAGTCAATGATAGGCCACTAGCAGTTAAGCTTTGGGAGAATCAAAAGTTATACTCAGATTTTCAGCAGCACCAGGGTTCGTGCCTCTAACCCCCACACTTTTCAAAGGTGAACTGTACCTGGTTTTTAGTTTGTTTATTGTGGGGTTAGTTGTCAGCTAATTGAGTTTGCTTTTTGTTTTCTTACTTTGGGGAAACTGGAAAATAAAAAAATCAATTACATTTTTTATACTTATGCAATAACTTGGGTAAATTTTTCTGAGTTTCCAATATCTACTTTTCGAAATAAAACTGTTTTTCTTGAGACATAAAAAAAAATAAAATAAACAAATCATTACTGGTTGAAATGTCAGGAGCACATGCAGTAGTTCTTTTTTCTTAGGAAACATTGAAGTCTTAATTACCTGATTCAACTGGCAGATTTCAACTCTATACCAAGTGAAGAAGCTAAGCTGGTGTTTCATCATTGAGACACTAAGAATGTGTGATAGACTGAGCCGCATATTTTTCATGCCTCAAGCTGTGAAAATGAGTTATATATTTTTAACTTGGCATAGTCTCAAATTCCTATTATGTATCGTCATTGTTGAATTAGCTAGCTGTGCTTACTCCTATCTAGTTGCTCCCCTGTTGCCTAATCAGGTTAATTCTCTACACTTCTCTGCTTTGCTTTGTGCAGTAGATTGAGGCAACAATTGGGCCCCGTATGGGCCCAATTGGTGGATTTCATTAGGGAGAGACAGTAGGCAGATACCAGATGGCAGAAGGAAGTAGTTTGAGTGTTTCTTCCTCATTTCTTCCCTGACCTATGAAATATCTCTGATAGCAGTTGCATCTCTTCATGACTGCAGTCCACTATAGACATTACCTGCATGGTTCCAGCTGTTACTCTGGTATTACTGTCTTCTGTTTTTATCTCTTCAACTCTACTGGTGACTACAGCTTTCCACTATAGCTTACCATTGCCTTTTCATTTTTATGAATTTATTTATTTATTTATTATATATTTTTTATTTCTGCCCACACTTCTTTTTTTAATTTCAAAATGTTAGGGGAATAAATTGTTTTTGGTTACATGTATCAATTTTGTTATGCTTGAGTCATAGTCATAAATGTGCCCATCACCCAGATAGTTTTCACTGTCCTCATGAGGTAGATTTTCACCTGTCCCCTCCAGTCCCTGTCCCCTGCTTGATTTCCACTGAGTTTTACTTTCCGCTGAGCATATGTGTGCTCATTAGTATCTTAAGGTAGTCCTTTCATTAATGTTTCTCATTTGAACCATCTGGGGTGAATTCTGTTTCATGTTTGAAATGACTGATACATTAATTAGTAAATTAATTTGGAAGAAAGACATATTCTCTCTTTATTGTTAAGAAAAGTACCAAAAATCATCCATGTTAAAGCATGCAAATCTTTTTTCTCACAAAAGGACACTTATTCCTTTTAGAAATTCTAAAACACCTTGAAGATAAGTACCAAAGAAAAAATAGTCCAGGACATTTTCCAGGAAAATTGTTTGCACCTAAGGGTCAGAAAAAGGGAAGTTACATGAATAGATATTTCTCCAAAGAAGGACTATGAATATCTAGAGCATATTTTAGAAGATGCTGAACATCATCAATCATTAGGAAATTGTAAATCAAAATCATGTCTCCTCACACCTGCTAGGATAACCATTATCAAATAAATAGAAAACAATATGTGTTTCTAAGAATGTGACAAATTTGGAAACTTTGGGGATATATTTGGTAGAAATGTAAAATGATAAGTTGGAAAATAGTAAAGTCCAGAGATTTCCTCCAAAATTAAAAGGAGAACTACCATATAATCCAGCAATTGCATTTGGGGGTGTTTATCCAAAAGAATTCAAATCAAAATCTTAAAGAGGTATTTGTACTCCAGTGTTCATTGCACCATTATTCACAATAGTCAAGAGGTGAAAAAAGCCTAAATATCCGTGATAAATAATTAGATAAAGAAAATGTGATATGTAGATACAGTGGCTCGCTATTGAACCTTAAAAAAGAAGGAAACCTTACCATTTGTGACAATATGGATGATCTGTGAGGACATTTATACTAAGTGAAATATGTCAATAAATTAATGAAATTACTAAATTATTCTATCATATGCAATATTTAAAATTGTCAAATTTATGGAAGTAGAGTGGATGGTGTTTGCTAGGTGCTTGGGGGAAAGGAAAAGGGGAAAATTTTGTTTAGTGGATAGAATGTTGTTTCATTTATTTAGGATGAAAAAGTTCAAGAGATCTTCTAAAATAAGCTATAGAAAAGAAAATGTTGCTCAGTAAGTCATAAGGAAGAGAAAATACATTCACTCGTCATTAAAAGGAAATGGATCAGCACAAGGCCTTCATCTTTATCTTCTGCACACTGAGTGCTGACGAGGAGGAAGAGCAAGAGAATGGATAGGTCTTTCTGTCTTAGGGATGGGAAAGGTGGAGTAAAATCCACATAAAAATGAGCCTATGTAGTTCTAATCCATGTTGTTCCAGGGTTAACTGTAATATAACTGAAGAAAGTGAAATTCAAGGGTAAGGTTTTATTGGCAGTATTGTTTTTTATGTATAGCACAATGTTTATAATTAACAATACTGCATTGTACACTTAAAAAAATTATTGAGAGCAAGTCTCAAGTTAAATCTTTTTAAGAAAAAAAAGACAGGGTAGAGTTGGGGGGGAATTTTTAGAGGTGATGGATGTGTTTATTACCCTGATTGTGGTGATGGCTTCACTGGTTTATGCATGTGTTTAAACCCACCAAATTGTATACAATAACATGTGCAGGTTATTATACCAATTACAACTCAATAAAGCTATTAAAAATAAATTAAGTAAAGTAGTAGGAACTTAGGAGAGAGGGAAATGAGGACTTCTTGCTTAATAGGTATAAAATTTCATCCATACAAAATGAAGACGTTCTAGAGATCTACCCATACAACATTGTACTTAATGTTAACAATACAGCACTGTTCACTTATAAAATTGTTAATTGGGCAGATATCATGTGTGTTTTGTTAACCACCACAAAGAATAAAAACAGAGAAGTTACAATTATGAGCCTCCATGCCCCAATCTGAAGATACTCTATAGACAAAGTCTGTAATGTATCAAAGAGAGAGGCCTCCTCAATCAGTGGTAATCCACTGGGATGTATTAAACAAAGATAGACATCAGAACACCAGTGTTTAAAAACATAAAGGGAGGAGCCTCTGAATAGAGTGGAAGGCAGGCTGAGGAAGGACAGCAGAAGGATAAGGAGTATTATAGTAGAATAACATAGCTGAATCCTGAGCTTATCAGGTTGATGTAGCTTTAGTTTTCCTAATGGCCACAAAAATGTGATGGCAAGCGGGCAGGATAAAACATACCCTATTACTTCCCCCAGGAAGTTTCTGAGCTTCATATGGGAAAAAATCAGACTGGAAAGTGGCACTAATAGTAGTAAGGATTAAGAACTATCACCTTACACTGAGTTTGGGAACAACTTCTGTAAGTGCCAATATCCTTGAACCATGGATTATTCCCCACTTCAACAACTATCCCATATTCTGGAGAGAATAAGCCCCATCAACTCCCTTCAATTTTGTGTTCAATCCCTGAAGTTCTTTCAGACTTCATCTTAATTATCATTTGTGTTTGGGTCCATCATACCAGAGACAGATGAGAGCAGCTACATTTGTTAGAAAAGGAAAACAAAAACAAGAAGTTGTTTATAAAGTAATTATCATCAGAAGCAACTAAATCCTATCATTTATAAATAATATTTTTTAAACATTTCTATCTCATTAGGATTAACTCTGGAGAGTCTTTATACCACTTAGCTTCAAGGAGTCCACCTTTTCAATAAACCAGCTTTCCAAAATTATGATGATTTTAACTGATTTCTTTCAGTTTCAAAATCACTACTTTATATATTTTCTGTCACTTAGTAGAAGAAAGAATAAATGTGTTTTGAAATCAGAGTCATAATAACTTTCATTATTCCCCATAAATCTTAAATTTTTATGTAATCCGTTAGATTATTGTTTTCTATAATTTCTCCTAAGAATTTGTATGAACCAAAGCCCAGTCTAGGCTTCTTAACTTTTTTTTT
>NW_003852397.1:46841255-46859722 GCF_000181295.1 Otolemur garnettii | reverse complement strand
CCTGGATCATCTTTCTAATTTTAGAAGAGAAGGGATCTCACTCTTGCTCAGGCTGGTCTCAAAATCCTGAGCTCAAGTGATCCTCCCACCTCAGCCTCTCAGAATGCTAGGATTGCAGACAAGAGCCACCACACCTGGCCACCTTTTCGTTTTCTCATGTTGAACTTTAATATTCTCTACTCTCAAAAAAACTGTAACAGACTGAGAACTATTCATAGAAAATGGGTTGAGAAAATAGATTTGTACAACAGAAGGCTTATCAAGTTGGAACACTTTTAACCTCTAAAAAAAGGGCATATTTTTAAGAAGTAAACTTTGAACACATCCGAAGGTGCTAGGACCTATTTTAAAGTTAGCACTTACTCACTGAGCATAAATAAACATAGCTCTATGTAAGTCAACATAGAGTCACATACATAGGCTCTGTCAGATTTTCTTCTTTAAAACCTGGCCTATAGATTTACCTAATGCAGAGTCTCGTATCCTAATGAAATTTAGAATTGAGAGACTAAAGATTCAGAAAAATATTCTTCTTAATAAAAAAGACTCTAACCAGTTAATTACAGACTTGACAGACCAATACTTGCCTAGAACTTCCCAGGACTCCTGTGTGTTTCTCTTGACTTGATAGTGCCAGGAACAGGATTTTAGAGATTTTTAAAGATGATGATCTAAAGTTTCCTAACTACTATTTAATATTTTTTGAGATAAAACCTCCAAAAGATGGGATCAATTTTATAAATTTACAAAGTAGGCTACAAACTACATGATATGATTTATAGAGGATCAAAGCCCTCCCTCCTCCCAGGACCTAAACCATTTCCCTGAATATATTGCCAAAATGCTCTGTTGGGTATATTTTGTGCTTCAAGAATTATTTGCATACAAGGAAGTTCTTACATGGAGAATTGTCACCTGGTAGGAATAAGTCATGGTGAATGAATGCATTTTTTAAAAAATCAGAAAAGAAAATTATTGAAGGGAGAAGTAGAGAAAAATCTAAAATTGGGGGAATAATCAGGAAGCAACCTGAGGTCAAAGAATGACTGGTTCAGGTTGACTTGAAAGTGGAATCCAAAAATGAGTTGGAGGTGCTGAAAATATAATTGATCCCATTTTGCTTAAGGTACTGTCTTACGTGGGTTCTTAATTAGAACCAGCAAGGGAAAATGTTTCTGTTTCTCCCAGATCTACATTAGCATCAAGATAGTTCTGGTGTTCTGCCTAAGGGCAGACAATGCTAGGAGATTCCCTATGAAATTATTTCCCCAGTTCTTGCTAAGCAAGATAGAGCTTACAATCAAGCTCTGTTATCCCTTAAAAAGAACAACATCTCCTTGGGATCTACCATTTGGAGGGTACTCATCAAGGCAGTAGTTTTATAATGTGCTATTTTATTCTAATAGTCAGCCTAAATTGACTATTAAAACACAGTAACACATTAAGATTATTGCTGCACTGCTAGGGGAAAAACAAAGAAGAAAAAAGACTAAGAAAAACATCTTCTGGCAGTTGGTGGAAGGAATGTCAACTCAGTAACAGAAGGTCTGATAGAACAAAAGGGATTTAGCTCTTTTTGCTTTAAGGAATAACATATAAAAAGAATGTCTTCTAAAGCATGGCTGAGCACTCTGGCTCACACCCCTGATCCAAGCACTTTGGGAGGCCAAGGCAGGAGGACCAGTTGAAGCCCGGAACTTGAGACTAGCCTAGGTAGAATAGTGAGATCCATCTTAAAACAAACAAACAAACAAACGAATAAATAAATCACATTGATAAACAGATGGCTCTGGTCCTATCAGTAAAAATGCAGTCAAATATTCACTCTTAGAATAATTAATACATAGAGAGCTATTTAAAAGGGAAGGAGAGAATGAGTGAAAGATAATAATCAGACAGACAAACTGACATCAGAACTCTCCCCTTTTCATTTTGTTACTAGATCTGATTTCAGGAAAGTTCTCAATAGTCAGCTTTAGTTCTTGTGGCTCTTAATTCTGATTTGAATACTCTGGAAACTAGTCCAAGTAGGCACAAACCATCATCTAGACAGAAAAGCCAGCCCCTTTCTCAAGTTTTTAAGTTCTGATACTTGAAGATAACTGGACCTTCTCCTATCAATCCCCGTACCCCTCAGCCTTAATCTGCTGGCCACTGAGCAGGGTGTGTGCCCCTTTTCTTATTTCATTAATCTGTTTAGAGGGCACAAAGAAGGTTAGTTTACCCTAAAAGGGACCTTTTCCCAATCTCAAGACAATCCTAGGCTTGATTTCTTTTTTTAGGTAAGATTCCAGCTTCATCAGGGAAGAATCTATTTTTCAAGTCTCAGAAAGCTTTGCAGAAGAAATCCGCATATCTGATTCCTCACCTCCTATCTGTTAATACTTAGTTATTCAACATTTAAAAATCACATGTCCTTTGACATGTCAATTCCACTTCTAGACATTTATTTCCCAAATGTTATTTTACACATGTACAAAATGCTATTTGATGATACATGTATATTAGTATGAATTATTAAAAATGTACCAGTTTTGTAATATAAAATATAAACTTTTCTTTCCCCTAATTTTCTTGTGTATTTTTCTCCCAGAGATAATCATATGAACATAAATGTGACTAACCCATTGTGTGACACTTTACTTTGCCATGTAACAATATTTCCTGTTATAAAATTATTTCATTCATTTTACCAGCTGTACAGTATTTCAACATAAGAGTTATGAGTATACCAAAATTGGTTTAGCTAGTCCTATAGTCTAAATATTTGTGCTGTTTTCAAACTCTTGCTATTTTCAAAATGCAGCCTTTAAGTGTGTACTGACTCAAAAATATATTAAAATATGATATAAGGTGAAATAATTACATATCACTTAGAAATTATTGACTATAGAAAAAAATAACTGTAAAATGGTAGGTAAGACATTCTGCTTCACTCTTCTAACAATTTTGCTATCCATGTGTATCCCATAACATTATTTTTATGGTCTACACATTAAAATGGACTTTACAAATAACTTTCAAATGTTTTCTTATGCATATATATCTATATATTTGTATATGACTATAAGAGTACAAGAAGCTTACGCATTAGGTTGATCACACAAATCATCTAAACACAGCTTCGGTGGGGGTGAAAAGTAATGTAGATGGAGTGAGAGATAAGCATAGAAAGATAAGCAAGAGAACATTTTTTTTTTAAGTGTAAACGTTAAAAACCTGTTGCATGTATGACATAAAGCCCATTTTTAAAAAGTCTATCTGTTTGTGTACACGTCTGAAGGGATGAAAAGAGTTTGATTTGTACCTAGTGACCAATACAAATAACCATGATAAACTTTTAAGTCAAAAAAAAGTTGACAAAGTGATACATGATATTATTCAGTTTTGTCAGAAACAAACAAAAAATTATTTTATGTTCACCAGCATACACACACAGACACACACTGCACACACATCTACGTATCCTGGCTATGTCTTTTTAAGGATAAAGGAATGAAAGGTTGCACAGGGTTTTTAGTAGAATGTCACTGAAGAAGAAAAATGGTGAAGAAGTGATTAGATTTGCCTTTATATGCATTTTACTTGTCAGAAACAAGAACATGTAACTTTATTAATTTAGAAAGTATAAAGAAACAAACAGAGCCAAGTTAAGATGATTTCTAAAATTTCTTTCAAGAATTACCTTATGATTTTATTATATTTCTTAAAATAAGCAAAAAGAACCATTGGGGTTTAATAGAGTGGGCACTTGTATCTACTTCCTGATTTGACCATTTGGAGCACGTGCAGTTACTTATCCTGGGTGCTGATGGTTTTGAGTGGGTGTTAGCACCAAGATGCTTGGTGTATATCAGCATTCCTTTGTGAGGGTAAATTAAGGTTTGACAATTAAGTTCATGAACTCATCCTAGAAAAAGTGCTACAAATCTCATTGCTGAATATAACTACCTACCTTTGAAGTAGTCCCTTTTGGAATTTGTGCCCCAGCCCCAGCACCTAATCTATACTTTAGAGCAATGTTGGAACTCTTTTTCTGGAATGGCCATCAGAGCCATCATGTATTTTCCTTAATTTCCTGAATGTCATCAACATGTCTTCCTTTCAGTATTTTCATTATCTTTGGGTAAAGAAAAAAGTCATCCAGTGAGTAGGGAGGGTGTTCCCATACAGTTATTTGTTTACCAGCTAAAAACTCCCTCACGTACGGTTCCATGTGAGCTGGTCATGATGCAGCATTGTCATGATACAAGAGCCATAAGCTGTTGGTGAAAAGTTCAGGTTGTTTTTGTGTAACTTTTTTCATGTAGCCTTTTCAGCACTTCCAAATAGTAAACTTCATTAACTATTTGTGCAGTTGGTACAGATTCATGATAAACAATCCCTCTGCTATCACAAAAGGTTAGCAACCTTGTTTGGACTCTTGATTTGGGCTGATGGGACTTTGTTGGTTGTGAAACTGGTTGACTTCCATTGTGCACATTGATGCTTTGTTTCAGGGTCATATTGGTACATCCCTGTTTCACCACCAATGATAAGATGGCTCAAAACATCATCTTCACACTCCAAAAGTTCTTGGCAAACTGTGTATTTCCTTTGCTTTTGTTCATTGGAGAGCTCCTTTGGAGCCATTCTTGCACACGCTTTTCTCGTGCCAAGATTTTCAGTCAAGATTTTCCTGTTTCTCTATCAATGTTTACCTGGTCGTCTATGCTTCTCACAGTTAGTTGATAATTTTGACATGCAATTCAATGAATTTTTACAATGTTTTCATCAGTTCTATTCATGACTGACCACCCTGACTTATCTTCATCTGTGACATTTTCTCTTCCCTCAGAATAATTATTTAATCCATTTATACACTATTGTTTTCTTAATGATATTCTCCCTATAAACTTGTACTAACATGTCCCTGATTCTACTTCCACTCTTGCCAACTTTTAACAAGAAAAGTAGTGTTTGTTTGTTGCTCCAATTCAAGCTCTGCCTTTCATGCCAGCTCACAAAAACATGCAACAAGGAATGCCACTCAGCAAGACACCACATACATCAACAAACAGCTGTGAGATGCTGATATATCAAGGTTATGAACTCTTACCAAGTTGTTTGTTCAGTGCTGCCAAGGTAAGTGTACAGTGGCAAGTCCACAAACTTAATTGCCACACCTTGGACATAAATATTTGAGAGTCCTTGTGCATGATCTGCCACTTTTCTGTCTTCCAAAATGCATTCCTATCATTAATATCAGAAATGATTACATGAGAACAAAATATGTGACAGCCCTTCTCCAAATGGACTTTATTTCATAAAAAATAATGAAAGTTTATGGGTTTCTTGATCTGGCATGTGGTATTTTCTGTCTTGTGACTTCAAAAGTTCTGCTGAATAAAATGACCACAGATAAACCTGTTTTTCCCAAAATGTGAGGTAATGACAGACAGGTATACTTAGCCACCTAATTTGGTGGTTAAGAGCAAAGGATTTAGAGTCAAGTAAATTTGTGTTTTAGTCTGACATTTATCATGTACCAGGTGGGTGACCTTGACTGAGTTGAATTATTTTATATATCTAAAATTTAGTTTTCTCCCTTATATTAATAGAAAAAAATGCTATTCCATCATGGGAGTGTTGTAAGGATTACATGAGATAATATATGCAAAACACTTAGCAGAATGATTAACTGAATCTATAGTACCTATTGTTATTATTATTATTAATATTGGGTACTATACTATTCTTATTATAATTATAGTTATGATTGTCCATGTTGTTACTATCTAGAATATTTTAATAAACATACCTCTATTATATAATATAGTCATTTTATATCTTATATGCATCTAAATATAAATGATATATCATATATGTAAATGTATATACTCATGAATATTATTGCTATTATATGATATTTGTATTACTATATAAATAATCAAATATGATTCCAGAAAACGCACTATTTATTAAAAAATAAAATATATTACATATATATGATGCATATAGTGTATATATACATATTATATTTATTTGAGAAAACAGGCCTGTCTTGGTTTTCTTTTTCTCTACCAGATTATTTTTTTCCAGCCCACAAAACTGCTGCTATTTATTTTTCATACACACATTTAACTTTTAAAAAGATTAAAGAAAAAAGAAAGAAGAGAGAGTAAGAAGGATGGAGAAACAGAAGAAGGAAGGAAGAAAGGAAGGAAGGGAGAGAGGAAAAAATGTTAGCCAAAGTCAACATATATGAGCAAGTAGTGATTTAAGTTGCTCAGAACTTCAGGTCTGAGGAACACAGGTCACCAAAGGAAAGTGGGAAAGGCGAGAGGGCAAGTCAGGGTGCACCCTGAATTGAGGTCTTCAAACTCTCCCGCCCTACCTCCCCACTATGCTACTGCCACTGTTTTCCCAGCAGATGGAGGAGGCAGGAGCATACGGGCATTTTGATGTCATTGTGTATCTCCAGCCTGACCTGCTTAGCTTTGACAGGCTACTTATAGCTGGCAGGAGAAGTATCATGCGGGCAGGATGACTGTTCTACTACTGACTTCAGCTATAGTCTTCAGTTGGCCAGATCATTTAGAAGCTGCGAGAACCAGTGCTGGGCACAGTGTGTCCTGGGCCTTGTTGGGGCAGGAGTGGGAGAAGGGTGGAAGTGACAGTCAGCCAAGAGTGACTATTCTGAAAGGGCAGAGGGAGGCCCTGCAGACTTGGCTTGTTTTCTAATTTTGTAAAGAAATTACCATATGTGTTTTTGGCCTGGAATTTGGTAAGGCAATCTTTGTAGAAGTCAATTTAAGTCTCTGAAACTAAAAATATAAGGATCCAGGCCTTAATTTTTATTCATAGTAACAAAACTATTCAAGATAATGATAGTCTGCCAATCCATCAATAGTGCTTTATAGTTCAAAATTATTTCTATGTGCATTATCATCTAAGAAATCACTACCATCCTGACTACTAGCTAGGGCTGAGTACATTCTCCTTCACACACAAGTGGAAATCGAGATTTAGATTATGCACGTACCTGAAAGTCATTCAAATAATATGTGGTAACTTCAAGATGAAGATTGTAAGACACTAAGATCAAGAAGAAAGATAATAACAGCTATGGATAATAATACAATGTAAAAGATACATTGTACATTTTTTTCTCAGGTTGAGTCCACAAGCAGAATCTGAGGCAAGGATTTAAACACAAGTAGTTTATTGGAAAGTGATTGTTGGGAGACATTTCTCCATGGCTACCTCACATTTCTACACATCTTGTGAACAGAGCCACTGTCTTTGATCAGGACAGTGATCAATGATTTCAATGTTGTTATATAACAACATCCTTGGAAGACAGGGATAGTGTCTCTCTCCACAGAAAAAGAAATTTCTTTCTGTCTTGTTACTTTCTTATAGTAAAGATGTCTTACTTTGGAGTAAAAGTTCATTGCCTGTGAAATAACTTGAATGTGCAAGTATCATGTGGCTCTCTTGGTATCACACTAGAAATTGGGGCTTGGGGAGCAAGCTAGTGCACCAATGCTTTGGTTACTGTTATTGCTGTGAGTAATAAAGCCTTTTATATTCGACCCAGGAGTCTTGAGTCTTCTACCAGCATTCATGATGACTGTGTCAAGCTAACTTACTACCTTGCAAGTAGAACAAAATCTCAGACCCTTCATAGTTCTTGACCGTGACTCTGAGAGGCACCAGTAGGGGTGTTGAAAGTAAGACAGGGAAGGAAAGAAAGTCGATATAGATGTGTTTATCACAGCAGTTACTGCTATGGGAAACTGAAGATGGGAACTTCAAAAGTTTTTTGTTTGGGGCCCTTAGTTGATAACTCTCAAATGAAAGGAGAAGTTCATATTTAAATAACACACAAAATGCTCAATTTCACTTTCTTCCTATAAACCTCTAGACTGAAATCATATTTTATTTTTCTTATTTCTTCATTTCTTTAGGTATGGTACTTGGCCATATATAATACTCCAAATAAAACAAAACAAAAACAATCAAACTAAAATTTAGTACCTTTGAAAGCACTGCCTGAAGACTGAAACTGTTGATTATTTTAGTTGTTTCATTGGTTGTCTATAATTTAATAATTTTAACTTGAAGTTAGCAAAATCCATAAACCCAAGTGGAAACTGGCAATGCTATGTATTCACCGTTTCCTCTATGGCTAGTTGTAAAAAATCTTTTCAGTTCCAAAGCAGAATAAAATAACAAGGCAAAGGGAACAGGAAGAATAGTCATCAAAGGGACATTTTTTTTCCCTTTCTTTCTATATTCTGGACCTCTGAGGCTGCACCTTGAGTTTGAACATGTATTAAAATTGGCATGGAGCCATTTTCCTCCTGGGCTATAATTTCAGAAAGGCTTGTCTGGGAAGAAATGACCTTTCAGCCACTTTAAAAGCAGCTCCTCCCTTATACCCTGTGATATCAAGGCTGACTGGGACTATGGCAGAGCTCTCAATTAAAAAGATGACTTCTAAATGGTGTCTCATCATGTCACCTCAGCTGTTTGATGGTGACCCCTGTAGCCAGAAGGAGAATTGTGGCTGCACACAAGTCAAAAGTTAGAGTCATGAGTTTGGAAATGAACAGAAAAATGAAAAGGAGAATACCACCCCTTTTAGTGGAAAATGTTATCAGAATATGAAATACAAGCAGCTCTGAATAGAGTAGTCCACTTGGCTTCACACCAGTGATGGCTGGCTTGCTCTGGGCTCTACTTCCATAGGGCATTTAAACTTTTTGAAGATCAAAGGCATCCTTCGGAATATGCCTTTATTTTTCTCCCTGGCCTACCTTCCCTTGTGCATTCTTCTCTGATTATTTTCATCTATCCCTGTAATGCATCTCTTGGGCTTTGGAATGAAGTTAAGAAAGGTAGCTCCCTAGGAGACAGAAAGTCTTGTCACAATTTGATCTGTCCAGATAAGCTATCCATTATCTTGTTTTGACAGGTCTAGTCAAATGTAGCTATTTAGTGTTCTATCACATTAACTTTGACAGATGTATGGTCCTCACTGGCCTTCCCCTTAAGAAAAAGCAAGGGATATTTTTATCTTATAAATGTGGGATGAAGGATTCTGACCAGTGGTATAAGTACCTAAAATCCTGTAGGAGAAACACTGGAAGGTTGTTTTATTGTACTCAGATTTCTAATTCCCAGATCTATGCCTAATTTAACATATGCCCAGACAAAGGTTTATGTACAAATATTTCATTCAGTGAACTCTACAAAATTGGCTAATATGTTAATTTAAACAAACAATCTTATCTTCCCACTTTATTCTGCATTCCAGTGGTATAAAAGGATCAGGGGCCAAAAAATTAAGTTCTTTTAAAAGAATCTGACCTCAGGGTGGGAAGGAGGATAGAAAATTTAAAGCAATGGAATCAAGCACAAAGAAAAGGGTAGATTAGAGAAGACTGCAAACAGTAAAGTTCTGTGTGATAGACTGTAAAAAACTATACGAAGATGTTAAGAAGGAATGTGGTAAATGTGAATATACTAATGAAGTAGGGTCTCATATTTAATTCTGAAAAAGTGAATTGCATATAATGTGATTCTGTTGTTTAATAATTACACATATGCATACATAGGTATATAATTGATGATCTATGCCATCTCCTTCCTGGGCTTGTGTTTGTTAATGTATTCACAGCAACTGCACCTTCATATAATTTATATATAAGATTCTAGAATAAATTTAATTAATAAATAAAATTATTCTGATTGATTTAAGAAACCTCAATTTGGACCAGTTTGTTTTAAGATTTTCATTATTATAATAAAGGCTTTCTAAATAGTGGTCTGCATACCCATCCTAAGTATTTCCATAGGAAAATCTTCTAGAAGTAGAATTGCTCTCTATAAACCAGTGCACATAATGTGAACTAACATTGAACAAGATTACAATCCCACCACTAAAGCACACCTATAATTCCCAAAGCCCCTGCCCCACCCCACTGTCAAGGGAAGGTATATTCTTATGTTATTATAAATTATAATTGACCCTTAGGAGGGCAAATGTGCTTATTTATGGGCTAATTTACATAGTTGTCCATTTTAATTTGGGGTTGTACATTTATTTCTTTGGTTTGTGTAAATATTAGGAATTATACTTGCTTCATTTAAAAGATCATTTGTCATACTACAGAACCTTAAGTAAAGCTAATTTTTGTTCTTTTTTCATAAACAGAAGTCTATACCTTGGCTTCTCCTCTGTCTTTCCTCTCATTCATCAAGGTTGTTAGGCCCTTACTCATTTTCTTATTGTCATGAATGGCAGCGCCAACTCTAGTAATAAAAATGCACTCTAAGTAAGAAGTGGAAGGACAAAAAGGCCATTGCTTTTGCCTTCTGAGTTTGCTCCATCTTCCTTGCAGCCCCACTTCATGACTTCCACTCACTTCTATAGGTCAGTACTATGCCACACTCACTTCTATTGGTCAGTACTATGTCACACTCACTTTCTATTGGTCAGTACTATGCCACACTCACTTCTATTGGTCAGTACTAGGCCGCAAAGCAACTGTACTCTGAAAAAGAAGTTGGAAAAAATTACATGTACATATTGCTTCCTGGCTACTCCCAAATAGATAAATAAAACCAAATTTTTTATGAAAGGAAAGAAAATAGTGAGTACTGGATTGGCCACGAGTAATGTCAGGCACAATTTCAAAACGTTTTTACCTACTGAAGATAGACTTTGTCTTTTGTTTTAAATGCTATTTATTTTTTTACTAATGTATTAACATTTAAATTTTTACTTTTACTATTGAAATTAAATTTACAATCTTTTCATTCAGAGATTTTTTTTCCTTTGTTGCTGTCTCTGTCTCTGTATAGTTATATTAGTATTGTTCACCACATGTCTGGGTTTCCTCACTTCTATGTGCATGGTGAGATTTTATTTCTTGTTACCCTTGGGGGGGGGTGCCATGATATAATAAGCTCTAAAGGGAAGTGTATTTGCAATACACTTTTAAATACACACGTCTAGTTTCTTGCTTTTAATCTTTACTTATGTATCAGTCATGAGACTACGACAGGTTAAGTTATGCCACAGTATCAAATAACCTGCAATTCTTAGTGGAAGAAATGTTTGTTTCCCCCTCATACTAATTGTGTAATGTGGGTTGATTAGGGATTCCACTGTGTTAAATTATTCACAGCTTTTAGCAGTTTTCCTTTCAAAGCACTTATATACCGGTCACTGTCATTTCACTGACTGAAGCAAGGAACATAGTCATACCCAGTTTGTTCAAGAGGTAGGGAAATATAATTCTGTTATACACAGAAGACAGAGAATAGAGTAAGTTTGCCAAATTTAGTAAATAAAAATGCAACATGCCCACTTAAATTTGAATTTCATGTAATTTTTAGAATAAACATATCCTATGCAATATTTCAGACATAACTTATACATACAAAATTTATTATTGGTCTAAAATTCAAATTAAACTGATCTTGATTTCATCTAGAAATCTTAACAAGGGACTATAATAATTTAGTGAAGTGCACTGATGATTACTACAGCTCCCCAGCCTCCCTTTCTCCATTTCCCTATGACTTAAGAAAGAAGTCTGTCCTTTTCTCCTTCACAGATTAATTTTTATAGCATTCCAATATGTCCAATATACTTTTTTGTTTCTTTGTTTTTTAAATATAAGGTTTCATCCTGGCAATGATGAGATTATAGCTCACTGTAACCTCAATTCCTGTGCTCAAGTGATCTTTCAACCATAGTCTCTCAAGTAGCTGGGACTATAGCTTCATGGCACCAGTCCCAGGTGATTTTTGAAATTTTTGTAATGACAGGGTCTCAGAGGTTGATCTTGAACTCCTAGCCTCAAGTGATACTCCAGCCTCAGCCTTCCAAAGGGCTGGGAGTATAGGCATTTGTTATGCCCGAAAATTATTCTCCCAAATAACCACAGCAGACTAATCCGAGACACACTCCGATATAAAAGGCATGAGGTGAGGTTTTATTCAGACTCGAGTCTGGACTCTCCTGGCATGCAAGCCTAGGAAGAGCCCTGAACCCGGGGTGGAGGAAGTTTTTATGAGGTACAGAAAGCAAGAGGGGTAGGGTCGGATACGAGTACACTTTTGATTGGTGGTTGGTGATTTCACTGGTAAAGGAGGATTTGGATTAGTACAGGTGAGGGGTGGGGGAAGGCAGCAGGGAGTGGCTTTGCAGGTTTTACTGGCAGAGGTTGGGGCGGAAGGGCTAGGAATGGAGTTTATGCAGTAAACAGCCAGAAGTGGGGCTTGTGTAGTAAACAGCTAGGAGTGGGGCTTGTGTAGTAAATAGCTAGGAGTGGGGCTTGTGTAGTAAACAGCAAAATGGAGTTAATCTGGCCCTCTCACATGAGCCACCACATCCAGCCCTCTATATGCTTCTTTTGAGAAATCTTGTATTTCTCACTATTTAAAAAAAATTTTATAGAATTCCAATATATTTTCCATTCCTCTATGACAGTTTTTAATTTGCAAGTCATATTTTTGTAGTAGTTAATAGCCATGGACATTTTCATCTCCAATCTTTCCCTCTGTGCTCAAGTTTCATCTGACAACTTTTGATGAGAATACCAACTGCAAATTTTTCTCTAGTTTTTCTCATTTTTATTACAGTAGCTTTTTATGGCACTAATAAATTTTCTTTGATTCATTAGCTTTGTTAATTTAATGATTGCTAATTAAAATTTTTACTCATTTAAACATTGTCATAATGTTTAATTTTTCATTTGCTGTATTTTCATTCTTAACAGAAAAAGATGTGTGTGTATGTGTGTTTGTTTGTTTTGTTTTCAGCATTGGGATTAGAAAGAGATATTATGAGAGATTGTGTGGACTATTTGTTTAAACATTCAGTAAATATGGAGCAAGAAGGGAACATATTTTTGCTAGGCTTTGCTTTGGTTCAGCAGGCAGGAGGTAGAGGAAGGGATCAGAGAGATATTTTTGTTTTTGTTTATTTGACTTGTTTTGATTTGGCAGTAGGGTATCTTATCTCTCTGTAGAAGACTTTTTCCATTGTGTGTTGGCAGCCCTGAGGGAAGTAGGCAGCAGCTCAGCTTTCCCTGGCATGCTGCTCTTTCCTGGAGGCAACTGTGGCTCTTCCATCGGCACCATATGCAAACACAGAGTGTGTGCCATCCTAGCCCCTGCTTCCTCCAGCTTTGGGCACCTGTAGCATGTCTCCAGTCCTGCTGCAATTGAATGTATCTTACTTACCTTCCTCATCCTGGGTCAGTTCATTTCTAGACATCCTTGCTCCAAATGAGGGAAGCCATGCCTGGCTTGACTTTGATATTCCTAAGTTTTATCTGCCCTACCTTAAAGATTTAAAATTACACAAGATGGAATAATTTCAGAGTGGGTTTTTATAACTTCACATGAACCATAAGTTACCCAGGGAGAAATAGTGCTATACAACAACAATCTGTGACAATGATTAATACAAATGCTGGAAGTTTCCCCTCAGCAAACGCCTTATAGCATTTAATCAATTTTCAAATCTAATAAACCTAAATCATGTTTGAATTTTCTCAGATGCTTACAGATATCTAAGAGTCACACAGGATGAATTATTTTCAGAGCTCGTATCATCAGAACTGCATTCAGAAAGCCTTCTGCCATGTTTACATCTCATCACCCCTCTTAACATGCTTGTCACTCTTCCATAGTGTTAACCATCTTGGTTTGAATTTTTGTGATCCCTCCAAAATTTATGTTGAAACTTAATCACCTATGTGATAGTATTTAGAGTTGGGATCCCCAGGAGATGATTAAGACATAAAGGTGATGCCTTCATAAATGAGATCCATGACCTTATAAAAGGGCTGGGGAACAACTAGGCCCCCTTTTGCTGATTTCCTTCCCTCCTGCCATGAGAGAGAGCACAGTGTTCATGCCCCCTGGAGGACACACCCACCATTCAAGGGTTCACTTCAGAAGAAAAGACTGGGCCCTTTCCAAACACCAAATCTGACCCACCATCATCTTGGACTTCCTGATCTCCAGAACAGATTTCTGTTCTTTGCAAATTGGTCTTCATGTATTTAGTTATAACATTAGGAGTGAAATAATACAGTGACCTTTCTGGCGTTTTCCTCAGGACACTCTCTTCCACTGAGGGGGTGCATGCTTTGCCTTGGGTGCTATGAGATCCAGTGGGCTCAGATCATTGGCCCCCTCCCCAATTTGTCCTCCACTGTGCTGAAAGGCAGCTTCACTGAGCCTCCCCTGCTGGAAAGAACCTCCTGCCTTTTTCACATCTGAGAGCTCACCTACTGGGAAGCAGTGAAGCACCCCATAGGAGGACTGAAAGAACAGTCTGGAGGGGAGGACAATGAGAGAGGACACAGGAGCCTTCTGGCTTCATTTAAACTTCTCCCAAGAAAATCAGGAGCAAGTTTTTTTCCTACTAGAAGCAATGTGATTGAGGGGACACATTTAGATACAATATATTGTCTTTTGAATGATAATACAGGAAAAGGGCATTGTTGAAGGCTTTCTGAAATAGAAAGGTATGGGTGTGTGTGGGAGGGGGATAATGAAAGAAATTCAAATTGGAGTAAGGGATAAAAGACAAATATGAATAGCTGAGTCTTTGTGAAGTTACTTAACTGTTCTCATCAATATTTCTAGCATTAAGAATCTGAAATTATCAGATTTTTAGCACATCAAGGGAATGAGTTATGCCTCAGGAAATTCAATTAATAAATAAGCCCTCTAGATATATTTAGGCTTTATTAGAAATAGACATACATATATTAGAATCAAGTGCAGAATAAAGTCGGCTTTCAGATCTAATATATTATGAAAATGTGCGCTGCTTTTGAAGAAAGAGAAATAAAACACACTCACACACATGCACAACACATTTGGAAGCTTGAATCTAGTGTCCTTCATTTGACATTAAATTCTTGATTGCTTTTTTTTTCATCATTTCTCCCCAGCCCACTCCTTTTCTCCCATGTGTTGCCTGTAAGAGCCTTCCTTCCTTCTCCATCTAGTCAGGTTCCAAAGCCTGTTCATTTTAGCAGCTTAACAGCTCTCAGATCCACCCATACCATCCTTCTCCTCTATCTGCCATCCTCCACTTCTGGTTCAATCTTTGTTTCAGACGATCGATGGAACTTTAACTACCTTACTTCCCGAAGCTTGCTCCATCCAAGCTTGATATGACTTACACATGGCTGTCAGTTACCCCTCTGAGACAAAATGTGGTCAAGGCTTTCCCACTTTTTTTTTTTTTCTTGAAAATAGTGCTAACAAACTACCTAGGATGGTGCAACACGGTTTGGCTTCTCCAACTTTTGTCATCTCAACTCTCATTACCACCTTCTTGTGCTATTTATTCACCTTATCCTTAACTGTTTGAAATTGCCTATGTGTATTATCTTTCTTGCTCAGTTCTTGCTCCTTTACTTGGGTAAGTCCTACTCCCCCCACTCATGTGAAATGATGTCTCCGGCAAGAGTTCTTCCCAGATTGCCTCCAGACTGGGTAAGAATCCTTTCTTCAGGTCTCTGAGAGCACTATGTGATAATCTCTCTCCTCGTTGCTTTCTTACTACAGCAGAACAATTAAAATACTTTCATTGCTAGACTCAAGGGCAGGGTTGACATTTTATTCCTCCTTAAACCGCTGGATCCACTGCCAAGCCTGCCATATGGGAGAAACTCATTAACTTAGAGCTTTGTGCCAGCTGTTCCCTCTGCCTTCAACACTCTTCCCAAATAACTGCATGGCTAACTCCCTCACTTCCTTCTATTCTTTGTGCAAATATTACTTTCTCAATGATGCCTACTTTGACAGAAAGAAAGATACAGAGTTGTAATCTAACCCTAAAACTTAAAAGTATAAAACAAAAAAGAAAACCACTATGTAATCTCATTTATGAATATAAATATCTTTAAAAGTACTAGTAAATAAAATTTAACAACATAGAAAAGGAATACATAATTCATCCTGAACTATAGAAAGGCAAAAATGTATTTATTACTTTTAAAAATAATACAATGTACAACATCAGTTGGCAAAATACTCAAAATTTAGTTGTCTCAGTAGATGTCAAAAAGGAAATCACTTGCATTTAACTCTAATGCTATACATAAGTAATTAGTAACCCAGAAAGAGAACAGTACCTGTTAACCTGATGAAGATATCAGCAAATCAATAGGCAATATTACACCAAAAACAAAAGACTAAAATTAATTCCATTAAAACCACAATATGCCCCCACATGGTGGGCACTATAAGGTGTGCCACTGCATCCAGCTTCACTAATTATTTGTAATGTCTTAGCAGTTGTAACCAAAACAAAAGGGGATTTAATCAAAATATGAATTATAATAATTAGAAAAGGAGGAAAAATCATTATTAGCAAGTATATCAACAATATTGAATATAGCAAACATGTTGAATCAATCAGAAAGTTGAAACCAATAAAGATTCAGAAGGATATACAAATGTCTATCAATATATAAAAATTTTCATAAATACCAGAAATAAATAGGTAGAAAATGTAATAGGAAATATCACTTTCAAAACATCCACAAAGCATGCAAAATGGATAAAAAAAAAAATAATTATAGCCAGTTGTGTGCTAGGCATTTATGAATTAGAAATGTTAAAAAGTAGAGAGACATCACCTTACCCAAGTGAGAATAATCCACATCACAAAGTCCAAAAGCTGCAGATGCTGGTATAGGTGTGGAGAAAAGAGAATAATTATATAATGCTGGTGGACTGCAAACTAATACAGCCTTTATTGGAAGAAATATGGGGAATCCTCAATAAGCTCACAGTAGACTTTCTGTTTGATCCCACAATCCCATTACCACGTATCTACCCAGAAGAAATAAAATCATTTTACCATGAGGACATTTTCAGTAGAATGTTTATTGCAGCTCAATTCACAATGATCAAGATGTGGAAACAACCCAAGTGGCCATCAACTCATGAATGGATAAACTATGGTATATAGACAATCATTTTAAATTACACACAAATTATATGGCCACCCTGTATATACCATGGAATACTATTCAGCCAAAAGATGGAGACTTTACCTCCTTTATGTTTACCTGGGTAGATTTAGAGACTAGCTTCCTAAATTAAGTATCACAAGAATGGAAAAGCAAGCATCCAATGTACTCATTACTAATATGAAACTAATAGATGAACAAGAAAAACAAACAAGTCTATTCAAGGAGGGGAAAGTGGGGAGGAGGGAGGAGAGATTAAAGAGGAGAGAGGGGGTTTAATAAACTCTCACCTAGTGCATACAATATAGGGGTATATGGCATACCTCCTGGGTGAACAGCTCAACTACAACTTGGACCTTTGGTAACAAAAGCAAACAATGTAATCTTATGTACCCTTATCTTAATCTGAAAAAAAGAAAAAAAGAAAAAAACAGAGGGAGAAACATTTTGTAAATGTCTGTGTCAATATTATTTTTTCAATGGCAATTATTTCTTTTCTTTTCTTTTTTTTTCTTTTTTGAGACAGAGCCTCAAGCTGTTGCCCTAGGTAGAATACCATGGTGTCACAACTCACAGCAATCTCCAACTCCTGGGTTTAAGCAATTCTCTTGCCTCAGCCTCCCATGTAGCTAGGACTACAGGCACCCACCACAATGCCTGGCTATTTTTTGGTTGTTGTTGTCATTGTTGTTTGGCAGGCCCAGGCTGTATTCAAACCTGCTAGCTCTGGTGTATGTGGCTGGTGCTTTAGCTACTTGAGCTACAGGCACAGAACCTAGTGGCAATTATTTCTAGATGTACTCTCAATTAGAAATTTGGGGGAACTTGAAATTATAATTCTAAATTTTCCATGGAAAATCAAAAATAAATGAAAATAGCTATGTGTTAAATATTCAGTCACAAGGATTAATATTTAACAAGATTTGGCTACTACTATGAAGCTTGAATCATGAAATGGCATAAGAGTTGAGAGGCAGATTTATGAAACAAAGTAATACCAGTTGATAAGACAGACTCTAATGTACATAAGAACTTAACATTAAATGATGTATATAAATGCAGAAGAGAAGTTTTACTTAAGATAAATTGTTCAGAATGCTGATTTAAAGCTAGTAAATAAAACATGGAAACTAAAAACAAAAAACAATTTAGATCACCTTATATCAAAATAGATTTCAATAAAAAACCAAAATTTTAAATTAAACCGTGAAAAGTATAATGTGGCTATTTAATTTATTTCAATAGGAGAAAGATACAATAAAGTTAGAAACAGTAGATGAAATAACAAATGAAAATATCTTTATTTTAATATTAAACAGGAAATAAATTCTCCTTACCATAGAAAGTTAAAAAACGAACAACAAATATTTATAGTAAATAAGTTCCTGAAATTGTTTATATGACTAACACAGAAAAAACTCCTAACAAATACAAATATATTGGGAGGTGCCTGTGGCTCAG
>NW_003852397.1:46837833-46840790 GCF_000181295.1 Otolemur garnettii | reverse complement strand
CTTTTTGAAAAGCAATTAAAATATCCCTACCCTATGACTTAGTGATTTCCCTTTTAGAAAAATCTGCCCTAAGGCAAGAATCTGACATATAGATAGAGATTTATGCCTTGTTTACAACCGAGAAAAATTTAGCAATAACCTAATTGTTTAACCTTGGGGAAACAGCTAAGAACATTATGATACATCCATGTAATGTATTATATTCTACACAAAGATCACAAATTCAAAATGAGTAGAGGCCCGTCAGTTAACATAAATGAGTAAAACAGGAAAATGAAAGAAAACTACCGATAAGCCAATATGGCATTCTGAATTAGATGCTGCCACGTCGCTCTAAGTATCCGTAAGTGTTCGTTTAGGGATACAGTCACTTTTCTGTAGAATTTCCTACTTTTCCGGAGCAGGTAGAAATCAGGATTCTTTAATGTTAAGTCAATCAACTTTTAAATTCTGGCAGCTAATTTAACCTTTGTGTCTATAAACAAAGCAAGTCTGCCTGCTCAGAGGAATGAATGGAAAGTTGTTTTAAATCTTCTCTTATACAGAAGATTTATAATTTTTATAGAAACCTTATTTTTAAGACAAGGGAAATATCCCGTCATATAACAAACAGGAGATCAAAAATTGAAGACTAAAAACAGTCTAAGGATAAGAATAAGTCGTGTTTATTTGTGTCATCCTCGCTTCCCCAGGACCTGGCACAGCGTCTGATACAGGGTTAGCAGCTGCTCAACAAACATTCAAATGACTGTTGTCAAATGGAAAATATTTAGTCACCTGTAAATAAAAATGCATAAATTGAGTGACAAAAAATACCAAACTGTCAACACTGACCCACTTTTACTTTCCTTACTAATTTTGGAACTAATATTGCAATGGAAAATGCTAGATTCATCTTACTCATTAACGTTTTATTCACTCATTTTAGAAATGTTTACTGAGAGTCCCATATTTTGTAGGGACTGTATGAATAGTGGAGATATAAAATTAAAAAAAAAAAACTCACCAAAATAAATTCCTGCTTTATGGAACTTGCATTCTAAATAGGGAAGATTTGCAGTAAACAATACAAATAACTCAACTGTATAGGATGTTATATGCTACGTGATAAGAAGTAAAGGATTTCAAATTTGTACTAGAGATTTGTTCTAATTAGGTATGGTGAGACACACAGACACACAATGATTTCCATGGGGGCCAGTTCAAGCTCACAGATCCTAGATGTAATGGATATATAATTCTCCTTGCAGAGACACATGAAGAAGCACGGGGCGGGGGAGGGAGGGGAGATGTAGGCCATGACCTTTATTGGCATTTCCACGGGGAAGGCAAGGGAGGAGAGAGTAAACAGCCCTGGACTTGGGGGCCATAGGGCCTGTCCTAGCTGACTGGCACCTGGCCCTGGGTTGATTGAAGGAGAAATATTGGCTTTGGTATATGAGCACTTCATTAAGGAGGTGGTTTGGGGTTTGAGCTCCAGTTTAGTTAGTTTTTGTATGAAGATTTGCTCCCTGGAGAGCCTTTGGGGAAGCCTATCCTCAGTCAGTGACAATGAAAATGTCCAAGCATCAAAAATAGAGAACAAAAGAAAATATAGAAAAGAATAAGGGTAGAGAATGTTGGAGTGGGCAGATTATAATTTTAGATAGGAATGTCAGGGTAGGACTCACTGAGAAGAAGGAAAATTGTGTAAAGACCTGAAGTTGATGAAGGTGGGAGCCATTTGTATATCTAGAGAAAGTTCTTTGTAGGCAGAAAATAATTATAAACACAAAGGGATTGAATTTGGGAATGTGCCTGGGCAGTTTGGAGGAAGAACAAGGGAGACAGAGTGCCTGAAACTACATGAGTGCACAGAGAAAGGTGCAGGGAACAGAGTCGGAGCTATATTGGAGGTGCAGGTGTGGGCGACCAGACACAGGCAGGTGCTAGACGGCCTTGCAAGCCACTGCAGGAAAATTGACTTTCAGCCAAGTGAATCCAAAACATACCCACATGTAATATATAATGACCAAGTATGGCTTATACTAAGAGCACGAAGTGATTAAAGTGAGAAAATACATTAACAATTTACTACATTAATGGACTAAAAGCAAAAATAAATGATGTTATTCTTTCATTTGTTTCAGCAGAAGCCCTTGATGGAGTTCAGTAAGCATTGAAAACTTCTCAATCTTAGCAAACTAGGATTAAAAGGAAACTGTCTTTACTTCACAGAGATCATGTGCCAAAGAGGTGCAGCACACACTACCCCTAGCAGAATACCTTAACCAATCCCTTTAAGGAAGACTTTCACCAATCCCTTTAAGGTTATAGACAAACCTCAGTACATCTGCTCTGACCATTAGGGCTTAGCATGGTCCTGGAAAACATGGCCAACAGTATAATGAAAGAAAAAGAGAAAGAAGAGTGGTAATATTGAAACTGAGGAAATAAAATTGTAATTACTTACAGAATAGTCATTATTTCTAGAAGTATTATCTGTCATAAACCATAAAAATCAGAAATTATTAAATATAATAAGAAAGTTCCCTCTAGTTGCTATTTTTTTTAAAAACTGAGTTCACAATTAAGGTGACCAGACATCCCACTTTTGGCGGGGCAGTCCTTATTTTTAACAATTTGTCCCACGTCCCATGGCGATTTTAAAAAGTCCCAATTTTTGGAAAGATTGCAGGACAAGCTAGGGAAGGGTGGGAGAATGGGAAGGGACTATACCTTGGCTGCTGAACAGGTTAATGTAACTCCATTTGAGAATGAAGAGGTTAAAGTAACTTCATTTGGAAATGAGAAGTCTAATGTAAACTCCCTACTCCCCACCTGGACAAGGTTGCCCAGGTAGAATCAGTATCAGAAGGATACTGGCTCCCTCCCTCACTTCTAGGCAAGGAAAATTAGCTCAGAAGGAGCCAAATTGTCTGGAACAAACAAGTAGCCCCCCCCCCACCTCTCTAGAG
>NW_003852397.1:46836172-46837556 GCF_000181295.1 Otolemur garnettii | reverse complement strand
TAAATATACTCTAAAGTCTGCATGACTAAATAAATATCCACCAATCACTAAGTCTATTTTAATTAAAGTTGAAAAAAAAAAAGAGGATTTTTTTTTTTTTTTTACTGAATGTTAAGATACGCCACAAACATGTTTTTAAAAACAACATGGTATTGGGTGGCGCCTGTGGCTCAGTGGGGTAGGGTGCCAGTCCCATATGCTGGAGGTGGCAGATTCAAACCCAGCCCTGGCCAAAACCCAAAAAACCCCAAAAAACAAAAAACGAAAAAAAACCAGTGTGGTATTGGTGAAAAAAAATTTTTTAAATGGCCAATAAAAGAAATAGAATAGTAAAAGGTAGACCCATGTAGATATGGAAATTTAATATGCAGTGAGAATGGTACCATCAAATCAGCAAGGAAAGGATAGATTACTTGGGAAAATTCTCATGTCATCCAAAGAAAATGAAACTTTCCTCTATATATCACTACATTTAAAAGTAGATTCCAGGTAGATTAAAGACTTGAATGTAGAAAACAAATCAATAATTTTCATGGATGAAAATAAAGAAAAATATCATTGTAAACTATGAGGAAGTAATTCTTAAACACAACTTCACATGTACAAACCATAAGAAACATTATATAAATTATATAACAATTAAGAATTTCTTCTGTTCAAAGGAGTTAATAAAGTTAATAAATGACAGAATGGGAGAAATAATTTATAATTGTTTACAATCGCCACGAGATTAATATATGACTTATAAAAAGAACACTTACAAATTTATAAAATGACAGAATAAAGAAGTGAAAAATCAACAATGAATATTATATGCAGTTTAACAAAGTAATCCACAATTAAGCATGTGAAGTCTCACTTAAAATAATTGCTAACAAGGTTGAAAGTTACGCCACTTGAGATATTGTTTTGTATACATAAGCCTGACAAATTAGAGGGCTAAGTAACGCTAAGCATCGGTGAGAATATGGACTTCTTGCACCCTGCCAGTGGGAAAGTAGAGTGGTACAGCCATTAGGGAGTACAGTCTGGCAATCAGTAAGCAAATTAAGAAAATGCATAATCATTCTGTCATCTAGAAATTCCACTCTTGGACATATGGTATAGAAGTCAAGGCTAGTTATCAAATATTTCTGGCTCTCAACCTTCCAGGTACCTGGTAAGATTGAACAGATTTTCTCTTGCACCTTGGAAAATTGGTAAGGTCTTGTGATTTGATTTGGCCAAAATGTGAGCAGATGATTGCTCCCTTGCTACTGCTGCAGTGGTAGTGAAGCAAATGTCCAAATGAAGTCTTTGTCAGTCCAGATCCTTGGATGGCTACAAAGACCATGTCACCTATGTTAAGAGCTATGTTGGATCTCCAACATGAATAAAAAATAAA
>NW_003852397.1:46834470-46835474 GCF_000181295.1 Otolemur garnettii | reverse complement strand
AGATTAAATTATGAGGAATAAAAATAAAGTAAACCCTAAAGAACAAAATGACCCTGGATAGACTAACAACAATGCAACCTAAACAGGATAAGTATTAATTCAACTCTGAGCCTGAAATTTGAAAAGAGAAAAAAATGCCAAATAGCATTCCTACTGTCTCACCCAGAAAAATGTAAGGAAGGCACTTTGTAAAGCAGATGATCCCTTGGCTAACATAAAACTGACTCCAGTAGTTGGAGTAGAAGTTCAATATATAGGAAAAGAATTTTTTAAAAAAGAAAACCACTATTTCTCTGTGTGGCCCAAATACATCTCTGCTACTTTTAGAAAGTCATCACCTTCATTACATTTTTTTTTGATTTTCCTCTAGAATCACCTGGAAATATACTTTTACTAATGCGTATTTTTAAAATGCACTTTTATTATTGTCTCTGTAATAGATAAGATTGCTGACCAGTACTACTCATTCTGTCCAGCTCCCACTGTCTCCAGCATTGCCATGATGAGAATGTCTTTCCCTACCCTTTGCCTTTGAACTTAACCATATAATTGCCTCAGTCAACTGGATGCCAACCAACATTACACAACCAAAGGCTTTAAATGTGTTCATGTAATTTGGCCTGCTCTCTCACACTTCCACCTTTGTCATGAGAGAAGGTCCCTTCTGGGGCTCCTTGGAACTCAAGATGAATTCACGTGAACAGACTGAGCCAACGAGCAGTAAGGAGCCAAGTCCAGCTGCATCCTTGGCTCAAAATAGATGAGTGGAGTCAAGTAAGCCCAGTGTAAATTAGCAAAATCTACACTAAGTAGTAGATGCACGAGTCATTGGTATTTTTTGTTAATTTTTAATTATTATGGGCACATAATAGATTAGTGTTGTTTTAGGCCTTATATTTGTGGTCGATTTGTTACACAGCAACAACTAACTGATACAGACACTGACATTAATTGCTCCTTAATAATGTAAATGTATTTCCTGTAAAATGAATTCAAGTTTCCTG
>NW_003852397.1:46796781-46833953 GCF_000181295.1 Otolemur garnettii | reverse complement strand
CACAAGCAAACAACTACCTCACTCTAGAGCTATTTTCTCATCTATGCATTGCAACTTGTAAAGGATTAAATGAGACTGTTACCAGGGACACATCTTGTTTTGCCTGCCCCCAAACATCATTTCTTCTGAGAATGACATTCATCTTATGTGGGAGTTTCTCTTTTCAGTGCCATAACCACTTGATTCTCCTAGGCGTGTAAGATAGTCCTATTATAGTCACCACTACTTTCCCCGTTTCAACCATAAATCAGCATGCTGTGGCAGTCGTCTAAAAGGAGAGCCAGTGAAGCTGGAACTCTAAGAAATGCAAAACTAAAAGGAGAAAGAAGGTTTTGTTGGCATCTAAGTTCCTAGTTCCAGATGTTTCTGAGATCATTTACATCCTTCCCCACCTGCAGCTTGACTTCTAAGCCAACACATCCCCTCATTGAGTGTAAGCCATATAAAGTTGACTTTAATTCATTTGAAAGCAAAATAATACAGGTCTCAAACAAGGTTTCTTCACAATTTCTAGATTCTTCACCCCCAAAAGTTTCAAGAACAAAATCTACTAGATTAAAGGCAGGTGCAGTGGCTCACACCTATAATCTTAACACTCTGGGACACTGAGGTGGGTGGATTGCCTGAGCTCACAGCTTTGAGACCAGCCTGAGCAAGAGCAAGACCTCATTCTTAAAAACAGGCAGGTTCCTGTAGTCCCAGCTACTCGGGAGGCTGAGGCAAGAGAATCGCTTGAGCACAAGAGTTTGAGGTTGCTGTGAGCTATGAGGCCTCAGCACTCTACCCGGGGCAACAAAGTGAGACTCTGTCTCAAAAAAAAAACAACAAAAAAACTACATTTGGAGGGCCCCAGATGATTCTCAGCATACAGAAAATGCTTTGAAAGAAACAAATATTATCAATACTTGGAAAATCCCTGTTGAAAAAGAGGTCCTTTGTCTCTGACTTTGGAATCAGCAGAGAATGCTTTTGAAACTCCAAAGCCTTTGTAGCTGCATTGTAAAAGGATAATTACTCTTTGGTTTATCTAACAAGTACAGAATCATTGAAAGGCAAGTTTATTTTAACGCTACTAAGTTGTTTCCTATCATTCATGAGGTAGGCTATGGTGTAACCTAGCTGGATATGAGAAAAGGAAAAAAAATCTCTCTGACAGTGAACAGCTTCTGTGAGACAGGGTGGGTGCTCCCATGGTCAGGCTGAGGGTTGAGACTTAATCCACTGAGGTCTCCTGCAGAGCTGCAGTGCTCTGGCCCTGTCTTCAGACTCTAGATGGTGGTTCCAGAAACCTTTGGGACTAACATGCTGAAATTACGGCTGTAGTATTTCATTCTCTTCCAGGTTCTTATTCATTCTTTACCGAAGGGCAGGCTTTATACATTGTCCTGAGCCCTTTGAATATTTCCCAGGCACACCGTGGTTCTGGAAATTGGCTTTTCTGTATACAAATTAGGTAAGAATGAAGCTCACTCTCCTTAGTCTTAATTCATACGACATCCCGAGCGTCCATCCTGAGCCCTTCTGAAGGTTCACTTCTATCAAGCTGTCTTTTTGTTGGTTGCATCTTTCAGCTTAGACAGTATCTTTTCCCCTTCCTACAGTGAAATAGCTAAAACCTGCTGCAGTAATGAAATAATTTTTTTCATCTATTTATCATATATACTATTCACTGCCAACAATAATTATGCTTCACAATTTCTTCCCCAGAATCTCAAAACTCAGTAAAAACATTCATCTTCCAGCACTTAATAAGTAGATAGCACCTAATTAGTTTTAGTATCTCAGATGCTTTGGAAGAAAAGCAGCTTATTAGAAGGAATTTCTAAACATCCATTAAGCCTAGTTACACTCCCTGTGAATGCTAAAAACTTTTCAAATTTTTTAGTACATAAATGCTGAGAGATTTAGAATTACTTGTCACACTACCAAACAATGTCAGTAAAGCAGGGAGTGAATTCTAATTTTTGACCCATTGCTTTCACTGTAGAACTCCACAGAAGGCCTTTTAATGGTGGACAAAGGAGCACGAGGCAGCCCTTTGCATTATGTGATTTGGTGCTTGACGTCTTTGATCTTGTGTGTCTGCTACAGTTCTTTTATCATTACAATGGAAAATATTGACAACCCAATGCAGGAATGTGTTCAATCCAAAATAAAACACATGCAGGAGCATTAGGACTGAATTCAAAATCCTGTTAATAAACATTACTGGCAGAGTACCTTACTTAATTAGCAAGTCAAACTTCTGCAACCTTCAGATGTGTGAAAATCTGAAAAAAGCCTTCAACATTTCCACACAAGCCTGCATGGTTTAGGATTACAGAAGGGCAAATTTTTCTGAAGGCATTTCCCATTTATAATGACAGACTGACACATTCAAAGCTCATTTTTCTAGGCAGGTATTTGCTGAATTGCTGCTTCATGCACTTTGAGACATAAAGTTTCCTTGAATCAAAATGAGATTGCTTAGTAGCCACAGAACCACTCCAGGAGACTTAGTCCCAAAATACCATCCAACCACAGCACCTCTTCTTGCTCAGAGAAGAAAAAATCAAGTGGTTAGTTCTTCCCTTTTTTTCTGTTAAATTCCCTTATTTTCATGATCCTCTTTCTAGAGAATCATGCAAGGATGACCTTAACCCAAAGCCATCAGCCAATCTCTGCATAGTCAAAAACACACCAAATATACTCCCCAACAATATTTTAACTTCAGATGGGCTTTTCACAAACATGTAGCAGTCATGTTTCTATCATTAAATTTTGCAAGGGGAGGCTTTAAACTTTGTAGAAAATGTAAAATAGTCTAGTACTGGGCCAAATTAGAAGAAGAAAAACATAATATTGTCGGATAAGGGAGGGAAGCCAGAAGCAAAATTATGTTTACTAACAAAATAATTAATACGATGTGGAAGATTAATTTAGTTATATATTTAAATGGCTTAGTCATTCTTTTTGGAAATCATAAAATATTATTTATTTTCCTCATATCCTTTGATTTTGGTTTTGTGGTAAGAAGGTTTAACATGAAATATACCCCCTTAGCCAGTTTTAATAATTTCTTAATTGCTGGATGAAAACAGAAAAATTGCGATCACTACCCAGAGTCCCTGGGAAGGCTCAGGAGGGTCAGTTTTAGCCTTAGATGCTTACTCAGCCTCAGAGCTATGTTGTCTCAAGAGATAATTGTTAGATAAGAAGCTTATGTTGCTATTCAAATGCTTGTGGAAGCTACGGTAAAACAGAGAAGTGGGTTAAACTGTTAGGAAACATTTGCTTCCCTCTCCCCACAGTCTCTTCATACACAATTCCTCAATTCAGAAGCCTGAAAGCCATCACTTGGTAAGGCTAGAAAGTGAGAGCCTGGAAAGCTGATGCCTTTGTTACTCCTAATTGTGTCTCCCCAGCAGTACCTTTGCAGCAGTCCCTGGCCCAGGCTGGAAAACTCACTTAATACTCCTCAGCAGTGTAACAAGAGGAAACAGGGGGAGGGAAATCACATTTTCACATGAGAAATTATGATCAGCTGTGATCCTCTGCCAGCCCATGAATTTCAAATGGCACTCCATTTTCCAATGCACTATTTCAGTCCTAATCAGCCAGTGGAGAGCAGCCATGGGAGTTATACTTCACAAGCACTTTGGCTTACTGAACACTCACAGGAGACTGAAAGCGAGCTTTCAGCTGATAAAATTTGCCCCTCAGAGGACAAAGGGAGCAGAAGTAAATCTGTCTGTACAGGCCTAGCATTTGAAGCAAACTAAAGTGTCGCTTGCAAGCATTTGATTGTCAGAAGCTCAGGGCAAAGCTTGAATTTTCAATAGGTGTTGACTTGGGGTATCCTCTATATCTGAAGGGGACAGAATTTCTCATTGCATTACCGGATTAGAAATGGACAGACACACTTAGTTAGCTTCTTGTGCTAGAGAAACAGCAGGAGAGACAAGTCTTGCTTCCTATAGCCACCTTGGAAATTTGATTCCACAGAACCCACATACTTGTCCTACATGAATCCCAACAGGCAAAAATGTAGGTAGATTTCATCATGGGCTTAATATAGCTAAGAGAGTTTTCCAACATCCAGCTTCTAAGTAAATAATCTTGTGGAAGTAACACATCTAAATGTGATTAACCACTGTTTTCCATTTTGGTTTTGTTTGTTTTCCATCTAAAGGGTAAAAATGTCTGAAGGGTATTGTCAAATTAATACTTTAAGTCATATTCTGCCTTATTGAAAAATCAATAATGTCCACTGTTAGTCTTAAAAATCTCTTCTGGTTACAAAAATAGAAAGCCTAAAGCTAGCTGCTTTAGGTTATTGTGTTTATGTCCCAGGCATGCACGCACACTTGCTGGAGTGTAGTCTATGGCGCCCTCTGGTGGAAAGGAATCACTATCTTGTCTCTTAACGTTTAAAACTTGTCAATGTTTAGAGAAATCTAGAATTTTGTTTTTTCACTGACAAGAATACTTTTGAATACTGCTCGTTTTCTGTTGATATGTATAGAATTTGAGACTTATATGAATATATTTTTAGATATGCTTTTTATAAGAATAAATACATTAAAAAGATTTCTGATAACCCTAAATTCCATAGTTCTAGAAGTAGTAAAACTTCTAAACTTTTTGATAGCTAGGTTTTATGGTTTGTTTGGTGTTTTAACAAAATAATCTCAAATTTGCTACCAACAAAAAATACCTACTTAAATGAAACCCCTGGAACTGAAGATGTCAAACGGGTAAAATAACTATAACAAATGAAACCTATTATAACAGTTCGCAAGGTTGATTTACAGCCTATTTGCTCATTTCACAAGGTCTGTTGGTTTGGCCTCCATTAATAAATAAAACAGTACTGTTTCTCCTCCCTCCTTCTCTTCCTTCCTTCCTTTTTTCTTTCTTTCGTGAACACAAAATTTGCTTTTAGAAAAATATAATATTGGTTTCTATAGCAAACGCCAGTCATCTTCCTCTACAAAATGTACAAAAATGACACCTCTGAAAACAAGGTTGAAGGAAAAATACCACTTCATGCTTCTCAAATTTGGAGAAAATTATCTACTTAATAAAATCTTTGAATCTGATCAGAGGAGACTCAATAGAATATAAAATTCTGAATCACCTCAGAAAGGCAAACTGTGTCTTTGAGAGAGTGATGATCAATAAAACAGTGTAGCCAAATGCAATTGGAAATATTTGAAGACAATTGTACATAAAACTGTTTCCTCTGAAAAACAAAGTTTTAATAAGAGGATGCACTGGTTGAGAGAAAAATTGAAAGTTGTCTTAAGGATCTAGACAAAGAACTTGAGGCTCAGAAAGATCAAATATCCCAGCCAAGTTCTCTCAGTAGGAAGCCCACTGCCCACTGTTGGCTACAGCTCCCGGGTCTAAGGCTAAAATTTGAACACTTCCCCCTTGTCAGGGTTTCTCTCCATAAGAACAAGGACTAGGTAATACTATGTATCTGACTAGGCAGATGTGTACAATCCCCTGTCTAGTGTGCCCTTGCTGTGTCTTCACCCCTCTTGGCACCATGTCATACTGTCTTGAATCACACTCAGATTAGTTGAAAATTCTCACACACATACACTATGGAGTGAACCCAATGAACCTTACTAAATAGGTTACTGGTTTTATCCTCCTTATAAGACTGGTGCCAGGCAACCATCAGGCCAATGACATAGTCTGGTCACATGAAGAGGTCTTACGCCACTAAACTTTCAGGTTTAATAACTGATTCTACTTTTATATATTTTATTCCCACTCAGAAACCTTTTGGTTATAATGCGGGCTCCCATTTCCTCCAGAAGCAAAAAAGTCTGATTATATGGTCACAAGAATCAAGTCTCCATAATGATCAGTGTGTAATTTCATTCAACAAATAGGTCTTTTCATTTTGTGTCAATGTGTTCATTCTTCCAAACATGCAAAAATTATCTGTGGGGAGACTTCCAGTTTCCCTCAGGATAATTCTGCTTGAATACAAATTTTTCTACTTCACTTCCAAAGTCTGTACATACCACCTAAGAGAGAGAGAGAGAGGAAATATTAAAACCCATGCTTATAGCATCACAAGGAAAGAAAACACTACAACCTTCAGTTTATATTATATATAAGCACCTCAGGAGCCCATGCCCAGGTGAGGAGTCAAATAAATATTTCTCAGCAAAGAGGAAGATGCAATTGCAATGGGAAACTCTCTCTCTCTCTCTCTCTCTCTCTCTCTCTTTCTCTCTCTCCCTCTCTCTCATCATTCTGGGGAAGCCAGCTGCCATGCTCTAAGGATGCTCAAAAAAGCCCAATGAAGAAGGCTGCATGGAGAGGAACTGAGACCTCCAGCTAACACCCAGAGAGCAACAGAAGCCTCCTGTGAACAGCCATATGAGGGAGCTGGGAAGATAATTCTCTAGCCACTGTCAACTCTCCAGGTGACCACAGACCTGGTCCATTTGATTGCTACCTCATGAGAGGCTCTGAGTCAGCAGCACCCAGCTAACTGCTCTCAAAGTCCTGATCCACAGGAACAATAATCTAAAAAATCTTTGTTGATTTAAGCCACTAAATTTTGGTTCATTTGTTATACAGCAATAGGTAACTAATATATCACGTAATAGATCAAATGGAAAGGATTTGTAAGTGCCTAAGATCCAAAGAGTTCATCTTGAGAAAGTACTGCTTCTGGAAGAGATGGAGGTATCTCCGTAGGAAAAGTCATCCCTTAGAGGCTTGGTAGTGAAGAGAAATAAATAAACAAGTTTGTAAGTTAAGAATCTTTCAGAAACAAAAAAGAATTAGAGAATCAGAACACACTGGCCTCCCCATCTCCCAAACACTCCATTAAATAACCTGCTTTTCACTGTGCCAACCAAAGAGTGCATTCTTGAACTTGGAAACATCATAAACCACCTAAATCCCAGGCTTTTCATCTCAGAAACACATGGTATTATTCACCCAGGGAAATTTAGGACATTTAAAAATAAATAGAAAATGGAGAACAATAGTAATATAAAGCTATATGAGAAGAAAGTGGAACATGAAAATCAAATCTCATCAGCTAATGAAAATGTCCCAACCAGAGAAGCAGATAAAACCTATGAAATAGCTCTCTGTTATGAATTAAGTAACTTACAGTACGCATTTGTAAATATGAAAGTACATCTTGGATTAGAAAGTAATTCAGACTACAAACAGGCCAAAATAGGAAGATGTTATATGAGACTTGATCAATTCCAAGAAATACCTTGAAGACGAGGGAAAAATTATCTCATAAATTAAGGGTAAATTATAAGTAAACTAGGTACTGTAGTATCAACTACAAATAGAAAAGACATTAGGCGTGAAGAAAAAGAACAAGAAGGTCATAAGGGAAGTGATACTGAGGATAGGAAGGAGATCCAAGAAAAACAAAACAGTGAAACAAACTAATATTGTAAAGTATTACCAAAGGGAGCTTTCCAGAAATAGAAAAAGTTTAATCTACATATTGAAAAGAGTCACCATTAACAAAAGGATCAATGTTGGGACATATCCTAGGAAACACAGTAGATGTAAATTCTGTACACATTTTAAAAATACGTTACTGTAGGAAAAAAGATAACATTGTATGAAACATAAAATCAGTAGTGTGTGGACAGTAGTGTGCAAAATAAAATAATAATGATGCAACAATTTGAAGACATTCAAGAGATGGATATATGACTCACGATTTTATATCCGGCCACTGTCTTTTAAGTATTAAGGCTGTAGAAAAACAAATTTCACCACTCAAAAGCTTGAGGAATATTATTCTCATGAGCCTTTCCTGAAGAGTGCAGTAGAGTAAGAGCTTCAGCCAACTGAGGAGTGACTAGGAAAGCCTGGAGAGAAGGATGAGGCTTAAACTTGGAAGAAAGGAGAAAACTGAATAACGTGTTTACAGTTTATCACTGAAGGCATGCTATTTGGAAGCCAAGCGTTATTTTTTTAATTTCATAAACCAAATGGTAGAGTCCATAAAATTAAAATATGATGATGATGATGATAATAGTAATAATGTGTTTAATTCTATCAACTATTAGATGTCATCAATAAATAGCATATTGTGTTTATTGTTGTTATTATTTTTTATCTGGCCTGATAGTATTTTGAAATAGCAAAAATTAAATGCCTCTAACTAGGGCATATCTGTCCACATTCCATAGGGTCTGAATCTTACAACTTCACTCACGTGACATTACCTCCCAGATCCCCGAAGGCATTTTAGTTAAGGCTGGGGATCCTCTATATAATGATGAACAAAACGCGTAGGTTCTGTTGTCAAGAAGCTCACACATCTATGGAGGAAGGATTTTGAAGAATGTACTCAGGAAAATTCTACTTTAGTGAACCATCCTTAGCAACACCATCTATTATCATGTGGATTTCCATATTTCCATTAGTACTTCTAAGCTTCTTGGATCATGATGGATTGAAGATTTAATGTCACCTTCATTTATAAAAATTAAATAGTTCTTATACCATTTATCATGAGACCTAAAAGAAAGAGCTTTTGCTGTGATGACAAAAGAAAGTAACAAGATCTTCATAAACAATTTTTTTTTAAACAAGCAATTATAGAGGACCTACCTACTATGTAAAGTAGGAAACTGTGCTGAATTCTACACATTCAGATAAGGACAAAGCAAGCCATCGTGGTAGACTCTAAAATAGTAGGTATAATGGAATGTACATCAACTAGGAATAAGTGAGCTGCTTTGCTAGGAGGATGATAATTCTTAACATGGGCTTCAAAGAAGTACAAAGAGTTTACACAGTTTATTAAAAGAAATCTTAAAGGTCAATGCATCAGACGCCCCTGTCTCTCTCCTACCTTCATCCTCTCAGCTTCATCTCTGATTCCTACCCAGCTTTAGCATAGTTGCATGTGAAATTGAATTTGCCTTGCCTGCCAGCAGCTCACTTCAGACATGTACAGCACATCTTCTGCTTTCTGTCCCAGAGTTTCTTTGGCATGCAAAGAGGTTAACGCGCACCCTGGGGAAACTTTTGGGGGTACTGCTTGCTGTTTCTTGCTGGAGACTCTTTTGTAGAAAATTCTTTAAGTTATTTTAGATGTTCCTCAAAAGATCTGGTTAGAAAGAGTTGCTATGGTGGTTACCAACTCAATAACAAACTTGGTGTTTTTGTTTTGGGTTTTTGTTTTTGTTTTTTTTTTTCTTTTTGCAGTTTTGGCCGGGGCCAGGCTTGAACCCGCCACCCCCAGTATATGGGGCCAGCGCCCCACTCCTTGAGCCACAGGTGCTGCCCATTTCCTCCTTGTTTTTAGATTTCCTACAGGGGTCCTCAAACTTTTTAAACAGGGGGCCAGTTCACTGTCCCTCAGACCATTGGAGGGCCAGACTGCAGGCCCCGGGCTGCTAAGCAGGACAGGCAGCTGCGGCAAAAACACCCAGCAGGCCAGATAAATGTCCTATGTGGGCTGCATGTGGCCCATGGGCTGTAGTTTGAGGATGGCTGTGTCTAGTTCTTCGCTCCTGTTTCCAAGAGTCAACTCCAAATAAACCCCCTGCACATAAGACCTTGTTACTGGGTTTTAGGGTACCGAGACTAGGCCAGTCAACAAGGTTGACAAGAAAAAGTCCCACCCCAAAAGTAAAGTACTAAAGTAATTATGGAAAATAGCATGGAAGTTCCAAGCTATAAATAGAGCTACCATATGATCCAACAATCTCACTGCTGGGCTTATATCCAAAAGAAAAGGAGTCAGTATACAGAGGAGGTAGCTGCAGCCCCAAGTTTGCTGCTGCACCATTCACAATAGACAGGATGAAATCAACCTGTCTATCAGCAGACGAATGGATAAAGAAAACATGTCATAAATACACAGTGGGGTATTATTCAGACATAAATTGAATAAAATCCTGTCAATGGCAGCAACACGGATGGAATTAAAGATTATTCGTTTAAGCGAAATAAGCCACACACAGAAAGTCAAGCATCCCATGTTCTCACTCATATGTGGGAGCTGAAAGCAGAGTTCGTGGAGGTGGAGCGTGGAATGGTGGTTGCCAGAGCCTGGGAAGGGAAGGGGAGAGAAGGGATGAGGAGAAGTGGGTCAATGGGTATACAAAATACAGTTAGATAGAAGGAATAAGTTCTAGTACTTGACGGTATAGCAGGAAAACTATAATTAACAATAATTTGTTGTATATTTCAAAATAGCTAGAAGAATTGTAGTGTTCTCAGTACAAAGAAAAGATAAATGTTTGAGGACCCAGATATCTCAGTTACCTGGATTAGATCATTATGCATGGTATACATGTATAAAAATATTTATAACATGTCTAACAAGCAACCTTGCATCTCTGAACCTTAACACATGCAGGTCCCTATTTTGAGTGTAGCGATTCTTACACATGCATGCATTTGTGGCACTTTATCAAAATTTATCTTCTTGGATCTCATCCTGAAAGTATGGTGTTAGACTCGTCTAAGGTTTTTCTGATGTTCAGCCATGGTTGACAAGCACTGGTCTAGAAAGCCCAATCTACTGCCCTGTTCTTATCCAGCACCATCATTTATCTATTCATTCATAATTTGCTAACACCCACCTCTATGTCAAGCACGGTGCTAGAAACTTGGGCTAAGATAAGGAATAGAACTAGGTCCACTGGGGTGCTCTAAACTTTTATTGAATTTTACTGCCTCTGTAAAACCCTTCCAACTCCTCAAACTACAATTAACATCCACTTTTCATCCCTCTCCCTATGACCAGGAGAGTCATTTCTGATTATCCCTCAGTAATGTAGATTCACCTTGCTGCAGAATTTACTGCATTGCACTCAGACGGTTTACAGTTCTGTTCCTTCTGTTCCACTATGAGTTCACCAGTACAGGAATTGAGCTCAGTATTGTGATTTTCTCAATAATGTTGGAAAAAAGGAAGGGAGGGAGGAAAAAAAGGAAGGAAAGAAACTAGTGAGGAAAGTAGATAGACCACTGTGAATTTCCCAGACACTGTCCTTAAACCAGGTGCTTGGCATCATGCTTTAATTCAGCTGAACAGGAAAGAAAAACAGGTTTTACATAATTACAAGGTGGGTACTCTCAACAGTCATGACATAGTTATTAATGGGTTACATAATCAAGTAATAATTATATAATTGTTTTATGATATATCCATATGATAATATGATACTTATATTCATAAACTAATAGGTAATTATAATAAATCATAATTAATCCTCCCAACAATCGGGAGAATGAACTTATGGGTATTATCATTTCCATTTTAAAGATAACTACAAACTGAAAGAGATGAAGAGTCTCACCCAAGGTCACACTTACTTCTTAGTAAGTGGAGTATCTGCAGCTTGAACCTGAAGTACCCAATGACAAAAAAGGCCCAGAGTTTCATTTTTGTTTTGTTTTGTTTTGCTTGTTTGAGACAGTCTCACTCTGTTGCCCCAGGCGAGAGTGCTATAATATCATAGCTCACAGCAACCTCAAACTCCTGGGCTCAAGCAATCCTCAGCTTCCTGAGTAGCTGGGACTGTAGGCACGCCCCACCACACCTGGCTAGGTTTTCTATTTTTAGTAAAGATGCAAAAGCTGGTCTCAAACTTCTGAACTCGAGGAATCCTTCCGTGTCAGCCTCCCAGAGTGCTAGGATAACAGTTGTGAGCCATCATGCCCAGCCCACGGCCCAGAGTTTTGCTGAACTTGCATATAGACTGCTAAGATGTATGAATATATGTTTGTAGACTTTCCCCTCCACTGAAACTTCTCAAAGATAGAAATAATGTTTGTTTCATCATTTCTAGGATAAGAGTCAGTGTTTAACAACGTTACCATCAGGAGAGGAATAAATTCTTCAAGGGACCTTTGGTCTGTTTCTTTTGATTTCTGGCATTAAAGATCTCTGTAGTCCTGCTAGAAATTTTCCATCAAGGTTATTTTCCAAGTTCTTGTGGATGACTTTGAAATTTAAATTTTCCCATCATCTTCTGGAATGAAGGCTGAGGTTAAAAGGCATGTTTCATTTTCTGCTTTTCCCCATGGCCTTCAGTGTCTCTTTTATTCTTACCATTATTCTTTCCCTCATCTGTGATATATCTGAAAAATGTTTTGCTTGTATCTCCAGCCAGCTCTCTTCTTCCCATTTCTCACTTCTTTAAGCTTCTAAAGCTGCATTTTCCCTGCGGAACTTATGCCAACTATAATTATTCTGCACTGTTTGGGAAAGGCTTAGATTTGTTCCATAGGTTGTTTCTTTAGCCTTAATAAGTACAGACACTTATTAGCTGGCTACAATTTCATTCTCCCCTCTGTGGGTTGCACTTCATTGCTCATTAATGTGTAAATCATGGATTTCTCTAATTACATACTGTAGCCTTTTCCTTTCAACTCAGGGCTTGCAAATTAGTAAAGGGCTGGGACCCTGATAGAAATGTCTAGAATGGTTTCTTCACACACATTTGGGTATGCTACTGGGACAGAGTAAATTTAGCTGCAATGCATGTTTGTCTGTGTGGTTGGCTATTCTGAAAGTTCATTTTCTCTTTGATTCTGAGGTTACCAACACAATAGAGTGTAAGGAAAACACACTTCTCAAGAACCTCAGCCTTGCAAACCAAAAACTATAAATTCAAATGAGCTAATCACATGTTCACTAAATACTATAGTAATTTTTACATTTCTCATTAATTTCGCTTATCTTCTGTCTCCTAATGGTCTGTTTGTGATTCTGATAAAAAGCCTGAAATGCTTTCTTACTTGAACATAAACTTATTTTATTTGAATCAACCATCAAATTATTTGGATCATTTTGTATATGGAGAAATATATAAAACTGATTATAATTAGGGTTATTTTTAAAAATCTTCTAATGAATGAAAACCAAAATATATTGTGTCTTCTTACCCAGGTAGTCTTGGGCCCAGCAGCACTGGTGTCAGAATCTCAGGCCCGCAGCCACTGTCTGGACTACAGAATCATAATTTGCACCATTTGCATTATAACAAGATCTCCTAGTGATTCTATGCACATTAAAGCTTATGAAGCACTGTTCATTATCATAGAGCCCTTCAAAATACTTTGCTTTGAAATGTATGGATAATTCAACCAAATTTCTGTTTTAAAAAGTAACTAGATAGCATTTGTATAAATTCAACCTACTAAAAGAATTAAATTTCCAAGAGAATTTTTCAGCCACATTACTTTGTTCCCATAAGAAGCACGGTTTAAAAATATTCATCATATGATAACATTCAGGTTTGTTTCTGTTTCATGGTATTTGTGTTGGCTGAAACTTAATGCAAAAAGGATTACAAGATTGATGAAGAGAAGGATGGCACCACTGAAGAGGGTATAATCATTAAAACAAAGCTCAGTTTCTCAAGCAGTAAGAATAAAGCCATGACAAGATAGAAATTTTATTACCAAATATTTAGGTTTCCAACTTAGGTATTTTTGTGTGTTTTACTAAATGAGTACTAATTTTGTTCTCCTTTTGAAGGAAACATCAAATGAAATCTTTCGTTCAAGAGCTGCTCTGAGTACGTGGTTTGCCATTCTGATTTTATCTTTTTTGAATTATGTTTTGAGTATGTGAACTGATTAGGCAAAGACTCAAGAGAAGCTAAACATAGCAAAGGATAACTTGCTGTTAAATAACAAAGTATTATTCCGGGTCTCCCTATTTATTTTCCTTATCTCAGAGATAGAATTTTAATAACAAAAACAAAGAACTTCACAAAATCAGCAATCTTGCAAATAATTAGAAAATATTTATCAGCATAGTAAAAATAATTTAAAAAAATAGCTCTCTGCTCATTATCCAGAGTAATAGCATAAATGTAAGGTCTATGAAAAGAATAGCCATTAAAATTTACCAAATGATTGGCTAGAATGCAATAGGTATACAAACTCTCTCTCTGGAAAACTCCTAATAATCTTTTTTTTTTCCTTTCCATTAATAGAAAATTGTTTGTGGTCAAGGCTGGTTGGTGGCTAAATAAACAACCCAGTAAATAAAGTATAAGTATTCACTTGATATTTCTGTTGTATCCTTGTCAAATAACTTTATTACAAGTATTGATTCTTGGGATGTTGATCTAAGGAGGGGTACTGTTAAACATTTTTGTATGGAAAAATACTTTTGAGAAAGTTGATTAAATTTATCATACCGTGGGGCAGCATGATTTTATGCCACATGGCTCACTTTTATCCTTTAAGCTTATTTTTAAAAATGACTATATAGGGGCAAATGATGATACCTTTTCAGCATCTATCACGAGGGGTAAGGCTGACACTCCTGTAACAAAAGGCAGGTTAGCAAGAGAAAAACAAAATAAATTTCTTTGACCAAGTTTTATGAGAAATGAGAGCTCGCAGAAAGAGTGACCCAATGACCCAAGGAAAACTGTGCTTATGTGCTTAGGTTGGATAAAAAATGGATAATTCTGTAGAAAGAAATATAATTAGACAAAAAGAATATGATCTATCGGTAATAAACTGGGTTGGAGTGTCCATGAAGTCCTGTTTGTTGAGATTCCTCTGGGCTGCTGTGCAGCGTTTCTTCCCCTGATCCCTGGCCATGGAGCGAGACCCTTCTGGAATGAGTGTCCATCTTATGACCTACTTTCAGGCAAGATTAGTCAGAAAATTCCTTTGTAACTGAAACCACACTTTATGAAATTAATATAGGGCTACAAAGTGGGGATTGTAGTAGGGACCTGAACTCTGCAAAGGTATGGTTGTAGTTAAAATATATGCAGGGTGGCGATAAACTTCACATACAATTTTAAATTTAAACTTTCATTTAAACATTATGGACACACTACAAATTATCCATTTAGCCAGAATGGATAATTATGTAGAAAGACATATGATTGGACTAAAAGGATATGCTCTACTGGTAATAACCTGGCATGGAGCACCCAACAAGGCCTGTATGTTCAGTGTCCTCTAGGCTGCTGTGTGGTGTTCCTTCCCCTGATCCCTGGCCATGGAGTGAAACCCTTTGGAATGAGTTTCCCTAGTTTTCTTTCCTATAATTTCTTACTACTCAGGAGTCCTATAGCTGATGGTCATTAAGATTCTTAGTTTTCACAGCTATCATTTAATAAAAATTAAAAAAAGAAATTTAAGAAAAAGATTCTTAGTTTTCTTCAAGTTCTCAAAGAGCCTTTCATCCTTGTGGAACTTAAGGCTAATTTTTGAGGTCTCTTTAGGCCTTGCATTTTGTGGACCTGCTGTGTGACCTAGACAATGGTGCATGCCAAGGAACTGACTTGACTGGTCTTGAGACTCCCCCACCCAGGAACTGACTCAGCACAAGAAGATAATTTCTATAAACCTATGATTTTATTTCAAACCCAGAAATTCAGAAGCCCTTTCTCCCTTGGCTGGGTACAGTGGCGCACCTGTAATCCCAGCACTCTGGGAGGCCAAGTTGGGTGGATTTCTTCAGTTTAATACCAGCCTGAGCAACATCGAGACCCTATTGCTACTAAAAATAGAAAAATAGCCAAGCATGGTGGTACACACCTGTAGTCCCTGTTACTCAGGAGGCTAAGGCAATAGGATCACTTGAGCCCAAGAATTTGAAATTGCTGCGTTATGATGATACCATGGCACTCTACCCAGGGCAACAGAATAAGACTTTATCTCAAAAAAACAAAACAAACAAACAAACAAACAACAACAACAAAAAAAACCCAAAATCCTAAACCAAACCTTTCTCCCAAAGTTTGGGTGAGATGGATTTGAGAAATTTTTCTTGTCTCTTCACGTGGCACCTGCAATCTGAAAACTCTTTCTCCACTGTAAAAACCTGATCTCTCAGTGCATTGGTTTCCTCTTGAGCAATAGGCAGTGAACCTATTGGTCTATAACACGACTATGTATCACACAGAAAGGTGAGAAAGTCAGAGTGATCTTGTTTCAGAGGCCTTTTTTGTCTCCTTTAGTTCAAAATGCTTAGAGCCCCAATGCTGGATTTGATTCAATTTTCTGAGTAACCAAAACTACCTTCTCTCTTCCACATTTCTAGCAATTTCCCCAGGGCCTGGAGCTTTATGATATATATTATATTCCAATTTGATTCTGATTTTCTGAGCCCCAATGCTGCAAATCTCTTGATATTCCTCCTATCTAGTGATAAAGTCTGCTCCTATCCCTAACATCTGAATGGACTCGAGACTCTTTTGCAGCCAACTGAACACTTCAGAAGTGATGCTGTATGACTTTTGAATTTGATCTAAAAAAGTGATTCTACTTCTTCCTTGTACTTGGAGCACTGAGTAGCTCTACAAGACATCTGACTACCTGAAGAAACCATGTCACACAGTGAAGCCAGTGAGTAATGTATAGGTCGTCGAGCACTAACCTGTCTTCAGATCCTCTCAGTCAAGGCTTCTCAGCTGAGGCCCCAGGCAACATCAAGCAGAGAGAAGAACTTTCTGCTGTGGCCTCTCCAAATTCCTGGCCCACATGACTAATGAACACAATAAAGTTATGGCTTTAGATCACTAATTTTAAGGTGGTTTGCTTCACAGCCATAGTAACCAAACTTATCTTCTCTCTTCCAGCTTTCTAGCAAATTCCCCAGGGCCCAGAGGTTTGCTATATATATTATATTCTGAAAAATAACTGAGAATATATAGTTTTTTTACTGTAAGACCTTGAATTGGATCAAATCCAGACTTCTCCCAAATTGAATAATTTTCATAGAGCAATATTTGCATTGATCCCATATTACTATTAATAATTTTCTTTCAATTCTCACAACTTCTTGACTACATAACCTTATATTTAGTGGTACTAACCATGATATTAGAATTTTGAGGCTAACTTCTATTCTTCTCATATTATACTCATAACTAAAAATATGAAAAATTTATTTCTCTATCTTCTTTATCTAAATAGCATGCTCTATGTTACTAGTGTTACATGTACTCTAGTTTTAAAGATGATAGTCTAATACAAACCTTTATGGGATAGACAATACCCTCTGGTCATAGACTCTTTTTAAGATTGAAGAATGAGAAACATTCTCCCGTTTTGCCAACTTCTTCTCTTTGTTTGGGCTCTTTCTCAAAAGGCACATTTTGTCTTTTATATTTTGTCCAAATTTATGCATTTTACTCATTTTATTTATACTAAGTGAATTTTATACCTCACCATCCTCACATACATTTGAATCCATCTATGATGATAAACTGCTCCCTCAACTGTTGATTCTGAGCTTTACAAAAGTTGTCGCTGTCTTAACTCTTCTCTCAAATTAAGGCAGAGGGAGCTTTAGAACACATTTCTGTATATATGAACAATGCAATAGGATACATGATGTCAAAAATAATGCTGAGGCACAGGGCCACTAAGACTGTGCTGTTGGGACAAGGACCAGGGGGTGAACAGTTTATTATTGGCCTATTGTAACTACAAAGATTGAGAATCAGCATCATAAAACTTTTATGATAAATTAACATAGCACTTTAATGTCATTTGAACCTAATAATAATTAAAAATTGAGGACTCGAACTTTATGTGTCTGTTTTATTTTTTTTCTAGTAATAAGTTTTTTTGTTGTGCTTTACAAAAGTATTGGCTTGCAATGGACTAGAATTTTTTTAAAAAACCCAAATAATACATTATCACAGATAGTTTGAGAAGCATTTGGTTAAAAAAGTAAATAGAAGATAAAACATTCTTTTAAAAAGAATTCAGAATACTATAAGAATATCATCTCTTTAAAAAATATATAATTTATGGACATTCTAGGGGGAAAAATGGGAAGAAGAATATACATTAACATACACCAATGTTCTAGCATTAATTATCACCGAATGGTGGAACAGGACCAAAAAACGCATATCATAACCAGAAAGTTGTTTAAAAAGAAAGTCAAAATATTTGTTTACCTACAGTTGACTCTCTTACTCTGTGTCTCTACTTCTAACTCTGTAAGACTTTCAGTAGTTGTAAATACAATCACTACAGTCATGCTCACAATTAGCTTCATATTAAATTCATTTTATAGGAAAGCTTTCAATTAAACACAACATTGTTGGAACATAATGTTTATAAACATTTAGGAGAAGCATAATAAGGCTTTCAAACACAGCTAGAAACATGTTTAGTCATGCCTTGATCCTAGATTTTCTAAGTTTCTTATTAGCAGACGCAGTAAAATACTGTTTCTGTCAAGATTTTCTTATCTACCACCAGTGATACCCAAAGTAATTCTCATACATCAAATGTGTTCATTATACTAAAACTCAGAAACACACTCATACATAATTGGTACTCCTCTTTGTGGCTAGAATCAGTATCTTGATTCTGTATCTTAGCTGTATCTGTATCTTGATGATGTAACTTAGCTGAAGGAATAGTGAAAGGCAAATTTGCAGTTTGAGTTTCAATGGTCATTCATCAGCTGGTTCTACTTTTGGAGATGTTTTAAGAATCAGATATTAAATATAAAAGAAACAGAATAAAAACTCTATTTTACATAAAGAGAGTTTTACAGTAATCCATAAGATTATTTTTAGAAATTTATAAATGCATTTATAAATTATAAATATAATGCACTAATCTCCTGAATCTGCTATTTCATTGCATAAAGTCCTGCTTGCACTTGAGATAGATATGCTAGTCAAGGGATAAATTTCTTTAAAAAATTCCTTTCGAAGTCACTCCTCATCCACTTGTAATCGGGCTTCTACACCAATCCACCACAGCCATATTCAATAATATTATTCAATCTCTTCTTGAAATTGACTTTTTTCTTATTTCCTATAGTATTGTACTACTCCATCTGGCCCCCAATTTTTTTTTTTTCTTAGCATCTTTTATTGGTTTCTTCTATTCCCTCAGACTTTGGGTGATCACTGCTCTTTTTTTGGTCCAATTTTATGTTCATTGTAGAAGGCAGATAGGCTGTTCTCTCTGCAGGGCACCTCACCTCAATCCAGGGAGCCGGAGGTGCCCTGAAAGGGCAAAGTCATTGCAAGTATCCCTGTGCACCAAGAGTCAGCAGGCAGGTGGGGCTAAACCTTTTAGCAGGGCTAAATCCTTTGAAGTCTTCAGATCAGCATTGAGGGAAGTCTAGGTATCTGGCCTGCATGGACAAAACCTACTTTCCCCCTCCTTTCTAAATATATGTTATCAGATATTCCTTTATCCTATGTTCCAGATTACTCCACCTTCCTGGGAACCAAACTTTCACTATAATCTTATTTTTTGATTATAAAAAAAAAAAAAAAAAAAAAAAAAAAACCCTGAGAGATTGGATCTGTGCTGCATCCCTTCAGTCTGCCACTCAGAGTGATACAATGTATGCCTCTCCAGGCTTCTCAGACTTTAAGTATTAACTTGATGTAGAGTCTCATTATTTCCCCCAGTGCCTCTCCCCTGTCAACTCCCAACCCAGGTTGGCCCACAGAACCTGACAATTCAGTTTTCATTCTCTCCCTGAGCCATTTTATTAAGTCTCATGGTGTTAGCCATCAGCCATCACCTAATGACCTACCCTTGTCTGTCTTCAATCCTCATACCTTCTCAAGCTTTGAGTTATTTGTACAATTACCTGCTAATTCAGAATGACTTAATACGGAGTTCATTAATCTTTGCCACAAAAGCTGCTCCTCTTCCACTAATCCTAGTCTCAGATTTAGGAAGAAATACATCCTTAGTGACTATAATCAGAACCTACAGAATCTTGTAAACTGTTTCCCTTTTCCCTAAATGCCATCCATTCAGCCACAGGGTCCTTCCAACTTCATTTCTCTACTTCTTGCCTTGTGTTGCATAACAGTCTGAAAATCTGAGTGGCCTCCAACAATCAATTTATTCATAGGTCTACAGAGTGATTCTCATTCTGTTGATCTAGGCTGTATTTAGCAGAGATGCTCTGCTTCAGACACAAGGCAGCTGTGCTAGCTTCAGACTGAGGGTAAGATTCAGGTGTGCTCCACTGTCTTTTATCCTCCTGAAATAAAAGGCTGCTTAGAGCATGTCTTATGGTGATGAAATAAGCTCAAGAGGTGAACTGTGCCATCACACTTCAAACCTCTGTTTATAACAATTCCACTATAATCCCACTGGCCAAAGAAAATTATATACTCAAGCCCAAAGCCAAAGGGTGGGAAATACACTCTACTTCTGGTGCAAAGTACATCACATGCCAAATGCTGTGTGTATATAATTCCAACACAGCAAGAAAGCTATAAATTAGAGATCAATAATTCAATTGACTATAATATCTTAAATATTTCTTACCTCTATCTTTTATCTCCATTCTAAAAAGAGTGTTCCTAGTTCATTACCCAATTATCTCCCCTCAAACTTTGAAGTATCCTCCTCCTGATCACACACCAGGTAAAACTGATCTTCTACAATGCAGCTAGAGTATGCAATAGAAAATACAATGTGGACTGTGTAACTCTCTTCGTTTTAGTTTTTCAGGGCCTCCCCATAGCTTACAAAATAAAATCCAGTCCTCAGCTATGCGGACAATAGTCTCCAGTGCATGCTCCTGCCTTTCTCCTTAGCTCTTTTCCTTAAACTCCTCTCTTAACTTTGTGTTTCAGAAATAATGAAATACACATAGCTCTGTATTTGCTATAGTTCCACAAATTTCCATGCTTTTCTGCTATTGCTCACATAGTCCCTTCTCCTGAAATATTCCCTTGTCTCCTTATTCATCTGGAAAATCTTTGCTTATATTTTAAGGCCTAGCTCAGACATTACCTTTTATATTTTCTCAAAATGTTTCAGTGCTTCATCATAGCCTTTACTATATTTTATTCAGTGGGTTAATCCAAAGTTATTTCTGTTCCAACACATCCCCAAAGAAAGTCAAGGGACACTCTTTCAGGGGTCTCCAAACTTGAATGGGAAAAAAAAATTCATTTATTTTTACTGATGTCCAAAAGAAAATTAGCATGTGCTTTAATCATGATTATAAGCAACAAATCACATTACTATTTGAAGTGCTTTCTCACCAATAGAAATCATCAATAATTTTTTATCGCATTATAACTTCTGCACATAATTCAATATTCCTGAAGTCTTTAAATCTTATTTATGGCATTAATAAAGAAGCTCATACTTTAGTATAGCCAAAAAAAAGTTTGATAATTTAAATGTATAGCTGCTTTATTTCATTCCCACACATTTTGTTTCTAAAAATATTTCCTGAGAAGATGGTATTGAACGCTAAGGAGATACCTGGCACTCAGGTAAGAGCCCTAAATGACGATTCTTTTTTGGCAGTTTGACACTTTCTTTGCAAATAGTAACAAGAGAATTCAAAACCTAGATTATCTGAGTCAAACTATTCATCTCATTTTAAAAATTTTTATTAGTGTTTATATTTTGGTTTTTGTTTGTTTGTTTGAAAGAGGTAATACATTCACAAAATAAAAAGGTGAAAATTGTGAAAAGTATACAGTAAAAAATCTTCTTGGAACACTAGTCTGCCCCATGGAACAAACCAGTGTGATGACTTTCTTGGCCCTATTCCCAGAGACTTTCATCCCTGTCCAAGCAGATTGTGGGTAGCGGTATGTATAAACACAAAAGAAAAATTGTAAAATATATCAACGCACATACAAATATACTCACAAACACAGATTCTCCTTCTTGCTGCTCTACTGATAGTGTGTAATGGATTGTTCTGTACCTTCTTTTATTTTTCAAAATAATAACCATCTCTTATATTAGTTCAAAATTACTGTTGAAGATTGAAGAAAGAACTCCTTAGCATTCAACTTCAGTTGTTTTTCCCACATTTGAAGTCAATATAATTACAAGCTAAATAAAAATTTAAAATCTAAATATAGCTCACCCTACACTATCTCAACTATAGGTTTATTTTTTCTTTTTTAGCTTGAAATCCTCAAATCCTCAACACAAATCCGAATATACCAGCCAATCAATGTAAGTAGCTTAAAGTAAATAACACAGGGCAGTCTTCTGGGTATTGCTAATAGAAGATGATTTTTTTTTTTTAAATTAAGCTATTTGAAGTTCAATTTCTCAAAAGTAAGTCTTGCATCATTGCAAAATACTTTAGTTTATGGTATTTTTATTTTCTGAGTAACTAAATCCAGAAGTGGATTATAGTATGTCTACTCAAGAAAATTTTATACAAGGTACAAAGTAGTGCAGTTGAAAATGATATAGTGAGAGTGTTGCTAAGGTAATTAAAAAATGATGTAAACTTTTATAGTTTAATTGTAAATGTGTGTTTTAAATTGTACATAGGAAATAAAAGAGTGAAAGAAATGAATTCTGCTGCTGTGAAATTATGGCAGGTAGGTATTTTCTCCTATAAATCATTTGCATTTTTCCAAATTCTCTATAATAATTATGAACAATCAGAATAATTTTTAAAAATTTAAAAAAATCAACAAAAATCAAAATTAAGAGCATCAAAGATATAGAGACAAAAAGACAATGAGCCAGAGGAAAAAAATAAAGACTCTATGAAATATCTGAATGCAGCCAGAAGAAAAAGGAAATTAATAAGAGTCTCCTTCAAAAAGAAGACTTTTCTAGTAGTTGAGATTGGATTCAACACCCTAAACAAGACACTGGGAAGTGTGAAAAAGAAAAGACCTCCTGCTTCAGGGGTGTACAGCAGTAGGGAAGCATCACTCTGGAAGACTATGCCTGACACAGACACAGATTCAAGAGCCAGGGTCTAAGGCATGCAGGGACCAGGGCTCACAACTACAGCAGACAGATTTTTTGTGAGGGATGTACATGTGCAGCCCAGGAGGGAGAGCCACAGTCTGGGAGGAAAGCCACATTGCTGTGTTCAGCATTCACATCCTGGGTGTCCTCCAAATGGAATGAAGAGGAGGCTCATCGAAGGAGCGGAGCTAGAGGTCAGGATTTGCAAACAAGGGAACAGACAAAAATAATCAAAGTATACTACAATGTCATACTTTGTTTGAATTAAACAATGGATAAAGTAATCACAGCACAGTAAGAAAGAGATGTTTTCGACATCTATAAGACTGAAAACGTTCTTACAATGTTTCAGAATTTTAAGAATCCCTCAGAAGAAAGGCATAGAATGACATTCTTAACCACTGGTTTTAATTAAAATAGGGACTTCTTTTTCATTCTCCTCTGTGGATTAATTCTTAAAGAGATATTACAATACTGTCTACTGTTGGGTAAGACATTTAAGATCTCTGAGCCTCTTTGTTCCCATCTGTATAAATCCCTGCCCTATTAACCTTAACCACTGAAAGAAACAAAAGACATAACATCTATGATGATTTGGGGAACTGTTTAGTGCTGTTTTAAAAAAGTATTAATTATTTTCAATTGGCCACTAAAGCACACAGATGTATCTTTTTTGTTGGTGCACTGGGTCCAGCTGATTCCAAGCGGGTCTTAACACCTAAGCACTACACACTTGCTGATGTTTTGGAACAGAATCAAGTTCTCTTTCTTCACAGGTGGATTTTCGCTTCTTTGACAGGTATTGGAACAACTCTCTTTCTTTCTCTTACTACATAAATCACTGAAATAAGAAAATTCATGCTTAGTCTAACTAGAATTTCTAAGCAGTAAAAAGATTTAGGGGACAAATGAGGTCTAGGAAAATCCAACTTGCAGTAAGTCAAGCAATTAGATCTGTGTGAGCTCTACTTTTGTTCATATTCCAACCACAGTCTATTGGACTGTGTCATCACCAACCCCTTAAAATGATTTCTGACCTAAACCACTGCACACTGATGCAGTTTTCTTGTATTGTTTAAATTTTGAAATTTTTAATTATTATGGATATATAATAGTTGCATATCTTTATAGGGTACATGTGATGCTTTGATATAAGCATCCGATGTGAATTAATCAAATCAGGGTAATTAGCACATCCACTACCTTGGGCATTTAACACTTCTTTGTGTTAGAAACATTTTAGTTTAGCTCCTTTAGTTATTTTAATGTATATCCAACTTATCGTTTTGTTTTTCATGACATCCTACTATTGAAGAACTTAATGTTTATTATGGTCACTTTGATGTGCTATCAAATATTATTTATTCTATCTGATATGATTAAACCCCACCAAAATAGGGTGGACCCACCAAAAAGAATCAACTCCCTACCCTCTCCCACTGGGTGTCCCACCTAAGAAAGGTAAATGGGTCAACCCCCTACCCTATCCCATTGATATCCCACCTGAGAAAAGTAAATGGGCAAATCCCCACCCTCACAACAGATGTCCAACCCCCATCTTCCTGACCTTTGAAAGCCCTGTTCTCCATTACCCCTGTGTGGATTTCTTCCTGGCCCAGTTGGAGATCGTCCCCACCTGCACCCAGGTGGAATAAAGCCACTTTATTAGCACAAACTGGCCTCCATTTTTCTTCTGTATCATACCTCGGAATAATTTTTCATCTTTGGCTCCATAACCTTTCACCAACAAACTATATTTTTTCACCCATTAACTATCCCCATCTATTAATTATCCTCACTTACTAACCTCTTCCTGCTTCCCTTCCAAGTCTCTGGTAACCATCATTCTATCGTCTCCATGAGATAAAATATTTATAATGTTTTGCTCCCACATGTGAGTGAAAACATGTAAGATTTATCTGTCTATATGTGGCATGCTTTGCTTATATAATGTTTTTCAGTTCCAACCATGTTGTTTCAAATGGCAGGGTTTCATTCCTTTGAATGGTATATAATATGCCATTGTGTGTATGTACCACAATTTCTTTATCCATTTATGTGTTGATAAACACTTAGGCTGATTCCATATCTTGGCTATTGTAAATAGTGCTGCAGTAAACATGGGAGTACAGATATCTCTGTCTCAAAATAAGTAAATAATACTGTCCCTTGGTCACCCTTGGTAGAGTGCTGTGACAACCTCAAACTCTTGGGCTTAAGCAATCCTCTTGCCTCAGCCTCCCAAGTAGCTAAAACTACAGGTACCCACTACAAAGCCTGGCAATATTTTTACAAATGGGGTCTTGCTCTGGCTCAGACTGGTCTTGAACTCCTGAGCTCAAGCAATCCACCTGCCTCAGTCTCCCAGCATGCTAGGATTACAAGCATGAGCCACTGCACCAGGCCACCAGCATTATTTATTGAAGAGACTGTCCTTTCTATTATATGTATTTAGCAACTTTGTTGAAGGTAAGTTCACCAGAAATGTTTGGATTTATTTCTGGGTTGTCTATTCTGCTCCATTAGTCTATGTGTCTGTTTTTGTGCCAGTACCATGCTGTTTTAGTTACGTCAGCTCTGTAGTATAATCTGACATAGGTAATGTTATTCCTACAGTTTTGTATTTTTGTTAAGGATTATATTGCCTCTTCTGGGTCTTTTGTGGTTATATATAAATTTTAGGATTTTTCTTTCTATTTTTTTGTGAATAATGTCATTGGCATGTTATGGCAGATTGCATTGTGAAGGAGACATAAAAAATAGAAAGTATTCTATGTTTATGGATTGGAAGAATCAATATTGTTGAAATGTAATCTACAGAGTCATTACAATCCCCCTCAAGCTACATTAGGTAGTATAGACATTTTAACAATATTGATTCTTCCAATTCATAAACATGGAATCTTTTTCTATTTTTGTGTTCTCTTTAACTTGTTCCATATTTTACAGTCTTCACTATAGAGATCTTTCCTTTCTTTGGTAAATTTTATTCCTAGACATTTAATTTTATTTGTAGCAATTGTAAATGGGCTTATATTCTTATTTTTCAGATTGTTAATGATTGGCATATAGAAATGATATTAACTTTTTATGTTGGTTGTGTATTCTACAACACTACTAACTTTGTTTATCATTTCTAATATGTTTTGGATGGAGTCTTTAGCTTTCTCTAAATATAAGATCCTATAACATTCCTTTAGGATATCTTTGAGAATGATCCATGAGCTACAGAGAAGAAAATGAATTCTATAGCTGTTAAATGAAACATTCTGTAAATTGGTCCCACTTGTCTTATTGTGCAGATTAAGTTCCATGTTTCATTGTTCATTTTTGTCTGGACGATCTCCAAAGTTGAAAGTGGAGAGTTCAATTATTGTTCACCAACAATGATTGTACCATGCAGTCCAGTATTGGCTGCGTATATATGTATTTACAATTGTTACATTTGCTTGCTGAATTGGCCCTTTGACCTTTTTTGTCTGTTTATTTTGTCTATTTACAGTTTTTATTTTGAAATCTGATTTATATGATATTAATAAAGGTACTCATGCTCTTTTTGTTTTCTATTTGTTTGTTACATCTTTTCCTATCCCTTTATTTGCCATCTATGGATGTTTTTATAGGCTGTGTTTCTTTCAGACAATGTGTAGTTAGCTTTTGATTCTGTTTTTTATCCATTTAGCTACTCTGTGTCTTTTCATTAGAAAGTTTAGTACATTTATTTTCAACATTGCTATTGAAAGGTGAGGACTTACTACTTCCATATTGTTATTTGATTTGTGTGTGTGTGCATGTGTGTGTATGCATGTGGTCACCTTTCTTGCTTTCTTCCTATGTTCCTTTGTAAAAAGTTATTTTTCTAGCAATGTGTTTAATTTCTTGTTTTTTTCTTGTATTCTTGAACAACAAAAACCTTTTAATAAAATAGTGTGCAGTGCTTGCAGAGCACTTGCTGTAAGAGTGGCAGTCTCTCTTACATGTATTACATTTGTTAGTTCATTTAACTCTCACAAAACTCATTTGAGAAACATACTATTTTACTCCTTTCATGAATGAGGAAAATAAGGTTTACAAACTTGATGGGGAGTTGAATATTAAATACAGTTGCCCAATTTGAAAGTTGGTACATGTTCTTACTGGACTGTACCTTTCCTGGACACTAGAGAAGGACTTGAGGGGGATTCTGACCCGCTAGATGCCCCATTTTTATTATCATTCATATTTTAGATGCATTTCCTGTTTAAACAGTAGTATAGTAGATATATTGTTTAAAAGAATATAGATAACTGTATTGTACTACATTATATTATAAAGTCTATTAAATTAAATTTTATGTAATTTTTTAGACCATGTAAGATAAGTTTACATTTATAAATAACCTAATTGAATATCAGAAAAGAGAATTGTATAAAAATGTCCAAAATTTAGAGGTAAAAATATATCTGTACTATTGGGTACAAGTCACTTTTTATAGCAGGTCTAGAGTAAAGAGAGTGTGCCTCAGGTAGAGTTGGAAGAGCCTCCATTAGTCAGTAAACTTATGGTTTTTATTGTCCCTGCTGCAATGACTCTCAATGCAGAGGCTAAGTACAGCAGAAAAAAAAAAGAAAGAAAGAAAGAAAAAGAACAAGAAAAATTGAAAAATCTCAAGACGGGTTATTTTTTTTGTCAGAACTGTTGGCACAGATGTTATTAAAACCACAAGGGAATTATGGCCTTGATCTCATTGCTCACCTTACAAAGATCCAATTATTGAGACAACAAGGATTGCCAAGAAAGAAAAGAATTTTAATGTGAAAGATGTCTGCTGGGAGAATAGAAGAAATAGTCTCAAATTCATCTCTGTGACCAAAACAGATCTTGGGCTTTTTAAGGAGGGGCCGCATGCATTGGGGAAAGTCATGTGCATTGGTGTAGGTCATGGGGGATGATAATTCTTGGCATCAGAAATTCTTGTTGGGGTCCTCAGAATCTCAATTGTTTTATTTTGTAAAAATTCCACCATTTCTGGGAAATTACCTAAAATTTTCAAGTAGTTAGTGAAGGGAAGAGATTATAAAAAGATATATATGGGTCACTGAATTTTTTTTTTTAAATAGAACTCTTTACACACATATCCCAGACCATTGCTACCTGAAAGGCACTCCTGACTTTGTCAGTGCCCAAGTAAGACAATGGAGAACTGGACAGTGATACTCTTTTTTCCTCTCTGCCTTATCCTTTTCTTTTTTTTTTTTTTTTTTTTTTCATTTTTGCTCTGGAAAGATGAAAAGATGATAGAGTAACAGAGAAATGGCTACTCTGTAGTAAAGGAAATATGAACTATTTCACCCCTAAATATGACTTTTTAATATTCTGGACTGACTGAAGAAGGCTCAAGGTCTCTTGGACCTCCCCCTCTTTTAACTGCCAAAATCACTGAAGTTTCTCTATTTACCTGAGATCTGGATGCACTTAGAATAATTGTCCTTTTTTTCTCCTGAATAGGTTCTTACCATCAGATAATGTCCTGTATCTCAGACTCATTGAAATTTCAAAAGGGAACTATTTGCCAGTTAATCTTCCTTCCCATCATTCATCCTCCCTGGTGGCTCTTCATTTCCTCTCCACACAATTCCTCTTTTCCCCTTCTCATAACCCATTTTGCAAGGAAGGCATGTAAGGTCCTGAATCTCATTGGTGGGTTGAATCCTCATATTGTGGGGGTCCTGTGTATACACATTAAATAAATTTGAAAACTTTTCCCTTATTAATCTGCTTTATTATTTGTTGATTTTTCAAAAAAAACTTCAGATGATAAAGGGGAAGTTTTATCTTTGATCCCACATAGAAATCTGGAAAGCTCTATGCACACTTGTGTGTTAATGATGTTATACAGGCTGCAAATTAATGGCATTCTTGAACCCATCAAAATAATAAGGTCACAGGGCATTTCACTAAAGGAAAATCTGGGAGAATATGTACCTACTGGTGATCCCAGAATGTTCCCCTCCATTACTTTGTCTAGAGAATTGAAGAACAAATTCACTGACCAGCATGAAACTTATTGGGAAGAAAGGAGAAAGGCAAGCTCCAGCATAGTGCAGGTGGTCCAAAGCAGGTTGCTGCTTTTGTCTCTTTGTCTAGGTGGTTTTAAACCTTACATGTTCTGGTTATTGGTTGTGCATTCTGGTTGGCTCTCTCAAATTAAAATGGCTCTTGGTTATCAGCTCCCTATTCATGCTAAAAGGCTTCCTCACCCAGTCCCCTTGGGAGTCTTTCTTTCTGGTATATTCCACCCAGCTACAGCTATTGATTAATGATTGCATAGGCCACATGGCACTCTGTGGCAGTTAGGAAACTTCCTGCTGGGGATTTTCCAGGCTTATTGGTTGTGCCCAACCCCCTCTCCTGATAATCCTCCTTCTCTTGGTCCCATTTCCCTGCCTCTGCCTAAAAGCCTTCTGACTTCTATCACTGGGAAAATGAGGGCTTGAGGTTTTGACTGCTTAAGCAAAGTTTGTGTAAGTTTCATGTATTGGTATCCTAGTGAGGAAAGAAAGTAAAAGCAGAACTAAGAGAATCTGTCCTAGCCACCCTGTGTAGGCCTCAGCCAAGCCTTAGGCGTTTCTGTTGTCTGTATGTTTCTTCCTTGACAACATACACGGGGCCTAGATTGTGACCTAGTAACTTCCCTGGACTTCTGTTGCCTTTGAGGGCAGGTGGCCTGACCAGTCTCAAGGACGCGGGCAAATCCGACCTTTCCCTTTGAGCCTGGGACCTTGAGGATGATGTCATGTCTCTCTCTGTTTTATGACCCTCACGTGCACTCCTGCCCTGAGAAGTGGATAAAAGAAACACAAGAGATTGAGTGTGTGTGGGGGGGGGCTCGGTTTTGGAAACACACTGGTGTTCCAAGTTACCCCCGGCCAGAATAAACCCACTTTCTCTAATCAACTGGTGCCCGGAGTCTTCTGTCTGCGTCTGCTACACTAGGAATTCCATAAGAAACTATCACAAATTATATGACTTAAAAGAGCAGAAATTTATTTTCTTACCATTCTTGAGTCTAGAAGACTAAAATTATGGTGTTAGCAGGTCAATGCTCCCTATGAAGTCTAGGGAAGTATCTGTTCTATGCCTTTCAGCTTCTAGTGGCTTTTGGCAATCCTGTGCAAACCTTGGCTTATAGCTTCATTTCTCTCATTTCTGCCTTAGCCCTAACATGTGGCTGTTTGCCCTTTTTGTGTGTGCATGTGTCACTGTACACATATTTTCCTCTTTTTATAAGGACACCAATCATATTGGATTTAGGGCCCATCCTAACAGAGTGTAAATGCTTCTCAACTTGATGACATGTCCAAAACTTTTACCAAATAATGTCACATTGACAGATTCTGGGGGTTATGGTTTGAACATGACTTTTTTGAGATGAGGACACATTTTAATCCAATACACCATATAAGCCCTGCAACATGATTCAGCTAAGTATTCTTAATGAGTTGCTGAAGACACCATGTGGGTTACTGTAAGATCCCAAAGCCTGAGAGATCTATAAATATAAGAAATTTGCTTCCTCTTTTCTTAAATTTCAAAATATTATGGAGGTACAAATGTTTTTGGTTACATGTGTCAGTTTCATTATGCTAGAGTGAGGGTTATAAGGGCTCATCACACAGATAGTGATCATTGCATGTAATAGGTAGGTTTTCAATTTAGGTAGTTACAATTTAATAGCAAATATATGTGGTTTTGTTTTTCCATTCTTTAGATACTTCACTTAGGATAAAGGTCTCCAGTTCCATGCAAATGGTTACAAAAGTCTTCAGTCCATCTTTCCTTATGGCTGAATAGTATTCCATGACATACATATATCACGTTTGGTTAATGAACGCATTAGTCAATGATTCCACATCTTTGTAATTATGAATTTTGCTTCAGTAAGCATTCAATGGCAGGTATCTTTTTGATAAAATGACTTATTTTCTTTTGAGTAATGCCCAGTAGTGGGATTTGGGTATCAAATGGTGAATCTACTTTTAGTTTTCTGAGAATTCCTCATACTATTTTACATAGATTTTGTACTGATTTTCAGTCTCACCAAGAGTATATGATCATTCCTTTCTCTCTACATCCACACCAACATCTATTGTTTTGTACTCTATTATAATAGCCATTTTAAGTGGGGTAAGGTGACATCTCATTTTGGTTTTACACTTGATCTTAGTCAAAAGGCAGAAAAGCAATCTTATTTTGGTTTTAACTTGCATATCCCTGATGATTAGTGACATTGAACATTCTTTCATGTCATGTGTTTATTGGCCATTTATCTATCTTATTTTCAATAGCTTGTGTTCATGTCTTATGCTCACATTTTAATGGGGATGTTCATTTTTCCCTGCTGATTTGCTTTGAGTTCTTTGTAGATTCTGGTTACTAGCCATTTATCAGATGGATGGCTTATGAATATTTTCACTCATTCTTTACATTGTTTATTTCTCTGTTGATTGTTTCTTTGGCTGTATGAAGGGAGAATGGGGACTGAAGAGTCCATTCTTAGCAAGGGAAAACACCTCCTGAAAAGGGGAAAAACAGAGAAATAAGCTGAACAAGGCAGAATAAAAAGTTTTGCTAGCTTACTTGTAAAGCTTTTATTAGAAGCCTGGGCTGTAAGGGATATAGCTTGGAAATGCCCCTGCTGTGTCTGTAACACTCTGAAGAACAAGGGCTGTAACAGAAGTATAAGGGACATTAACCATGCCGTCCCCTGCCCAGTTAACAGTCAAAGCAAATACCCATTGTGAGGATTTGCATTATGGCCAGGGCAGAGATCAAGGGAACAGGTCAAGCCCTGAAATATGGACAGGAAGGCTTGTATCTTACCAAGGAGAGAAATGCCATTAGGTGGAGATAAGAGGAAACTTCATCTTTTCTACCAAATCTTCAGAGGAGGCCTGAAGATGTTGCACCTGCTCCACAGAGAAACTAGAGCAGTTTATCCTCCTCTAAGGAATCTGTGTGTGTGACCACAGAGAGGCTGCCCCCATACAAGGTTCAGGTTTTTGATTTCTCAAGGATGCCCAGACCCTTAAAGTTCATGATTATAGATAGAACAAGAACTAACATACTTAGAAAAAATGCTGACATTTGTATTCCTTTCCTCAGCTCACCCTCTCAACTAACTGAGAAAATAGTCTTCAATAAAAGCAACTAAGTAGAACAGTCAGAGCCATTTGCTGGACTCTCACAAGCTAGCAGTAGTCTCCTGTGTTCCCACCTTTGAAAACTCTATTCTGCATGTCCTCTTTCTTTATCTCTTGCTGCTCTTACTTTTCTCCAGTCCATAGCCACCAGTTCCACAGGTCTTAAAGGATCCTGCCTCCCAAGTGAAAATCTGGCAGCTGTACAGAAGTTTTTATTTATTTGATGTGATGTGCTGCTAAATTTGGTTTGCTAGAATAGAATTTTATCAAGGATTTTTGAATCTATATTCATAAAGGACATTCATCTATGGTTTTATTTTGCTGTTGTCTCCTTTCCTATCTTTGATATCAAGATGATACTAGTTTCATAGAATGAGCTGGGGAGGACTCCCTCCTTCTCAATGTTATAGAATAATTTCTGTATTACAGGTACAAGCTCTTCTTCGTAAGTCTGGAAAAATTCATCTATGAATTCATCTGATCCGTGGCTTTTGTTGTTGTTGGAAGTTTTTTTTATTAGTGCTTCAATCTTATTAGTCATTATTGGACTCTTTAGGACTTCTGTTTCTTAATGATTGAGATTTGGGAGTTTGTGTCTTTCTGGGAATTTGTTCATTTCCTCTACATTTTTGAGTTTATGTTCACAGAGATTTTCATAGTATTCAGAGATGATATTTTTGTATTTCTGTGTTATTAGTTGTAATATCTCCTTTTTCATTTCTGATTGAGCTTAATTGGGTCCTTTCTCTTCTATTCCTGATTAATCTAGAAAGTAGTCTATGAATTTTGTTCATCTTTTCGAAGAACCAAGTTTTGTTTCATTGATCTTTTTGTTTTCTAATTCATTTTGTTCTACTCTGATCATTAGTTTTTTATTTTCTTCTGCTTGCTTTGGGTTTGGTTTGCTCTTTTTTTTCTAGTTCCTGGAGACACAGCATTAAATTGTTAATTGTGATATTAATTGTTAATTGTTAATTCTGATCTTTCTGTTTTTATGAGTCAGCATTTAAGGACACAAATTTCCTCTCAGGATTGCTTTTGCTAACTCCCACAGATTGTTATAGCTTGTTTCCCCTTTGTCATTCAATTTTAGAATCTTCTTATTTCCATTTTTATTTCGTTATTGACTCAATAATCAGTTCACCAGAAGATTGTTTCATTTTCATGATTTTGTGTAATGTTGATTGTTTATCTTGAAACTGAGTTCTAGTTTTATTCCACTGTACTCAGAATATACATGGTCTGATTTCTATTTTTTTGAATTTTTCAAGACATTTTTTGTGAACTAAGATATCAATCTTAGTGAATGTTTCATGTGCTGATGAGAAGAATGTGTATTTAGTACTTTGGCAACAAAATGTTCTATAAATGTCTGTTAGGCCCATTTCTTTTAGGTCTCTTTTAAGCCAAGTGTTTTTTTTATTTTCTGCTTGGAGGATCTGGCTAGTTCTGTGAGTAGGGTGTTGAAATCTCTAGTGATTATGATACTTCTGTTTATCTATTTGTTTAGATCTAGTATGAATCTGGGTGCTTCTGTGTTAGTTGCTTAAATAATTAGCATTGTTATGTCTTCTTGTTGAATTTCTCCCTTTACCATTATATAATGACCATCATTATGTTTCTTTACTATTGTTCATTTAAGTTCAATTTTATCTGATATGAGAATGGCCATGCCTTCTCTCTTCTTGGTTTTTATTTTCATGAAATACTCTTCTCCATCCTTTCACCTTTAGCCTGTATGAGTCTTTGTGAGTTAGATGTGTTTCCTGGAGGCAGTAGTTACTTGCCTCGTATTTTTTTTAATCCATTCAACTGGAGTATTTATCTTGAGTCATACAATTCATGTTGATTGATAGAATTAATATTTGGGATTCTGTTTTATCATCCTATTGAGTAGTACCTTATTCCTTTGTTTTACCTCTTGTACTATTGCTTCATATTAGCTCTGAGTTTTAGCTTCCGTCGTTTTTATACTGGTATCTATTGTTGTAATCCATATATAATGCAGTTCTGAGCATTTCCTGTAGGGAAGATCTTATCTTGACAAATTCACTTAGTGTTTGCTTGTCTGGAAAATCTTTATTTTTCCTTTATGTACACAACTTATTTGTGTAGAATGCAAAATTCTAGGCTGGCGGTTGTTCTGTTTAAGAAGATAGAAGATGAGTTTCCAATTCCTCTGGCTTTTAAGGTCTTAGCTGAGAAGACTATAGTTAGCTTGATGGATTTTCCTTTGTAAATTACCTTATGTTTTCACCTCATGGCTCATAGGCATTACTTCTTCAGTCTTTTGCTAGAATGACTAAATGTCTTGGTGATTGCCTCTTTGCAATGACTCTCCCAAGTGCTCATTGAGTTTCTTGTACCTAAATGTCTACATCTCTAGCAAGACCAAGAAACTTTTTCTAAATTAACCCCTCAAATAGGTTTTACAGCTTTTTTTTTTTTTTTTTACATTTTCTTCTTCACCCTCAGGAATGCCTATGATTCTTATATTTGTTGATTTTACACAATCTCACATTGCTTGCCGGCTTTGTTCAATTTTCTTAATTTTCTATTCTTTATTTTTGACTAATTTAATTTTGGTCTAGTCTATTTTTTGGGGGGGGCCTAGTCTATTCTTAAAGATTTCCACTGTGTTTTGTATTTCCTTAAATAAATTTTTAATTCCTGAAGTTGCATTTTTTTTTAATATGCTGATCCCTTTGGTGAATTTTGTATTCATTTCCTGAGTTGTATCTCTGGTTTCTTTGGGTTGGTATTTCATTTTTATCTTAGATTTCATTAACTTCTTTACAATTCATATTTGGAATTCTTTATCTGCCACTGCACTATTTTCATTTTGATTAGTATCCATTACTAAAGAGCTGGCATTTCCTTTTTGTGATATTCTTTCACTTTGATTTTTCATATTTCCCAATCTTTTTCAGTGATTTCTAGGGCAGCTGTCACTTCTCATTTTTGGATTTTCTTTTGTTTATAAAAGCTTTTATAAAAGAGCTTTTCTCCCCCCCCACTCATAAAGGAGTGTCTGTAACATATGTTGGGTAAGTACCATTTGATTTGTTTATGGGTGCTTTGATGGAGGTCTCAGTTCTGGATGGATGGATGCCTTGTTATAGATATTCTTAGTGTCATGGTTTTCTCAGTTGCTAGTTGTTTGTATGCTGTGGCAGTGCAGTGGGCAGATTGCCTGTCTCTCTTTGATGAAGGAGGATAGAAGTCATTGAGATTCTTTCTTTTTCCATAGCCCTCTCTGTTCTTAATAGGTGAATTTTATTGATATACCAAGTTTAATCTCTGAGATAGTAGGTGGTGCTTATAGATAGTAATCCACTGCACCCTGTATAGTCAGTAGCTGCTATAAAGAGCTAAGCAAAATGACCTCCTGTTGTTAGGTGCTTCCTAGAAGTAACAATCTGTAGTATTGTTTTGGGGACCTATGACCCTCAGGAGAAGTATTCCAATACCCCAGGTGGTAGGTGGGGCCCTGGAACCTTGTGCTTATATTTTTCCACAGCAGAGGTAGGTGGAGAAATGAGGCTGGACAAGGCTGGGATGGGTAAACTTGTCTTCAGGCACCACAAAAACTGGTAAGGTAGCTCTTTTAGTGAAGATCAAAGGTCAACTCCAAGGTTTCTGGGGGAAAGTTCCAGAAAAATTTTATATGGCCCCACCTAGTCAGAAAATCTACCTGATATCCATTGTGTAGCTTTCAGAAGTGGGTTTCCTTCTTCTCCCTCATTCTCTGATCCATGGTCTCTCTCTAGCATTTGCCAACAAGCAGGAGCTCAAACTAGTTGAATTCTTCGGCAAAGGCACTGTAGAATGAGAGCATCTCTGTCCAGGATCTTGCCCTGAGCTGATAGTATGACTTTGTGGAGGGAATGGTGCTCCATGTGTTCACTGTGACTGGGATGGACACTACATTCTCTTTTTATTTCTGCCCATGTAGGCTCCCTCACCTCCCAAGATTAATTTAAAAATCTCCACTCCATGCCCCCAAGCAACATAATTACATCCCAAGGGTATAGGATCTGGCCTTCAGGCCTGCCTTTGGGTCCCCAAAGATCAATCCTGACTGTGCCAAGGTGAAGTGTGTTGGTACCAAGTTGCTTATGGAGTGCTCAAGCAGGTTTGATGTCCCTCTGCTTCAGGATATAACTCTTATGGAGAAGCCAGGCAAGCAGCACCAGAGACCACCAATAAGTAGAGAGCTCACAGTTCAAGCATCCCTTAGTCCCCTGCAGGTATTCAAGAAGAAAAGTTTGAGCCCCACTCTGTATAGAAGTCCCAGTGGATGGGAAGCAGCAGCTTATGAGAGCCCCAGCTCAAGCATCCTTCCTAGCAGCTACAGATGGGGAAGGCAATAGGAGGAAAAGAGTCTGAATGAAGGAAAACTAGCACCCTGGCCATGTCTGTCCCTCTCTCTAAAGCAGCCCCACCAGGGACGCCAAGGCTCTGGGGTCATGTAGATCCTTCAGGACTCCTGCCCTCAGTGGCTCTTGAAGTCTGAACCAGAGCTGAGAAATGTTTATATGGGAATGAGCAAAATGAAAATTGAGACTCTGAAGGCCCATGGGGAGGACAAGGATGCATGTTGGGTAGAGAAGCAATATAGCACCTGCTGTCTCAGCATGGGACTGTTCACCAAGGGGGCTGGAATCCTGTTGCTTTGTCCTCAAAAAGCCCCAGTTCACTGGAGGAGAAGTTTTTGGATGAGTAAGGATAGAAAGGGTCTCCCATAGCTCAGGAGCTTGCTGACTTTCAGAGATATGAAGGAGGAAGAAAGAAACTATTCCACCTACCCTTTTTGCTGGATTCCAAATCTCTCAGGCAGGACCTCTCCTGATATCAAGCTCCTTCTTGTTCTGCTCTGCAACATTTTCTGTGGACTTGTGTAGATTTTGGCTTTTTTTTTTTTTTCAGAATTACTCCTGACATAAGATGGTTTGTTTCTTTGTTTTTTACTTTTTTAAATAAAACTTTTCCTTCTTTGTGAGATGATCTGGCAGATGATCTCTATTCAACCATCTTGCTTCTTTCCCCAGGTTTGTTTCTTCAGGAACCCCACCAGGGAAAATAAAGAAGAGAAAGAAAAAGCATGGCACTGGCTGAGAAAGAGAGAAAAATGCCTTGTGCCCAAAATGCCACACCAACCCATTTACCATGTCTGGGTAACAACAACAAAGTGGAGAATGATAACAGAAGAAAAATGTAATCTCTAGAAAGGGTACAGCAAAATACAACCTTTGCAGCCAGGGAGAGGGAACAGGGAGGAAGAAGAAGAAGAAGAAGAAGAAGAAG
>NW_003852397.1:46789715-46796761 GCF_000181295.1 Otolemur garnettii | reverse complement strand
AGGAGGAGGAGGAGGAGGAGGAGGAGGAGGAGAAGGAGGAGGAAGAGCCTCCACACCTATCTGGTGGATATAGGAACCCATTGGATCCAGCAGTACAGCAGGAAGAAGAGACAGAAACCTTGCATAAGCTATGTGCCTGAGACTCAGGCTTAATCAGAACCTCAGAGAACTATCCTACATTATTTTTTAAGTATGATATTATAATAGAAACTCTGTCCACGGTTCACCAAAGTAGCAGGCTATGGTCCCTGCTTCTAAGACCATAATAGTAAAAGAAGAATGGTATGTATGGGAATTTTTTCACCCCAAATTCTATACAAACCCCAAAATATAAACCTGGGAGGTATCATAAAGAAACCTGGTTAATCTTCACTAGCCTATAAGATTCAGCATCCAGGAGGAAAGAGAGTGAGATCTAATATCTAACGTAAGAAAGCCCCAAGGAATTCACAGTAGTAATTAGAAACTAAAGGAGTTGCCATTTCACTTAGTGGGCTAGTGTTTAGTATATTCCATCGGCAGTGATTTTGTGTAAACAATGGTGTATGGGCAACTTCTGGCTCTGGATGGTCTCACCATGATGTCTAGTCTGAGGGATCCCTTAGAAATCATTGTCTGAATAAGCAGATGATGAGTGATAGACTGCCAAACATTAAATGAAGCCTTATAACCAATCTTTCCTTGGGACTCAGCTATCACTTTAAGAATAAAGCTACCACTCTCTCAAGGACGTTTAGTTTGCACTTTTTCTGTGTTCCTTAGCTGTAAAGGATGTTAAACACAGACAGAGAATGCAAAAATAATTTGTTCAATCTCCAAAACTGAAGATCCTTACTATTTGGATAACATAGAATTGTGTGTAGTTTTTAGAGGAATAATAGGTATCTTGGGGTTTGAGACACAAGAAAAATTTTTAGCTCTCTCATCGTGTGTAACATCTATATTCTCATAAAAGCTAAGTGGGCTTGCATTTATATAAAGTAAAAGTCAGACAAAATCATTCTATGTTGTTAGAATTCAAAATAGAGTTACCCTTGGAAAGGGAGGTTTGCATAACGATTATCAGCGAGAAGGGGAGGGTGGTGGCTTTTTGGGCACTGATAATATTCTGTTTCTTGGTTACCCTTGTGTATTCAGCTTGTGAACATGAGTGAGCTGATCATTTGTGACATACAATTCTTTATGCTATTACTACATTTCAATAAAAATTAAAAATAAAACCCCCAAACAAACAGGAAACAAATCAACCACAAAGCAAAGAGGAGGAGGAAACAGTGGCTTCAGGCAAAGATGTTGTATATGTATACATTTGACAAGCATCATCTGATGCTCATTAGACACTTTCAGATGCTTTAAAGGCCACATCTGATTTAGATTTTACATTGTTTGTCTTAGAAATATTTATTTGATGCAATCTGCTTGTTGGTTGATCCTGTTCACTTTTTAGGACAAATGTACATTATGAACTTGAGGTCTGCAAAAGATCCCCCCCACCACCACCACCAAATTCTTCAATGCTGCTAGCTACTCACAATGCATACTAGTTTTCTTGTGGCCTGGGAGCTGGTTGTTTCAAGCCTGGTATTTGTATCCTCCAACTCTGGGCAGCACTCAAAGCAGCTGTTACTTTCATCCTACTATTGCTATCTTATATTCACTCTATCTTTAACTCTCAGAAGTTACCCTTATAAGAATATCTTGTGCTTTACAGGAGAACTTCAGAACTAAAAAGTTACAATTATGCCTAGCATTTGATTGCCTTTATAATTTTTAGAGTTTTTATACATCATATATGTTCAGTCTGTTTTATCCTCATAAAAAGCATGCATTTTGACATATAAAGAAGCTAACACCAGGAGGCAGAGCAAGATGGCGGAGGGGATGCATCCCTGGGTCAACTCTCTTGGTGGTTTCAGGTGAGAGTAGGGGGTGCTGGATCTTTTCCTATGTGAAGTGCTGTCACGGACAAGCAGCGCAGGGTGTGCAGCAAGGAGGTGAATTGCTGGATTGAAAGCGTAGCCTAGAACTACAGGGTCTGCCAGAAAAAACTCAGGGCAGCAGCTGAAACGGCACCAGCTGTGACCTGCAGCAGCTGCAACTGTAGCACCAGGTCTGCAGCTGTGCCCTGAGAGGCAGAAACCAATCCCTCCCCCACGAAGGACTTCTGTGCCCAATTCGTGGGGAGTTTGTGTGTTTCGCAGAGAGTGTGGTGAGGCATGGATTCCCGAGCAGAATTTGGCAGCCAGAAATGGGAGCCATTTGGACCCAGTTTGGGGCATCAAGGATCTGGGCATTTGGACAGAAACTTGAGGGGAAGGGACTCCACTTAGGAACAGATTCATCTTGTAATTTTGGAAGTCTGTGTGGAGCTACACTGACCCGGTGACCCACAGGGGGAATGGGTTCCCTTCCTACAAACACTGAAAAATCTTTTGTGTGCCCTGTGACTGCTGCGGCCACAACAGGAACCAGAAGTAACCAGCCCTTCCCCCATCAGAAACAGACTGAACGCAGAGCGCACAAAAAACACCCAGCTCTTTTCCCTATGACCACAGCAATTTTCTGTTCGAGGGGAAACTAGGAGTTGAGTGGAAAATCTGGTGAAGTGTGGACTTGTGTGCTGAGTTTGGAGGACAGATAGGAGTGGGTGGCCAGCCAGGAACCAGATGTAAAGTAAAACTCCAAAAGTGGCGTCTCCATAACACCTGTCCCAGAAGCGTGGAGAGCTCAATCTGACCTGCAGCCAGCCATCTGGCATCTGAAGCTAATCCAAGACACCCAACACTTTGTGGGAACTGTTGCAGGGAGAATCTGTGCAACCTGCCAGCAAAGATTCTCCTTTTTTTCTTTTTTTTTTCTTTTTTTGGTTTTAGCGTGGGGACCACTCACAGTGCCACCTACTGTCTAAAAAGTATATTGCAGCATAATTTTATTTCCTTTAAACTGGAACCCCACCATGTTTATAAAGGGGTTTGTTTGTATATATTCAAAAGAACAGTATTTTTCTTAGTGGTGCCCTCCTTTTTCTTTTTCTTTTTCTTTTTCTCTTTTTTTAATTTTCTTTTTTCTTTGTTTGTTTGTTTTGCTATTTGTTTTCTCTATAATTTTATGACCACCATTTTTGTGGTTATCTTTTATTAGTACTTTTATTTTTGTCTATTTGTTGGTTGGTTTGTCTTTTGTTTTGTTTTCTTTTTTGTCTCTTTGTTTACTTGTTTATGAGTGTCTGAGCATAGGTGTGCTTGTGTGTCTGGTAGCATTTTAGTCTGTTTATTTGTCCACTTGGTTTCAATGTATTTTGTACTTTGCTAAATCTTCAGGTTGGCTATATTTTCTAACTCCAGTTTTCACATTCAATAAGAATATGGAGGAACAGGGGATGAGAGCTGACTGGAGCTAGCTTTCAATATAAACTTCAGTTCAGGGGGAGAGACAACCGCCAGAAGAACCCAAGAAAGTTGAAGGTGGGGAGCCAAGCTGAGAGAAGAGATAGATAAACGCACGTCTTCCCCACCAAGGCAAACCACGACTTCAAGAAAACAAATTCCAGGTTTAGATTGAGCCCAAGCGAAATATTCTCCAGCTCCCATTGGGTGCCTGAGGCAGATAGGCTTCAACTATCTTTGCTGGCTGGCAACAAAGAGTGGTCACCAAGTGGAGAAGGCATTGACATTACTTGGACTCTGGCAGGCACAAAATCCTGACGAACTCATTGAGTTTACCTGGATTCTGGTAGGTACAAAACCCCGACTCACTCGCCTATTGGACAGGACTGGGATACAGAGTCTGGGTTAACAGAGACTCATAGTGGGGTTACCAGAGATTGAGGTTACCAGAGTCCAGCGGCAAAGGGCAAGAAAGAGGGGAAAGAGGCATCAGCCTCCTTACTCTAAATCGTCTACTGAATGGGCCTTTCTGACTCCTCAGAGCATCAGAGTGAGCCACATTTGTATCACCACTAGACTCCTATTATCTAGTTGCTGGACACCTTGTGATCTTTCCAACCAGAGAGTGGGTACTGATCAGGTCAATAGGTTTGGATCTCTTGATTTAGGCAAATTAACTGGTGGTCGAGGGAGAATCTCTGATGCTATCTGGATTTTCTCAGGCCTAAATTGTCTTCAGGTGGAACATTCTCCAGCTGTCATTGAGTGCCTGAGACAGTCAAGCCTCAGCTCCCTTTGCTGGCAGGGGTCAAAGAACAGTCAGTAACTGAGTGGAGCTGTCATTGGCACTACTTTGATTCTGGCAGACACAAAGCCCTGCCGCATTCACTTATTGGGCAACCAGGTCACAGCCCTGTGGGGTCTCCAGTGACTGTGTGTGACAAAGGTACAGATGGGGAAGGAGGCATCAACATCCCTAGAATAATTTATTTTCTGGGTAGGTCCTTCTGACCCTACAGAACACCGGAGTGAGTCATACCTGAGCTGCCAGAAGACCCCTGCTGTACAGTTGCCAGAGACCTCTTGAACTCCCCCACTTGAGACTTGTGTTGACTGGGACATTTTATTTAGATCTCTTGAACTGGGCCAATCACCTGAGAATTATCTAAAGTGATACTCTGGGGGTTTGGCTGAGGGAAGGTATGGTTTTCCTTTCCCAATTGTCACCTGTGAGGGGAGGGGCGACTTAATCACTGATATTTCTCCACAGCCAAGATCTTAACCCGGAGTAATTGATTTCTAAGGTAGAACAGAGACCAGCCAAAAACAAGATAGAGACATGCAGGCCCCCAGGCTCTCAAACCATAGCATTATATGCATTCTTGGAAAAGCTCTAGGGGAAAAAATACAGACACCAGTCTCAGCCTTTGCCCAAAAAGGCTAGTAAAATACTACTCCCAGAGCCCCCAACCCAACTTCCTTTTACCTGCTCACCTAGCCAAATGAAGTAAATTCAGCATGGGGCGGAGTCAGCGGAAAAACTCTGGTTGTAGGAATAACCAGAGTAGATCACCACCACCCTCCTCCAAGGAAGGATGTGGCGGAGGCATCTGAAGATCCAACCCATAAAGAGATGGCTGAGATGATGGAAATCTAGTTCAGAATGTGGATAGTAAATAAGATTAATAGAATGGAAGATAGGAAAGAGCTAGTACTTCCAGAAATTATTCAAAAAAGTCTCAAGAAATTATTCAAAAGATGTCCCAAGAAATTATTCAAAAGATGACTCAAGAATTCAACAATTTCAAAGATAAAATGATCAAAGATTTTGAAAATTTGAGGCAAGAGTTTGTAGCCCTCAAAGATTTGAAAAATACAGTTGAATCTCTTCGTAACAGAGTGGAACAAGCTGAAGAAAGGATCTCTGACATTGAAGACAAAGTTTTTAAACAAGCCCAAGAATGCAAAGATTAAAAGAAATGGAAAGCAAAAATGGATCTTTCTCTCAGAGACATCTGGGATAATTTGAAGAAAACTAATATTTGCCTTATAGGAATCCCTGAAAGCGCCGAAGCTGCCTCACAAAACACAGAGGCTCTTCTTCATGAAATTTTGAAAGAGAATTTTGCTAAGAGATTCTGACATACAGATAGCAGATAGTTTCAGAACCCCAACACAACTCAACCCGAACAAGACATTCCCTAGGCACATCATAATTAACTTCACTAAAGTTAATATGAAAGAGAAAATTCTGAAAGCACTTAGAAGCAAGAAAACCATAACCTACAAAGAAAAAAGTATTAGAATGACTGCAGATCTTCCTGCTGAAATATTTCAGGATAGAAGAGGATGGTCAGCAACTTTTAATCTCCTAAAGCAAAACAACTTCCAACTCAGGATTCTATATCCAGCTAAACTGAGTTTCATCTATGATGGAGAAATTAAATACTTTAATGACATCCACATGTTGAAGAAATTTGCCATAACTAAACCAGGAAATTCTGCAGGAAATTCTCAAACCTATCCTCCATAATGACCATTGCAATCCCCCACTACAAAAGTAAACTCACTCAGAAACTTTTGATCAAATTCCAACTTCCACAGTGGTGAAAGGATTAAAACTATCTACTGGACTTTCGAGCAACCCAAGGACCAATATCTCACCAGGTCTTTCAATAATTTCAATCAATGTGAATGGCCTAAACTGCCCTTTAAAGAGGCACAGATTGGCTGATTGGATACAGAAACTGAGACCAGATATCTGTTGTGTCCAAGAAACACATATTACTTTAAAATACAGATTCAGGGTGAAGGGATGGTCATCTATATTACAAGCAAATGGAAACCAGAAGAAAGCTGGTGTTGCAATTTTATTCACAGGTACGTTAGGGTTTAAACCAACAAAAATAAGCACAGATAAGGATGGCCATTTTATATTTGTCAAGGGTAATACCCAAGATGATGAGATTTCAATTATCAATATATATGCACCCAACCAGAATTCACCTCAATTTATAAGAGATACTCTAACAGGCATGAGCAACTTGATCTCTCCCAGCTCTATCGTAGTCAGAGATTTTAACACTCCTTTGGCAGCCTCAGATAGATCCTCCAATAAGAAGCTTAGCAAGGAAATTTTAGATTTAAATTTAACTATTCATCTTTTGTACCTAACTGACATCTACAGAACACGTCATCCAAACAAATCTAAATACACATTTAATTCTTCAGTTTATGGAATATACTCCCAAAATTGGTCACATCTTAGGCCATAGGTCTCACCTAAGTAAATTTAAAAGAATAGAAATTATTCAATGCATCTTCTCATATCATCATGGAATAAAAGTTGAACTCAGTAACAACAGGAATCTGCAGTCTCATACAAAAACATGGAAGCTAAATAACCTTATGCTGAATGATAGATGGGTCAGAGACGAGATCAAGAAGGAAATTGCCAAATTTTTAGAACAAAACAATAATGAAGACACCAGTTGTCAGAACCTCTGGGATACTGCAAAGGCAGTCCTAAGAGGGAAATTTAAGCCTTCCTCAAGAGAACGGAAAGAGAGGAAGTTAACAACTTAATGGGACATCTCAAGCAACTGGAAAAGGAAGAACAATCCAATCCCAAACCCAGCAGAAGAAAAGAAATAACCAAAA
>NW_003852397.1:46771807-46787259 GCF_000181295.1 Otolemur garnettii | reverse complement strand
ATGGAGACTTTACCTCCTTCATGTTTACATGGATGGAACTGGAAAATGTTCTTCTTAGCAAAGTATCACAAGAATGGAAGAAAAAGTATCCAATGTACATAGCCCTATTATGAAACTAATTTATAGTTCTCAAATGAAAGCTACAACCTAATTCTAGCCCAAGAATATGGAGAGGGAGTAGGAGAGGGAGTGGAGAAGGGTAGATGGGTGGTGGGAGGGTGACTGGAATGATCACCTATATGGTCTGTCTAACAAGGGTACAAGTGAACTTTTCTAGAACTAGAGTATAAATGTTTTAACATAATAACTAAGGAAATGACACAAAGTCTATGTTAACCAGTTTGATGAAAATATTTCAAATTGTATATGAAAACACTACACTGTACCCCATGGTTGCATTAATGTATACAGGCATCATTTAATAAAAAAAAAAAAAAAGAAGCTAACACCCAGAGAGAGAGAGAGTAAAAAATATGTTTTGTAGGTAGTGTACCTAAACTTAGAATCTAAGATCTTCATTTGCTTACCCAGTCCTTTTTTCAATATTTTGTGATTTTTCTCTAGGAATAAAATTATAATGGTGGTGAAATGTCAGGAAATAGAAAAGTTAATTTGGTCAAACAATGGATCCCTTCAAACAATAACAGTGGGAGGAAAACCTTTGGCTTTTGTATCTAACACATCCTAAACTTGGAACATCCCAGCACCATGAAAACATGGCCAAGTCATGCAAATTTTCAAAGCCCTGGTTCTCTCATGTTTAAAGTCTAGCCAGCACTCTACCTTCTATGATTTTGAAAATAATCAGTGCTAATAAATAATATTTGCTCCTAGAGCTATGGCCTACTGGGAATGGCACATTATACTCTTTGCTGTCAAAATAATTAAATGTGCTAGATTATTTGGGAAAAGAGTAAAAACTAAGGGGGCTGAACTAGGGGACAGACATCAGTGTGTGGGCTAGAAGAACCTCCATCTGTGTAGATGAAGAAGAGGTGAGTACTTTTAGACCAGGAAGTTTCTCCATCTGCTTTGCATCAAGCCCAGGAAGTGTTAAACATATGTCCCATGGAACTTGCTGATCTTATGTTAAAATGTTGTCTTAAAGCAGTACTTACTAGAAATGACATCCTTACAAACAAAAACAAGGCCCACTCTGGTTTTGTATCATTAAAATATTTATGAAAGGCGTCTATCTAGCCACTATTAAATGAGTGAGTCAATGAAAAGTTAAACCAGGTAGGTGCCTGTGACTCAAAGGAGTAGGGCACTGGCCCCATATATTGGAGGTGGAGGGTTCAAACCCAGCCCTGGCCAAAAACTGCAAAAAAAAAAAAGTTAAGCCTATCTATATGGTAGATAGTAGCTTTTTTTCCAGAACAAATCAGAGACAGACAGGTTCAGATTAAGAGAAGACTGATGCATCAAGTTATTTCTGGAATGGAAAATGTGAATTTTGTTGAGTTTCTGTCCCTACAGTGATTAAAATGAATGTCAATGCCACTCTTTTTCAGAAACCAAAAATCCCAGGCCAAGTGAAAAAAAAAAAAAAACCAACCAACCAACCAACCAACCAAACAAACAAACAAAAAAAAACCCCATTGCTGATAAGAAAAAATGAAAAGTACACTGGCACTTCTGAAGTCATTTCAGAAGAGGAAATCTCAAGCCAGGGTTTGAGAATTTGAATCAAGCACTCTCTAGCCCTTCCTAAGAACAGGACCATAGTAAATAGCCCAGCTCTCTGTCTCATTTGGTAACTTGGAACAGTGGTTCCTACCTAACATCCTTGTGAGGGTTGTGTGAACTCAAATAGGTGAGACACCTGGACAGTTCCTGGCATGGAGGGCATAGTTCAGGGTAAATCTCTTAAAGCCTTACCCCTCATTACTAGTTCTATTTAGGAATGTGGAATCTGGGGTTTGGGTGTGGAATCCTCTGGAGACTAATACAACAGTGCCATCTGGTGACCACTTTTCCTTAACCTACAACTTTCTAAGGGCATGAGAAAGCGCATCAGAGGATTTAAATGAAAATACTTTCCTTTGATATTGCTAGAGAGAATTTTTCCGTCATTATTGTAAATGACACTCCTTTACAGAAAATCTAGAAATAATCAAATCCTCAAAGAGTAAGTGAAAGCTATATTATTTTTCACTTTATACTAACTTTGGAAAGCAGCTAAATGTTACCTTTGTCAGCATCTCTTAAAAAAAAAAAAAACTATGGAACATGAACCCTGTTAGAGATATTGGAAGTTGAAAAAGCACTCTGTTCTTCTTGGATAAAATAAATTATAAAACTGTAAAAAATGTGTAGATATGAGACTAGGAAATCATGATTATTTTATGCATGAGGGACATCAAAATAAATGTAGCTTATTCCTTCATCGTCTATTCTTTTTCTTCCTTTATATTTATTTTGAAACCAAGGATTTTTCACCAGAAGCCTACAGATGTGTTTTAGGAAAATCCTAAATGCCTTTAATTTTGAAGTAAAATTTTTGTGCATGTGGGATAGTGGTAGTGGAGATGGTATAATTATTTTTAAAATCTTGAAGAAATAACAACAGAAAAAGAACCTCTGCCCTAAAAAAAAAAAAAAAAAAAAAAAAAAAAACTGTGATGTAACATGGGTGTAATGTTATGAACATTTGTGCCTTCTCAAAATTATGTTGAAATCCTTATCCTTAAAGTCATGGTATTAAAATTAAAAGAGGTTTGAGAAAGCTGATTGCCCCTTCCTGCAGGAGAGGACACATAGAGAAGGCACCATCTATGAACAGGCCTTCCCCAGGCCCTAAATCTGCTGGTGACTGGGTCTTGGACTTTATAATCTCCAGAACTTTGAACAATAAAATTAATCTATTTATAAATTACCTAATTTAAAGCATTTTGTTATAGCAGCCCCAAAGAACTTGACTGTGGTAAAATTAAGGCCTCAATCTTAGTCCTAGTCTTATTTTTTTATACTCTCCAATAAATCTGTTCTTTCAGATTTTTCTTCTGATTTTCTATTCTTCCAGTCCAGTGTAAACCAATGTTCATATAGGAAAATAGTATATGCAGGCTCTCCAGAAAGTATCCAGTCATGTACTATGAAAAATAGAGACATCCATGGCTGGATACATTACAAATATCCCTTGTCCAGGTAACACGTTCTCAGAACCTGGACACTGGCTCCATCCACACCTTCCTTAGGTACCTACTTATATTCTAAAGCATGAAGATGCCATGTAGAAAATTATCTTGATACACTGGTAGCCTCCAAATACACTATCATTCAAGCTATACTAGCAGTCATGGAACAGAAAGGCTCACGAGCCTAATACCCCAAAGCACAGGGCTTCTTAAATCAATTTAAAACCCATAAGGAGAAATGAAGGGAGAGACACAAAGGTAGGTTGACTCATTGAGGGTAGTGTGCAAGAGGGGTGGGGTGCACCAGTTGAATGTTCAACATTTGTACATCCTCCCTTTTCCTCTACCACACATTCTTTTCCTCTGATGATGTGTCACAAGCATCACAATTGGTCTGAGCAAGGAGGGCAACAAAAGGAGGGAGCCAATGGAACATGGTTAGTTCCTCTGAGAGAAACAAGGCCAAATAATTGAAATTCAACAATTACCCTGATGAGCTGTTGCAGGTGCCAAAGTGGACGTCACAAAAGAGTAAATTGAGACACAGTGAATATTGAATGCCTCAGGTTTTTCACATCTTTTTGCCGCATTGTAAATATATAGTGCTTTCTTGGTCCTTCTATCCCTTTCTATTTTGCTTATACTCACATGGCTTTACTTAGTTTATCTGTCTTAAAAGTTACTTAATTTGCTGTTTGACACATAGTAAGCATTTCATTCACCCCACTTATTTTCCCATTTTCTGTAGTGACTAGAATATTTTTGAACAATACAGTAAACGCATATTACAGAATGGAATATTCTTGGCCCTTGAGTGTGAGCTCCAAGCTGGCATGGATGATTCTGGATCAGAGAAAGATTGCTTTTACTTATATGCTACCATAGTCATCCATAGCTTGAGAAATACTACTTTTGACTTTGGATGACTTGGAGTTCAATCTTTGCAGGAATATAAACCATAGGCATCAAAAGAAATTTCTTTAGTGTTATATTTAACTCTATATTTCCTGACCTTCACACAAGATGCATCAAGTAGTTGGTGGATGATAGGTCTGTTTAGAAGTAGTAGCTGAGTGATCTCTCAATCCCTAAGTGTAATAATTAGGGATAGTGGGTGCAGCCCTGGGTAGATCCAGTTGAACTATTTCTCCTTAAGAACCCACAGTGGCTTTCTTAGGTCACTTTGCATGAACAGAATGCTCCTCTCTCACTTTTTATCACCACTGGATGATCCTCTCTTTGAGGAATTCCAGCATTGTACCAGGTTAAATATAAACCCTACTCCCTCCTATCCGCCCTCCTCCCCCACTGGTCTCTGGAAGAAGGCAGAAAACCACGACAGCCCTACTTGATGATTTTATTTTCATTTTTTATTGAAAGCTTCATCAAAGAAAACAGAAGTTTAAACCTAACATCCACTGATCTACAGAAAGCCCAAGGAATGGGGGAAATGGTGTCTAACTTGACTGTGGTACAGATGAAAAAAATTAAAAATAAAACCAGAAACACCTTAGAATTACAGAACTTCCATGACAGTCAGCAACAGCAATACAAAAATGCTCCTAAATAAAGTCCCAAATTGAATGATGTTTCAGAAGTTCCATGAAGTCTAATACGGCCTGAAATAGGGGCTTTAAAAGAAGCTGTGTCCCCTTCTTTGTAGAAACTGGATATCTCATAGCAAGTATTTTCACATTTTCTTTAAATTAAGACTCCAAATATATTCTTATTTTTCTTTTTAAATAAATGGAAGCATTTATTTCTAGAACGGAGAAAACTTTTTCAAGTGTCTTTGAAATAATTCTTACAGTTCCTGAAAAGTATGAAATAACTCCTTTTTGAATATACGAAGAAATAATATACTTGGGGGAGGAGGTCAGAGCATCCATCTTAATAGTCTGAGATCAGAGGGGTTAAAATGCAAAGTATAGTACTCAAGTTACACTTTGGACATTTTAAAACTTTGATATGATCATTAAAAATATCCATTGGATTGTCAAAGTCATTTAGCCTCAAAACAGTAATGCAAAGTCAAAAAATAACAAAAACAATGTTGTTTGTTTGTTTGTCAAAGATTTAAGATAGGAATAAGAATATACATTGAATCAAAAGCTACCATTATAGTCTCATAAGAGAAATTGCCTTGACTTGTTCTACTGGTTGAAATTTAGTGGAGTAAATAAAATCAAAACTTCTTTTTAGGGAAGCCACATTTTTTAGCTCTAATTGTTTTCTTTTATATTCTGTAAGCATGCAGCCAATTCTCAATTATTTGTGGTAGATGGGAAGAAGACATTATGGATAACCAAAATTTGTGATGCATAATGCATCGATATTAATTTCACCAATGACCTCAAACTCCCTTGATAAATCAATACTTAATAAGAAACAAAATAATCTGATTTGAGTTTTATTTTCAATTTTTTTTTGTCCATCTTCGAGGAGAAATGCTAATAAAGGAAACAGAGCCCAAGTCCTAAAAGTTGAAAAGAAATGACAAAATATATTCACAAAAGTAGATAATTAGCCCTTCAAAAATTGAGAGTGATTGTATTTATGCACAACTCAGAAATCGAGAAAGAATTAAGAAAATCTCAAGTGCCATTCAGTGGCCTAGTGGTGCTTGCTGAAGACTCCAAGCTTGACTGCACGTCTGCTTCAGCTTGAAAGCTTTCTGAGTGGAACAAATTCCTCTTAATAACATTATTTTCCCTCCAAGAAATAACCAGAAATAAATATTGAAAGCCATCTATCCCTTTTTGCAACAGTAAGCAGCCATATATTTTGGTATAAAACAAAAGATAAAAGAAATCATTCATTTGGTGTGAACTTCCCTTCCCCACATCTTAAGAGGTCCCTGGGGCCCCTTGAGATTTGTACTAAGCTTTTGTATTTTCTTGAACTCTTTGTAATCCAAAAAAACAACAACAAACAAACAAACAAAAAAACCAGCCATGATCAAGCACATTTGGATTAAGGGACCAACTTCATATTTAACAATGTGTGGTAAGAAATGCTAAACTTGAGTCAGACCCAAGGTCTTCTAATGGCACAGTGGATTTTATTTGTTAAACAAATTGAATCATTAATGAAATCCCATTATCACTTTGCCACAGGAAGAGTATTGTGTAGAATCAATGAGCCTATTTAAATTTTGCCAATCCCTCAGACTGAAGTAAGAAACCATCAGTCTTAGTGAGCTCAAAATTTTGAAGCATGTCAGCCACAATAATATGAAAAACAAAATCTCACCCTTTACCCCTACTGTAGTCAAAATAGTAAAAATCAAGGTTCTATGACATGATTAAAATTACAATGTATGATTCCTCAAATATGCTGAATGTTGTGATATGTAGTATATGTTATTATTTCTTTCCTTGATTTAAAATCCTATTAAAAATTATCACTGGAAACCCACTTAAGAATTTCTCTCTGCTTATCAGCTCATCTGCAGTGGTTCATGAACTCAAGAACGAACTAGTTGTCAAATATACTTTTAGTCTCTTACTAACATCATAATCTGTCTAGACAGCCTATTGAGACTTTTCCATTATGAAGAAGACTGTAAGAGTCCTATTTAAATCAAATTTCACTTTTCATGAAAGAAAACTTTCGGCCACTATATAATATATATTGGTATATAGTATACGTCCTAATTATTCAAATAAAGTCTTGTTTCTTAGAAAATAATGTACTTTTTTGGCCATACATGGATTGAAAGTGATTTTAAAGAAGTTTTGCAAGGGGGTCAACAACATATTTTGTAGGCATAGTGAAATAAGGTGAACATCCTACTCCATCCAGCCTTCTTCAGTTTTCATACTTCCATCTCTAAAGGATGTTTGTTTAACACCATGCAATTTTTCATTAGCAAGAGATGGAAGTGAGTCATATGTTTTCAAATGTGGTGGATCTGCTAAGGTCACTGGAAGAAGTAATTCATGTGAACTATGAAGACCACATTTGGAACTATTGAAATCTACCAAAGAAACGAATTAATTCTGGCTAAACTGGAGTCAGGTAGAGGATGTTTTTAAAGAATATTACCTTATCTGCAATATTTGAGACATGTTAGCATTCAAGGACAAACTGTCATGAGCAGCTGCTAGTATTACCCTTAATTCACCTACAGTCTCTTATGTTGTCTTTGGGGAGCTCCCAGTTAGCCTCCCCTGACACCTCACTGTTATTAAAGGAAAATCCACCTTGCCATTGATCATGTAACTAGAGTTTGGATGAGATAGTGTTTATCTAATTCGGATTCTGACTTTAGTTTGTTTCTCAATATTTGGGCTACGTCTTGACAATTACAAGGAAAAAGTGAAACATCTGAATAAATGCTTGAAAATCTGGTGAGCCAGAATACATAAAAAATTAACTTAAAAAATTATAGTTTAAAAGATTAAAATCGTACAGATATTGTTCATTAATTAGAATTTTGACATCTGCTTAGTTGAACAGATATTTGGTTTGCTTTATTTTCATACAATGTAATGCAGCTTACCTGTTGATGCTTTATTGGCTCCTCAAAACAATTCTTAGGTAAGATGACAGGAAAAGAGAGGGGGTATATTGAAGATATGCCATATTTCCATTTTTTTTCTTTTTGGTTTGAAATAATATAATTTATAAAATGGCATAACATAAATACCAAAACACAAAAGATATGGATTGGCAAAATGACAGGTAATTTCCTTTATATGAAGGGGCTTAAAAAATCAAGATTATTGAAATTTCATAGCTGAGAAAAAAAGTTTCTGAATGTAGAAATAAAGCAGCAGTTTTGAATAGAAACAGGAAGTTACCTAGGCACATTCATCAGCCACATGGTAGCTACCTCTTAGCCTCATTGCCGATTGTGTAAATGAGACTTTCTCTGTATCACATTAATATGTGTTTTTGGTTTTGTTTTTTGCTTTAGACGGAAACGAAATAAAGCATGTTGTTTTCATATTTAAATGAATTATGCCCAGGATAATCCTTATTTATACAAAGAGTTCAGAGAGTGGAAAAGAAAAACAGAAAATATGGTTCCCATACATATGTTTTAAAACCCTGAAACTGAGGGCCCACTTTTCAAACATAAAACTTAAGTGCCACCCTTACAATGCATGGGAAGCTGAAGGTTAAATCAGAAGGAAGTATACACCTAGCATTTTCTCTAAAGCATGGAGAATCATAATAAAAATGGTTGTGACCAGTTTGAATTTCTCTGTAGCCCCTACTACGTTCTCTACATTCTCCTGCAGACACTTTGCTTCTAATTTGGCTACAAAGATAGGGAGTCACTCTCTGATTTCAGCTTCTAATTCATGGGGTTGCAAATAAGAGAAACAAGGTCTATATAAATAGTGGAATATTAACAATTTCCCTTGCGTCAACCTTATTACTCATGTTGATCTAAAGGGAATATGATTTATCTTTAAAATGTTACTTTTTAAAAACCTACCCTGTTTTCTTATATAGTACACTTAACGTATTTCCCTCTTTCTTCTGGGCTAAGACAGGTTTCTGTGACTTAGTTTGTGAAAGAAGTTTTACCGATTTGATTCAAATAATTCATTGTGAAAGCAATCTAGTGAATGTTTCAATTAAAAAATTCCATCCCACACTCCACTCCTTAATTTTAGTAAAACTGTACAGATTGAACACACATTTCATGAATCAAAAATGTAGATATATTTTCTAGGTAAGTCAATTTAATTTATTTTAGACAAAGTTTTGCATCATTCTGAATGCAAATATGCCTGCTTTGGCTTCAATGATTGATCAAACCTATTCTTTTGGTGCTTGTTTATATAAATCATTCACTTTCTTGATTGTCAACTAGCATTTTAAGAGCATCCTTAAATTCCAAGAGAATCCTCAATTTTATTGGTCCTACTTGCCTCAGAGAGTTAAATGAAATAAAAGGGTCTATGTTGTCTGTTTTTCTGGCAATACTAGGATATGAAAATACAATGAAAAGAGGCAAAAAGAAGATACCTCCTCCCCAATTGCAGAATCAAGGTAGCTGTTGGCAATGACAAAGACTGAGGTGAAAAGACAAAAAACAGAAGTGCTGAAATGTAGAAGGAAGACTGTTACAAATGCAATGACATCTTTTCAGGAGATCACTCAAAATTTCACAGAATATCTCTAAGCTTTTTTGACAAGTGACCTTTCAGACCAGGTTCAGAAATTACCTTTAGTTCAAAATTTAGATAAAGAAATGTCAACCTGTTAGACAAGTGCCTTGGCTTACTGGTGGCCATCAATACAGGTTTCACTATTCATTAGCAAGGAACTGCTCACAGAATTCAAAGCCATTTGGTTCTATCAGTTGGCATCCAGAACGCTTCATGCTGGAACTGCTGAACACAGCAAGTGCGAGCTTCTACTATCAATGAATATGCATTTAAAGGAAAGCAAAGTTGGTCTTTTTTTTTTTTTTTTGCAATATGTAAAACACCAGTGGAAGATAGTTTAAACAAACAACAAAATAAGAACTGGTCCGGCCATGTGGGTCAAATAAAATTTTTTTAAAAAGAAAAGAAAAGAAAAACAACCTCTATCCTCTGGACTGTAATAGGGTGTCACTTCATCTTTGGTATAAAATAGGCCATCCATAGGCTGAATTTGATCACAACTAGGAAAGACTACAGAAATTGTCAACAATTTCTCTACCTATTGCTTTTTTTGTTTTTTTTTTTTTTGCACTTTTTGACCATAAGCTCCTATCTACTTAAGTTTTTTTAATGCTCTTAAGCTAGGTTTTGCAATGTGACAAGCAAAGCTGACTAAAAACTTTGTAAAGCTCATAAAAAAGACTGCAGATAAAAAGCACTAATGCTTTTGCTAGCGATCACGCTTTGTAAATTAAAAAAATCTGCATTCTGCCTCCCAAACACGCATTATTTCTAATGCAGTTGTTTTTAAACCAACATTAATAACTTTACTGTAAAATGTTTTAGCCTTCTAGAGTGATTCGTGTCAACACTTAAGACAAAGTTCATGAAAAGTCCCAGCATTTCCCCAATTCTTGCAGTTGCCATGGTTTCTTTTATCAACAAATTTTCTTCAAATGAAGAAAAACATTTTCATTTAAACTGTACAGTTTTTTTTTTCACCCTAAAAATTCAGTCTTAAACTTCTGTACCAGCTAAAGCTGGCACAATATTTCAATTCTCTCTTGATTTTTTTAAACAAGACGTTGACAGCTTGCCTCGAGAGCTTTGACGTCCTTAAAATTAAGGCAATTAAGATTCAAGATAAACCTTACCTAAATATTTCTAAGAAAAAATAAAATAAAAAAATCAACCCACCAGATTTAAACAAGAAGGGTAAAAGAGAGACAGAGTAGCTTAATTATTGAGGAAGACAATTTGTTTCCATTTCTGTTTGCCCACCTCTTGACATCCGTTTTCTGTTAAAAAAAAAAAAAAATCTATCTACAGCTTCTTGAAAATTTGAATTCAAATGTTCTTCCAGATAAAATTTCAACCTTCAATGTTTTGTCTTACATTTTTTTTTTTTTTTTCCTCTTCTGGGATTTTTTTTCTCTTTAATTAAAAAAAAGGATGGCAAAAATAAATTGTCAGACCACATGAAGAAACTATTTGCACAGCACATAAAAACTTTGTTTTCATTGGGTAAAGTATAAAATTAAAAAGAAAAAAAAAAGCATTCCATTGACGCCTGTGCAAACTGGAAGCCAACTTCTTGTTCATTGAAGTTTCTTCATTCAAGGCAAAGTTTCAGACGGACATTCTTCATTCCTCTTTATGGTCTGTAAAAACAATTCAATAAGTGTGGTCATTATATCAAAGTAACCTTGCAATCATCTTTTGTGCTCTTTTCCAATGAGGTCTCTTTAAAAGATTCCAACCTTACAATATAAGACAGTCTCAAAAGAAATTACAAAAGTACATTGCACCAATAAGATGATCAAATTCATCCACTTTCACACAAATATATATTTGAGCCAGAGAGAATTTGTTTCCATTGAACTAAAGGTTAATAGGACAAGACTTTGTTCTTTTTTTTTGTTTTTATTCTAAGGCAATAAATAATAAAAGTGTACCCCAGATATACCCAAAGATGCAATGCTCCCCATGAGCTTGGAACCTAGTTCTTAATGTCTGGCTTATGTTGAGTTACACAGATAATTTGAGTAATTCTCTCCCCCTCTGGACTACCATGGGATTCATCCTTAACTCAGTCAACAAATATGTGATTCTCTACTGTTTTTCAATCTTTTTTTTTTTTTTTAATCTCATGGCACATTTGACCCTATAGTTAAATATCCCCAGCACACACACATTATGTTGATTAAAGAAAGAGTAAAACAAACAAATATAAATATACTCATGTGTGTATATATATATATATACTTACCAGGCTTTGAACTTCTTTAGAAAATAATTAATGATATTTAAAACTTTTTTGTGACACACCGGTGTGCTATTGCACACCAGTTGAAAATCACCGCTTTACTCTGTACCCAAGATATCTAGGCTTTTTGTTATCTTGTAGTTGTCACCAAGTCTGTTCATATAAGCCTTATTGGCCAGGAAATAAGTAAGACAATTAAGAGGTCAATGAGGTTTCATTCTTTTTTCTCTTCCCCTTCTCTTCCTTCTTATGTCCTCATCAAAATTATAAACTGGTGAGAACAAGGAGTATATTTTACTTCCATGTTTTATTCTTTTGGTAGCGTGATATACACATAATATGTGCTTAACTAGACAAATGGCATTTTACTATGTGCTACTTTGCTTAGCCCAGTCCAAATAATGACCTCTGCTACTATCCCAGCCACCATGCAGAGTTAAGCCTCTAATTGACTTTCATTCCTTAGCTCTTCTGCCCACAGATTATAATTGGGCTAAATAATGTCAGAGTGGAAAGAAGCTTTATACTACCTGTAGGTCACATGAAAGCCTTTTCCCCAGAGCATAAAATGATGGCAGAAAGTTATGTGGGTTTTTCTGACACCGAGTTGCTTAATTCAATAAACAAGGTTCAGGGTTGCTGAGTCTAGTTTTGCAGATTGTTCACTGTACAGACACAGAGCTGAAGGAGGGGAGGCTAAGTTCTGCCTACCATTGCTCCCTAAGCAATGTACTTGGTGCAGAGCTGCACCCAAACTTCACCAAAATAAAACCTTTGACAATGTCTTAAACCATATCATATGGAGGCTGAGAAAGCCTTTCTGGAAAAAAGGTCTCCATTTCCTAACTTGTAAAAAGCTGTTATCTGAGCCAGCTGTGGCTGTTAGGAGCCTGATTAACTTGTCTCTAAAAACATGCAAGAAAAGCTACTTGCTGATTCGCTGAATATTTATTTTTTGCCAATTGTTTATGTCTTTAGAAATACATCTTGCTTTTCCCTCTGTCATATAAGAAAGTGAGATTTCTTCTAAGAAGGAATGAAACTATAATTTCTATAGAGCAATAATAAGGGGAAGTTTACTAGTCTAGGAACCATGGTTTATATTTTAGCTCACTTTGTCTAGAAAGAATTACTCCATTTCTTAAAATCTATATTGCTATGTGAACAAAACTTCTTATTGGCTTTATTTTTTCTTTTGGTGGGGAGGGGTCTGTACTTTATTTCCACTCCCTTGTTCAATCCTGTGTATTATGTAGAAAAGGCCTAAAAACATCACAATCCTCTTTAATAGATGCTCAATGAATAGTGACTTACTCAATGGACTATAGTGCAAAGAAGACTGTCACTCCTCAGGTACTAGATAGTCACTGATCTTAGAAGCATCAGTATTTATGTACCAGGTTGGAGCTAGCATTTTTAGGTTTTATAACCTACTGGAAAACGTAGCATTTCCAGTAGTCCTCTTTCATAATTGGTCCTCAAAATGGCATCATTGCTATATGAAAACAAATGATGAGAAATACATCATGGTACTTTCCATGTTCATGTTTAATAGCTGAAATTTGAAGAAAGAAGGAGTTGCTATTCACAGTAGAATTGAACTATGTACATATTTACCTAATACTTGTGTTTTTCACTGATATTCATAAAGATAGAAGGGTTCTAAAATGTCAAGTGTAGGATCTTTAGCAACAAGAATATTTTAAGTTGGACTGTAAGATTAGAAATAAAATGGTTTTCAACATAAAAAGAAGAATTCATGTGAAAGGGATAATTAGTATGACGACATTTGCAAACTGTAAAGCACAGGGCATGTGAAGTGTATTATGTTACCCACGATATACGGAATGTATGCGTATTAGCAATTCCGAGAATGTATTATCACTCACAAGCTGAAAGCACATCAAGGACATAATTAGCACATGGTTAATATACTGACAATGTATAGGAGTTTGGTATGTACAACAGGTCAGTTGGCCAGAGAAGATTTAAAGAATAAAAGGAACTTGCAATACCTGAGTTGAGATTAGGGCCTTCTAAGGCCAGAGTCAATGTTGGTAGAATATGAGTTTCACTGAATTTAAAAATATAGAGTTCTTTCAAATCTCTTCTCTCCCAAAAAGAAAAGAAAACAAACAAACAAAAAACAACAAAACAACCCAAGTGAATAGACTAGAACATAGAAATCCATACTCCTAGAAACCTAGTTTTTTTAGAATTGAAGAAGTCTTAAAAATTATTAAATGATAATATTTTCCACAGTAACACCTGACAAACTAGCTTCATATGTTACATAAAAATAGGAGTTGTATAGTGTAAAGTGAGAAATAAAATCCTAAGCCCCCCAACCAAATGAACAGACCCCTCTTGGCCAAGGAGACTCCAGAGAAACATCAAAATGGAGTTGTTGGCCATGACCAAGTGGGAAGTCAGATATGCCTCCTTGCACTGCCTTCCTTACACCTGCTTCCTCTTCCCTCCATGTCATTAGGCTTCCTTTCCTAAGGTTTAAGCAAACCAGCCCTCTGGAAAGACTTGTTCTGCTACTGATTTCAACCTACAGCCTAAGCTCAGGCTCTTCCCTTTTAGCTGTTTTGACTTAACTGGCCAGCGTTCCTTCCTGATAAGAGAACCCTGACCATGGAGTGGTTCTGGCCAGTCTACACTTGTATAGTGAGGGGTTTTGTGTCTTCTGCTTCACCTTTTGACATCACAGGGGAGTAACTCTATCCTTGGATTATGCTAATGTCACCATTTTTTGAAGCCGCAGAGCCCTACTGGGCATGCATATGTTTCTTCTTTGATAAATATGCATAACTCCTCCTGTAGCTTGTTAGATATGTATATTTGGCCACTCTACTCATCATAAATTACATTTCCTTTACCATTCCCTGGAAGTGCTTGCTCTTGGCTTCTGGCTGGAGTCTGTGTTTCACAGCCTGCAAAATGGCTAGCCTGCAGGCTGCAACCCTTTATGAAAAATAGAGCTCTCCTTTCCAAATTTGAACCTGTTATTCCTTAGCTGATGAGTATGAGGAAAAACTGCACACTGTATTCCCATTTGTAAATTATCCGCAGGTAAACCAAATAAGTGGTAGGGCACCACATAAAAGCATACCTACATTTTAAAAAAATGTTTTTGAAAGAAAAAAAAAGTTTTTGAAAGAATATAATCTTTTGCATTACTATCAAAATGATCAACATGTAGATTCTATTAAACTTTTAAATAATTTCAATATTTTTTTTTATGTTTCTTGGAATGCCATAGGAGGAAGGCAACACATACCCTAATCTTTCATGAAGTAAAACATTTGAAATATATATCTGGACCTCTAGGAGTTCATGTCTGTCAGTGTTTCAATAGCTTTGGAAAAAACTGCAATTAAGAAAAGCACTTATGGCTCAGCACCTGTGGCACAGTAGTTAACGGCACCAGCCACATAACACCGAGGGTAGCGGGTTTGATCCCGGCCCAGGCCGGCTAATCAACTGCAACAAAAAAAATAGCTGGGCATTGTGGCAGGAACCTGTTGTCCCAGCTATTTGGGAGGCTGTGGCAAGAGAATCACTTAAGCTCAAGAGTTGGATGTTGCTGTGAGCTGTGACGCCATGGCACTCTACTGAGGGTGACATAGTGAGACTGTCTTAAAAACAAAAACCAAAACAAAAACCTTATTTAATAGTTTGAGGAGGTGATTTGACTAGGAATATCCTCCCTCCCATCCTACCTCAACTTCAGCACACTAGCAAATCCACCATCAGCACTACAGACCTAATTTACACTCTTTGGAGAATACTGATCTCTAATCTCTCACTTGAAACAGGAGGGAAATGAAGCTCCAATGGATTGAGTGACAACTAGGAAGTGGCAGAGGTAAAATGTGAACCAAAAACTTCCAGTTCTTCCTATCAGAGTTTAACTTTACTTGGAGACTTACA
>NW_003852397.1:46756612-46771601 GCF_000181295.1 Otolemur garnettii | reverse complement strand
CCTTAACACAGCCACACACGAACCCTTTCCCTTGTTCCCTCTCCTTCTTCTCTACTTCTCTTCCTAAGACAAAGAGACAAAGGATCTGATTAGCCCCACCCCCTGAGAAGTTCTCACCAAAGTCCCTAACTTTCTCTATAAGCTGTGGAATTTGCTCATCCCCAATAGCCCCATCTAAAAGGGGTCTCTACTCCTGGGTGCAGACACCACCTTTGTACTGTCTAGTAGGATCTCCTTCCCCTTTCAATAAACCTTGCCTACAGGTCTCTGCTGCAGCCTAGTCTCTGGGAAACTACCTTACTATACCTTTCAATTTGGGAATAGGAATTTCCATAGGATTTTCAAAATAAACCACAGTTATTTCCTCCTTATGCAATAAGAGCCCAGAATCCTTTTGCATTGATAGCCTCTTTTAACAATTGGGGAAAAAAGCATAAATACAAAATGTGAAGTCCTGTGTTTTATTTTAACTCAGAATGTGAAATTTGGACTGTTAAAATATTTGCTGACAGATATCTCCAATATAGTTCCTTAATTCACAGGCATATTACTTTTATTTCTCAAACTTTTCTCCTGCAACCTTGTGTTGTGCTGTCTGTAATTTACTTTACAACATTTTTAGTGGAGATGTTGTGATGCTAAATGTCTCTGTGATGCGTGATACTTTTCTGGGGCACTCAACAGCCTTAATCAGAATTTCACACCTTACAGGAGGTTAATTAGCATTTAATGAGAAAGGCCAGAGGTTTATATAAGTATTTAAAACTATCTCTATCTCAATTAACATAATTATTGTTAGAAATGGGGTAACTGATGAAAACAGTGGCATGCTAATTAGCATAATGTTGGAATTAGCTACCCTTGTGAAATTTGTGTATTGGTTAAATTATTTCAGAGACATTCTCCATCATACCAGGTCAGGATGAATACACTAAGAATGTGGGGGAAATTTGTAGACGACATCTATTCTGACTAGACAGTATTTCTTGAGCTTGATCTAAAAATCAGACTGTGATGGAATAGATTTATGGTGGTCTCTAAAAGGATAACATAGCTAATCTACCACTAGAAAATGGTCAAACCTAACCAGAGTGAATTTTTCATGTAAACTACGGTTATATTACTTTAAAGAACAGAGCTAAGTAAACTGTATAATTTATTTTTGACTGCTTTTTAATACTTAATAAATGTCTCTGTGGGTGATTTTGCTGGTGATAATCATCTATGAAAAAGAACCCATTTGCACAACCCAAATTCTTAGTTCAATTCCCAGGGTCTTTCTTGAATGGTTTTGAAGACTCTCATCTTTTACTGTAACTGGCTTCATGAACAAATTTCAGTGACTCCTATGTATTTTTTGGAGACAGAGTCTTACTCCATTGCCTTGGGGTAGCGTGTCATGGCATTATCATAGCTCACAGCAACTTCAAACTCCTGGGCTCAAGTGATCTGCTTGCCTCATCTGCTCAAGTAGCTAGGACTAGAGTCACCTGCCATGACACCCGGCTAGTTTTCTATTTTTAGTAGAAAATGGGTCTCTATCTTGGTCAGGCTAGTCTCAAACTCCTGAGCTCAAACAATCTCCCTGCTTCAGCCTCCCAGGCAGGGATTACAAGCATGACCCATTGTGCCTGCCTGATCTCTATTTTTTTTTTTTTTTTATAGTCCTCTCCCTTAAATAACTACTTCTAATGACTGGATCATTTGAATCATTTCCCAGAAGTTATTCATTTTCTATAAGACAAAAGGAGTTGAGATCCTGAAGTCTCCAGGGCAGACTTCCTACTGCCAGAAGTTACCATCACTTCAGCCTGCCCTCCTTAAGAAACCCATGATCTCCGTTAGTCAGAAAGGTGGATTTGAGGCAGCCTCTTCCATTCTCCTGGCAAGAAGTCTGTCATATTAAAAAATTCCTTTCATCCTTGGCAATCCCCATCTCATTAATTGGATCTTTGCGCAACACGTAACTGGACCTAGACTGAAACCCCCATGACACAGGTTAGCTTCCACTGGATGAAAATGATGGAGAGTCACGTTAATTACATCCTTTTACAAAATTTCAGGAGTGATTGCCAGTCACAAGTTTGTTTTACTTAGAATATTGTTTTTGTTTGATTTAATACTGTCTCTATTGTTGTTTCAAGTCAAAAGCATTCTAGTACTTGAATTGTGCAATAAGATAAATGTGAAGACCCCCAAGCTGACTGAATGGACCCTTCTTGGCCAAGCAGACCCCAGAAAATCCTTAAAATTGAGTTGCCAGACATGAGAACAGAGGTCAGACAAGCCTAGTTATGCTCCCTCTTTTTTGGAGTTATTCTTTGCAACAAAAAACCCCCAAATAATTAACAAGCCTAAAGGCCATGTAATACAAAGCCTAAATAACACCGATAGGCCATAAATTTACTTAACAGATTACTTGCATTTCAGTAAATGTCTGGTGTCTTGTTTCAGATTAATAGATATCTTTATTTTAAATTAAAATATTTCAGTCTTTGAGACAAAGTTTCATTTCTTCAACCAATTACAAATCAAAGCATCCTTAAATTCACCTATAACCCTTTTCTGGCCAAAACAATGTACTTCTTTCCCATACCTTATGTGTAATTCCTGTTCCATGAATGTGTAAAACCAAACTGTAACCCAGCTACTGGAGGCAAATTTCCGCAGGATGTCTTACGTTCACATGCTTTGGGTCAGTAACACATACTTGGCTCAAAATAAACCTCTTTGAATTTATTTTCCACAGTTTGAGTTTTTATCCATTAACAGTACCATATCAAAAGGAATAATATAAGCAGGGTCAATTAAAAATTTGTCCAAGGATCAATAATGCTCAAAAACTGTCCACAGGGAAATACGAAAGTGGTTTTCCCATGTCACAATTTGGAAATGTGCCATGTTCCAGGGTGCATTCTTCTCTGTCATGTTGTAGCAAGGAACACATCCTATAGAACATCCTCTATGTGCTCCTGCATGAGTGACAAAGAACATCGCTTCACAGAAGGGAAATCTCATCATAATTTTTACCACTCTGAGGACATGGGATGGGTGATTTTATTTTTTGATATTTATTGTTTTTGAAACACACAAGATTATCAACTATAAGGATCCATGGCTCAATCCACATGATCATGGTGTAACTAAAATTTTAAACACACTTAAACACTTAAAATTGTATGTGGTCAGACTCAGACTTCATCAGACATTTCAAGTAAGAAAGCTTCTTTGAATTGACTTATCATAAGAATAAATCAATTTCTGTGCCTTTGCCCACAAATCAGGCCCTTCTGGGCTATTAGTTTATCTGCCTTTGTTAATGGCATTGATAACGCTATCATTTTGCTTTAAATTGTAAAGTTTTCTTTGCCTTTTTTCTCTTACTTCAGTCTATCTCCATTCTACCTCCATACCTCCACAATTACACCCACTACCATCATACTTCAGACCTTTGCTCCCTTCTCTCTGAACCACTACTGCTGTGGGGCCTAAGGAAGCCACATATAAACCCTTTTCCCTCCCCTTCCTCCTTCTTAAACAAAGGTACAAAGAATATAGCTAGCCCTACACCCTGAGAAGTTTCCACCAAAAGACCCTAAATTTACAGGAAAGCTGTGGAATTCATCTACCCCCTACAGCCCCATATAAAAGTGGTCTCTAACTGCCCCTAGGCATAGAGATGATCTTTGCCCTGTCTAGTTGGTCATTGCCCCCTTTCAATACTCAGGTGTCCTGAGCATCTACTCTGCAGCCTCATCTCTGGGCGCCACCATTTAAACCTTTCAACTACAATAATAGCACTGTTGATTTTTATTGCTTCCAAATTCATTGCCTACTTCAACTGAAAGAGCAGTTTTAAAATCCAGAAATTTCTGTCTTAATATATTGGAATGGTACCTGATATTAGAATCTGTTTTTGTAACCGAGGTAAAGTTCTGAAAAAGGGCAAAATTTATTATGAGTTGTCTCTTTAAACTTCCCCACCCTATTTAGGAATTAATACCTGCATTCCTGCCTGAGACTAGTAATCAAAATGGGCAGAAAAAATGTCCTTTGTTCTTTGTTTTCTAGTATCTTAAACCACAGGAGATGGCTCAAAGAATTGTTCAGAGGTCACAAAATCATCTTTACTGGAGATAAGGTCAACTAAAACTAAATTAAACAACCACAGTCCAAAGGCAGGACATGTAACACTGGTCATAGAGACTCAAGCCCAACCTCTGAAAACCCTACTTTAAAGAGCCCTATATTTCTGTTTAAAAGCAAGATGGCAGTCTTTCAAGATGCTAGTCTGTTGTCCTCCTCATTTGTAGGCAAATTAATAAACTTTTCTTTTCCTCAAAATGCTTGTCTTTGTTCTTTGTTCTCACTGATAAGGCTTCAGAGACAAGTAATGAACTTTCAGTCACAAAATTTGGCATCCCAGAGTAGGTAAATCAACATCCCAGTGGAACAACACTCTGTAAGTGCCATGGATGGAGGAGATAGGGAACATCCCCAGGTGAAGTTATGAGTCTTCACCTAGAGGAGGATCATCTTTCCATGGTGAGAGAGTGAGGGACCACCCTAGCAGCTTCCAGAGCCAGTATAGATCCAGGGAACTTCCATCTTTCCCTCCCTGAATTTGATTCAACTCCTCACAACCTGAACTTTGCTGAGGAAAAGGAAATGGATTGGGGAAGATTCACAATGCCTCTCTCCTTTTGGTAAGTTCCCTGGTGTGCACACAGAGACCCTTGATACCACCCATTTGGGGAACATTATGACCCTTCCAACCCTATAGTAGGACATCTGAGGCAACATAAGTGTGGAAGTCACAGTTGTGTTGAAATAGAGAATCTGGGAGATTCATCCCCTTTTGGGCTATGAGAATTCAGTTCTCTTTTCCACAATTCCCATTTGTTTGGTAGGCCTTAGCATTGGGATCAAGATTGTTTGTGTTTGGAATTCACTGTACTATCTACTTGCCAACTTGTGATTGTTGTTGTTTGTGAGTTGCATTTTAACACGGGAGGCTCCATTTCTATTCCAACTGAAAGTCTGTTGGTGAGAATCTTGGCTAAATAGAACTTATAGCTATTGACCTATATTTAAAAAGAGAATGCTGTTTTATTTTAATTGTCTTGGGCCAGTGTATGTTCTGGAGTGTGAAGAGAAATGGTCATTGAATGGAGCCTTAAGTTAATATATTATTTTACAACTGAAATTATTTTGTCTCAGGTGAGGTAAATGGGGCAAGATCACATAAGTAAGTACAATCTTTCATGTGATTGCATAATAAAGAAGCTGAAAGACTGGGGCAAAGTTAATGATACAAAGGAAATCCCTACCACCAGGGTATGAAGCTAGTCAGACTCTGGAAGATAAAACTGAGGAGAAATTGACCAGATCAAATCTCATGAGCCCACTTTCAGTTCCCCTACACCCACAATTGCCAGTGGAGGGGCCCACAGTTGGGGAAGGCATGACTGGAACTGATTCTTCAGTCCCATGCCCACCAGGTTATGACTCAGGAATGGGAATGGTCTCTTCTTTTCAATCCTGGAAGGGAACTCAGTTTGGCCAGAGAGCACCTCTACCCAGAACAGGAAAATTTCCATTATGGCAATATCCTATATAGGGGCTTGAATGCTCAAAGACGGCCAGCAGGGTATCATTGGATTTATACCCCATTTTTCAAAACTGACTTTCTGAATTGGAAAAAGCTCTAATCCAATCTACTGAGATGACCCTCAGAGAATGACAGGGTTATTCGCAACCATCTTTGCAGTGTACCATTCCAATTGTGTGGATGTACAGACTCTACTAAATATATTACTTATTGCAGATCCACATAGATTGGTGGTGGACAAGGCCAGGGAGGAAGTAGAGTGTCTGCATGGTGACGGTCCTAATCAGACCCCAGGCTCCAATACTGCCATTCTGATGGCAGAAACCAATTGGGATCCTAATACAGATGCAGACAGCATGAGAATAAATTAAAATCAAAGGGTATTCTGACAGGCCTCTGGGGGGTGGGGTGGGGCAGTGCCTAGACAGAAGAGTCTAAATACGGTCCAAGAATTATATCAAAAAGGTAATGAAAATCCCTCTGAATTTTTGTAATGCATCTATCTATTAGGCATATTGGAAATATATAGAAGCAGATCCCTGAAAATATGTACCGGGTTAATATGACTTTTATAGCGCAGAGTGGTCCAGATATTAGGAGAAAACTATAGTGTGTGGAAAGGGCAATTGGCATGAATCCCTTGCAGCTTATTGATATTACCTTTCAAGTATATAATACAAGAGAAGAACCGAAACAGAACCCTACGCATATTCTGCCAACAAGGGTCTTGTTGGTTCCCCTATAATATGCCAGTTTTATCTGTGAAGAAATACCATGATAATGGGTATAGATTCTTACAGGATCTATGACATTGTCCGAGATTAATGAGGTCAGACATTAATGATCTTGTACAAGACATATGAGGTCAGACAATTAAGTTCATGAACTCATCCCAGAAAAAGTGCTTTGAAGGCTGGACTAGGCACTGGTATCAGTATATGCTTCTTAAGGTACTTAAAATAATACTTCAAAGGAAGGGGACCACAGTGATATCAGCAATGAAGTATATAGCACTTTCTCTAGGATGAGTTTGCAAACTTAACTGTCTGACCTTGTACACCCTATGGTGCTAAACTCATGTGCTCTTTTGACAGTAGTACTAGGCAAAGATGAATGATACTCAGTACTGGATTTCTTTTTTTCCTTTTTTTTTTTTTAAAGGTTTAGAGTGCTCCCAAAGAGAGTTGAAAGTGGGTCCCTTTCATGAAGGATGGAAGGTGAGAGACCTCAGTGCTACATCGAAAGGATGCTTTCTTTTGCATCCTTTGGAAAAAGAGACTCAGCTTCTTTTTGCATTTGAATGGCAGGAACCTAAGACTAGGATGACCTCACTGCTGGACTGTGTTGCTTTAGGGGGTTAAAAATTTTCCTACCATCTTTAGTGAGAGCTTAGCAAGAGACATGTAGAACCTATAATTGTACCAAGGGATTCTGTTATAATATGTAGATGATTTATTTATAGCCAGCCCCGATTGTCTCCCAGACACAGTGGCTGTGTTAAGTCATTTGGCTTCATGTGGCTATAAAATATCACCCCTTAAGGCACAGATTTGCAAACAGCAGGTTATTTATTTGAAATTCCAAATTAGCCTAATGTTAGACTGAAAGCAAGTCACCTTGGATCTTAAGGTGACCTAAAATAAAAGACAACTGGGCAGGTTCCCAGGAATGGCAGGGTTCTGTCACATCTGGATCCCCAATTTTGAACTAATATCAAAGCCGTTGTATACGGCCTTAAAGGTACAGATGTGGAACCCTGGATCTGGACAAGATACTGTCAAAATACCTTTGAAAACCTAAAGCAGTGTCTTATAGCTGCCCCTGGTTCGGGATTGCCTGACTTGCAGAAGGAATTTAAATCATACATTCATGAAAAACCAAGATTGAGCCTTAGTGTCTTATTACAGATACTGGAAGACACCCCACAGCCAGTGGCATACTTGTCAAGGCAACTGGACCATACTGTGAAAGGATGACCTCCTTGCATCCAGGCAGGAGAAGCTACTTGTAACTTGTTACAAGAGGCTGAAAAATTCATTTTAGGACAGCCTATTATAGTATATGCCCCCCATCAGGTTATGACTTTATTAGAACAGAAGGGGGGTAATTATTGGCTAACTGTAGAAAGGTTGGGAAAATACCAGGCTATCCTTTTGCATAATCTGAATATTAAATTAAAGACAGTGTCTACTCTCAATTCTTCCCCTGTTACCATCTGAAGGGAATAAGCCTTTGCAGCAAGACTGTTTAGAGGTCCTGGAGGCTGTCTAATCTAGCAGGATGGATCTGTTAGATTAGCCAATGCCAGAGCCAGAGTGGGATCTTTTCAGTGATAGGAAGTGTTATGGACATTGGACAACCAAGGGCTGCATATGCAGTGGTCATGGAATGACAGGTACTGGAAACAATGGCACTGTCACCTGCAATTTCAGCCCAGAAGGCTGACCTTTTTGCTTTAACTAGCCCTCTCCATTTACCCAGAGGAAAAAAAGTAAACATTTATACAGACTCTAAATATGCTTTTATGGTCATGCATGATCATGGTGCCATCTGGAATGAAATGGGGATCCTGATGGCAGGAAATAAGGATATTAAGTATGCCACTGAAATAATGGCCCTCATACTGGCTGTAGCTGAGCCTAACCAGGTGGCCATCATGCACTGTCCTGCTCACTAAAAAGGAGACACTTATTTTGCAAAAGGAAATCAGGCCACTCAGGATTCCAATTGACCATGAAAGGTGATTTGTTCCTTGAGGCCTTGATACCCCAGCTTTAGATCAATATAAAATACACTATACTGATGAGGATGAAAAGAGAGCTAAAAGCTGGAGGTTGATACTTAGGATCATAGAGCTAAGTGGCAACAAAATTCTCATGGACTCATTCTTTTACCCATAGCCTTGGTTTAGGCCTGGTGAGGCACCTAGGGGAATGCTGACTTTCTGGGTGTGATGTCTTAATGGAGTTGGTGGAACCTCATTTAAGGGGACCCTGTTTGTAACAAGCTATCAGACAAATAACTTAGAACTGCCCTTTATGTGCTCAAAACAATCCAAAAACAGAAAAGCATCCTGCTGTACAGGGAAACTAACATGTGGGGCACAACCTTTTGATGACTGGCAAATTGATTACACTCACATGCCACAAACAACTGGATACTTCAAGTACTTGCTTGTATTAGTAGAAGCCTTTTCAGGCTGGGTAGAGGCTTACCCTACCTGAACAGAGATAGCATCTGAAGTTATCTGAATCCTCCTGAAGGGACTCATTCTGAGGTATGGTCTACTTTCCTCCACACAGTGTGATAATTGATCCCTCCTTTCTATTGGTGCTAACTCAAGAATCAAGTACACTCTGCAACTAGAAAAGAAATTGTGTGCATACTGGAGACCTCAGTCTATATGAAAAAAATGGAGAAAATGAATCATACTATAAAGAAAACTCTGGCAAAATTGATGCAGATAACCCATCTAAAGTGGGATTAGGCATTGCTCCTTGCCCTTCTCCAGGTAAGGGCAGCTGGTATAAGCAGCCTTAAATTAAGTCCCTATGACATAGTTTATTGGAGACCCTTCCTTCCACCTCAAGGTAAGTATGGTAATAAAATGATAGGTGAAGAAAATAGAGCAAAGTAATATGTCAAACAAATAAATAAAATACTAACCACTATTATAAGTTTGCCTCTTTCAGGTCCGCAACCTGGTTGGAAGCACCCTTCTACCCCTTTAAGCAGGATATTAGCTGTTGCTTAAAGCCTGGAAAGAACAAATACCCAAACAACAACTGGCAGAAAAATGGAAGGGATCCTATAAAGTGTTTCTAACAACTCATATCGATTGAAATTGTCAAGAGTAAAACCTTGGTTCCATTGTCTAAGAGTAAAAAGGCATCCCATGGAAGAAGACATAAGCCCCAGTGGATGGCCAACGTTTAGGTTATCTAAAGTATTTGTTCAGGAAGAAGGAAAAGTAAAAACACTTTTTTCTTTTGCTAACATTTTTATGGTTATTTTTTTTGTCTATAGAATGGACAGACAACTCCTTAGTGAGGATTTCATAATGTAGCACCTCTTCTGTTGATCTATCTCATTGCTGGGTGTGTTATTATAACTAATAGCTCCATACTCAGAGGTCTCATGTTCTTTCTTACCTAACCCTTTATCAGACCTTATGCACACAGTGACAGTAAGGACCCACAGTCCTATTAGTGTCTTAGATACCTAGTCAGGTAAAATTTCTCTTAACAGGTGTCCTCAGTTTTGCCCTTTTTTTGCATGGTAATCTGTTGCAGAATTTATTTTTTTATGAGTTTACTACCAAGGCTTTGACAAACTATAAAGAGCGATAGCATAAATAAAAACAAACTTTCCATCTAAAACATTGCCCTAATTCAGAAGGCAGTAGCTCAATGACTATGTCATACCTTCTCGCATAGATATGAAAGGGTAAAATTGACAGTGGGGAATATGTAATAGAGGTAAAGGTCTGCAAAAGGGCAAAATATGTTACAAGTTGTCTCTTTACAACCAATCTCTCACCCTTTTTGGGAATTAAAACCACATTCTTATCCTAGGCCAGTAATCAAAGGGGCAAAAAAAAATGTTGTTTTCAAGTATCTTAAACCACAGGAGAGAGCTCAACAGAATTATCAGGAGGTGACAAGATCATCTTCATCAGAAATAAGTTTAACCAAAACCATCAACTTTTGTTACACAACAATAGCTGATAGCCACTGATCACATAGACCTGAGCCCAACCTCTCAAAATCCTCATGTAAAGAAAGCCCTGTATTTCTGTTTAAAGGTGGGATGGTAGTCCTTTGAGATGCCAGTACACTGTCCTCCTCTTTTTGTGGCAAATTAATAAACTCTGTTCCCTTTTCCCCAAACCACTTGTCTTTGTTCTTCATTCTCACTGATTCAGCCTCAGGGACAAGTACCAAAATTTCAGTGGCAGTTTGACTTTACCTTTTCACACTATTCTGTTACTCTGCTCCTCTTCTTAAAGAAACACTCTAACCTTTACTGCCCCAGTCAAATTGACGCATATTAACAAGTTCACATCTTGTCAACTTGGCATTCATATGCATATTCATAAACCATGCTTAATCTTTAAGTAAAGATAATAAGAAGGCCATAATTCCTCATAACTTGACACAACTATCCTACAAATGCTGAAAATATACCAACCTCTTCCTCAGAAATCAAGGTAAACTCTTTGATGTTTATCCCCTTAAAATTTTATAACTTGAATGTTATGATGTACAATTAACAATACTTAAATACTGTGATATAAAGTCAATTCATCTTATATATGTTATCATATGTTAATGATAAGGGAATAACAGAAGAGACAGTGATATTTTCTTAATATATGTGTTAACATATAAACACACGTGTAAATGTATTCATACAAATGTAAGCAAGAGATACTAGTGACAGTTACAGTCTTTTTCCTGTAACTGGTCATGTGGTCATAGCTGGCATTTATAACTATCCTTTTTCATGCCCTCTCATTCCCCTTAGCAAGCTGCTAATGATTCTTCTCTTGGTGGGGTTTTCCAAACCTTCATTCCTAAATGATCTGGGCCATTAGACTGAGTACCCTGCTTGGATTGGGTTGCTTTAGTTTTCCACTGACCTTAATCACAGGACATGGTAAAACTAAGAGACTCTCTAAGAGCTCTCCTATATTCCAGACATAGTCTTTCTTACCTCTATTGTAGAGTAGTAGTCCAATTTCCCCTGGGTAGTCAGGATCAATCACCCAAGCCAGCACAGTAACTCCCTTATTTGCCTGTTGATTCAGAAATATGAGGAGTCCACAGTGGCTAGACAGCAGTCTTAACTTCCAGTTCATTATAATAATTGTGTCTCCTGGCTGAAGCATTCCTCTTTTTGGAACTAAGATCTCTATGCCAGCAGAACACAACATCATGGGAACAGGAAGCAAAAATTTTTCTAGTGGGTAACTAAGGATAATAGTGAGAAGTGCTACTCTTATTTCCACCCCTTGATTCCTAGATCCAGAAAACATGGCTATAGAAGAATAGGCAAACAAACAACATAATTCAGAGCCTATATGGCCTGTTAGAAGACCTTCACCTAAACTTGTATGGTACAGCCACCTAGCTAACATTATAACTAAGTTTTCAAAAGGCCACCCACCATTCTTTCAGCTAGCTATTTTAGAATGGTGGGGGATATGGAAAGACTAATGAATCCTATGAGACCTGGCCTATTGCCACACTTTATTTATTGTGAAATGAGTTCCTTGATCAGAAGCAATATTGTGTAGAATCTTGTGAAGGTGGATAAGACACATTCTTTAAGTCCATGAATAGCAGTTTTAGTAGAAGCACTGTGTGTAGGAAAAGGAACTCCACATTCAAAGTGAGTTTCTAATCTAGTAAGAAGAAAATTTTGTCCTTTTCTTCATATAAGTGGTCCAACGTAATTACCCTGTCCCCAGGTGGTGCCATTTTCAGGGATATGTTGCAGGAAGATTGAGTACTTAGTAGTGCCCATATCGAGGTTTGCCTTGCTTACTGGAAGTCCACATTGCTGAGCCCACTCATAACCTCCATCCTTACCACCAAGGCCACTCTGTTCAGGAGCATATTGGGTGATAGGAATGGTTCAGCAAAGAGGCTGACTGGTATCTACAGAATGGTATATCATCTTATCTCCCTTGATTATCAAAGTTCTTCTCTGCGGAGGTGATGCTATGGTGGACATTCACCTACAGTGTAAATATCTTCACATTTTTTGCCCATTAAAAAAGTCTATCCACATACCTCTTCTATAAATTTATCTGTCACCAATTTCCCAATTATATTCTTTCTAAGTCCCTGACCATGTCCCTGACCATTAGATAAAACTATTGACCATGGCCCATGATTAGACATAAAATGAAGTAAACAAACAGGTACAGTGAGAATAGCTCTACCCACTGAGAGGATTTTTTGTCTCTGCTGCCCTTCATGGATGTCCTTCCACTATTACCTTATGCTCTTGATAATCTTTCCCATACTTTTCCTAAATTTCTATCTATATAAGGTAGAAAACTCAAGTAGTTCTTTTGAAGTGTACTGTAATTCCTCATAGGATATACTTTGTACCTCACCTGTAGGGGTTTGCTGAAACTTGAGCCTAGTTATAGGTCTAAAAGTAAAGCAGGGTCATGGAGATGGGTCCTAAGGAGACTCAGCCTTGTCTCAAATGGTAACTGCCTCGGGAAGGTTATTACAATTTTCTCAGATGATACAGGGTTGATCCTCTCATATGGGGTAGAAGAACTGCTTCTTTTTGGTGTTGAGGCCACTCCCACTGGGGCTAGCTTGCCCTCTTCCACTGGCAAAAGGACTCTCATGTCTAAGGGTTCAATGCCCCCAGCTTCATTAAGTTCTTCCCACATAGACCAATACTGTCAGCATCCTATTCCTCCCCAGTCAATGCCCTCACCTTAAAGGTAGACATCCAAGAGGCTGGGAGTTCAACTTGAATTATAATTCAGCTAGCCACAGGATAGGAGTCTGGGCTTGATTTTCAGCACTCTCACTCCTAAAACTATAGAAAATAAAGTCCTCTTTCAAGAAAGACATAGAAGCCTTTAGATCATGTATTTGGTTTTTGAACTAGAAATTTGAATCCCTGAATACACCTTCTTCTTTCCCTACTTTGTTCAGTGACATTAGGATCAACCAGTCAATCTCATTATATTCATTAATTTGCCCCAAATATTTGAGAGTATCTCATACGTACCCACTCAGCTCCTTGATTTTCATAACTGGTTGATTAGGAATATCCAATTCAGTATTTTGCATATTACATTGCTAGATCATGCCATAGAATATAAATGTTCTCTTTACTACTGGAAATAGAGTTATTAATGTCTTTAAATTTAATCAAATTAGAAAGCCAATTTAGGAAACTTCAGAACTGATTTATACAATTTTTCTTCAAATTCTTTTCCTCTGAGTCTAGAACCATTCACAACAAAATACATTTTAGTTAGGGTTCTCCAGAAAAACTGAACCAATAAAATTATATACATATTCTTATATATGTATATGCATGAAATTTTTAAAAATGAAATTATTTCATTTATTAAAATTATTTATTATATAAAATAGAAATTGGTTCACACAATATGGAGACTGAAAAGTCTAAAAACCTGCACTTGGCAACAAAAGACCCATGTGAGCTAATAATGCAATTCCATTTTGAATTTAAAAAGCTGAGAATCAGGAAAGTTGATAACATAAATTCTGATCCTAGAGCTGGCAGGCTCAAGAGTCAGGAAGAGCTGATGTTTCAGTTCAAGTTCAAAGGTGGAAAAGACTGGTATTCTAGCTCAAGTAGTTAGGTCACAGGGAGTTCCTTCTCACGCAGGAGAGATTCAACTTTTTATTCTATTCAGGCATTCAACCTACTGGATGAAAGCTGCCCACATTGTGGAGGGGAAGGTGCTTTACTCTGTGTACTGACGCAAATGTTAATCTCATCCAAAAACACCCTCACAGCCATACCCTCAAATAATGTTTGATCCAGTATATGGTTACCTCTTGGCTCAGTTGAACTGACACATAAAATTACCTCCCACACATAATCTCTTGTCTCCCACTTATGTCTCTAACTCTAATTATACATACCCAATATGTGCTCCTCTCTCCACATATAATCTGCTGAGCAGACTGACAAAAAGTTCCCAGATACTTGGACCAAAGTATCAGAGATGAGCATAGTGTTTGCTGCATGTAAAAGTAATTCACATAGGCTATGCCAATTAAACCACCACTAACAACAATTTATTTGCTAAGTAACAATCTTATCTGAAAATTATTTTTGACAGTCATAATAGAAATAATAATAATACTTTATTAGGTTAAATCATATTCTGAGCAAATTTAACTTGGTGGGGGGTGATTTTAGAAGCTCAACCATGTACAGATGACTCCAATTCTTTGACAACTCTAACAACAAACAAATATTTTAATGTATATTGAAGATAAAGAGTGATAAAATCTCTCTCTTGCTCAAATTCTAATTCGGCTACTCTGAGCCTCCTTCTTGAGTAGGCCTAGACTTTTGTCTCTGTTTTTGCCCAGTCTTCATAGTCTAGTTTTAGCAAGAATATCTCAAATATTAGTTTGGAGATAATTTCCTATTTTTGATATCTGATCCCCTCAATAGCTAATAAATTTCCTTATTCCCCAACTTTGATGTATCAGGTCTTGATCTGCCTTCAGTAAGAATCTTGTTGAGTTGATTCAGCAATAATTCCCCGACTCTTGATATTTCTTCTTAGTATTTCTCCACTGACTTAACCCCCTCACTCTGCTTATTGGCTACAAGTTGTCAGTTGTCAGGTTTTTT
>NW_003852397.1:46723159-46755877 GCF_000181295.1 Otolemur garnettii | reverse complement strand
GGCACCCAGAAGCAGAGCTGCCTGGATGATCAGCAGCTATTCCTAGATGCTTGACTCCTGTCAAGATTAGAAGAACCATGCAACTGAAGTTAGCTCAAATGTCAAACCCACAGAACCAGGAGATAAATAAATGTTTTCTGGTAAGTTTGAGTTCATTTATATTTTAGCCAAAGTTACCATACACATGAAAGAGTGAGGCCAAGGTGGTTGATCTTAAGAGAAAGAGCTTAGCATAGCACACACTTACTTTGACTGTTGGTAAGAATATGCAGGTGCATGTTCATTGGATGTGTCCACTGCTATCTGTTGTTGCTGACCACTGGTGTCCTGGGATGAAGGTGCAACTGTCTGGGGAGAGGTATCAGTAACAACACCCTAAGGAGGCAAATGAAAACACAAAATCCTTACTTGTTTAAGCAGAGGGTCCTCTTCCAGGTGGGCAATTAAAAAACACTCTTTTATTTGGCTTGAATAGAGATACTCTCAGCTACATAAACTCACAGTAAGTGCTTAAAGGACAACCGTAGAGCATGTTTGGGTAAAAGCTAAGAAATTCATGCTAATGTGACAACATGAAGTCTTGCCATAAGAAGTCCTTAGAGTAGTCAAGTGGTTAGAAACCATTTTGCCCATACTTGAAACTTTTCAGCCAGAGTAGCATGCAGCCACTCTAAATAGCAATTTATTAATCACAACACTAATTCAGAATTCCTATGAAAACTTGTATGTTCAAGTATTTCCTAGGATATTTCACTGTACCATATCTATGTATTTGGCCAAACAATAGACTCTGACTTTAATAAAAGTCTACTTGAAAGTTTGAAAATTTTTTAAAAGGATGCTACTGAGTAGGTTTTCTTTTCAGCAATTTGATTTGTTTTCTAAGATGTGAACTGGAATTCATTTAGAAGTTTCAGAAAACAAACAAAAAAACCCTTGTTCTTAATTTTGGTTTGCTCTTCCTTCACCCTTGCTAGTTTGTGTTTCTCACAGATGCCAGCAAGAATGGGTTGTTGGAATTGCCAATGACTGGGGACATACATTTGTTTTCAAGAGAGGTGTAGGTAGCTTTATTTCACTGTTAGTAGCCCCGTGGAGGGCACTGTCTTGAATACATTCTCCTGGTTTTCCTTATGGTTTTGGATATCTGCAGTGACATCTGGTTTCAAATGTTCTTGGTCAATTCTCTGTCAGTGACTAAAGTTCCCTAAAATTCTTCTTTAGTATCTGGAAATTATCCCTATTTTAATTCATTCTTTTCTTTCTTAATGTATTGTTTGGTGTTATGTGTTTTTCTGAACCTCCTACCAGTGTTTACTTAGGTAGACACTGGTGAATGAAGGATGAAAAAGTGTCTTAACATAGAAAGTGAATTAGTGCTTTTCTTTATAAATAAAAATTCTTGACAGTATGTATATTTTCCGCAGTGAAAGACTTGTTCTTAATCCTGGAATTTGACTGTAAGTAGATTATTACCAATAAGGTACACTATCAAGTGGGTTTCATAGTCATCAAAATGCACAAATTTTGTAGATAACCATGTGTGTTTGGTGTCAAGATAGAAAAATGCAAATGTGTGGCAAAGATTTACATTTAAGGTGCCTATAAAGTTGACATTCTATTTTTTTTTTACGATTTTTAAACTTTTTTAAATTTTTTTTTTTTTTTTTTCAGTTTTTGGCTGGGGCCAGGTTTGAACCCACCACCTCCAGTATATAGGGCTGGCGCCCTACTCCTTTGAGCTACAGGCACCACCCAGAAGTTGAGATTCTTAACTTTCTCATACCATTGGTGCTTTCTTAACAGCTAAGTGTAGCAAAGAATATATAATGTAATCACATAATCTGGAAATCTGAAAAACCAATTAAAATTTGTTTCACAGAACACATTTTTTTTGGGGGGGGGCTATAGGCCTGGAAGACATACAAGACTTAAAAATTAAACCTTCTTGGAACAGTATCCTGTTAAACTTATAGGTTTCCCAAATCTTGATATGAAGAAACACTTGTCACAACTCAATACCAAATAAACTAACTTTTTAAAAAGATCCAATTTAGTCTGTAAAGGTCTCCCTTCCTTTCCATAGCTCTAGAGGCTGAGTGGTGCCTCTACACTAGCTGCTCTCCATAATACGGATCAATACAGATGAGTCCCCATGGATGAGAAGGAATGCATAGTGATCAAATTGTGCATGTGCATCAAGTGTGGGGAATAAAGAGCAACAAAAAATAATCACTGGAACCTGGGTGAGGCATCCACATCTCAGTGTTTCACTTCCATCTGTATAGCTCCCTACCTTCTCCTTTTCTATGTAGTTTTATGGCTTGTCCAGTATAAAGATGTGTAGAGGGTATGAATTTAGCCCAGTGGAAAGAGAGGGAAAAAATGGCAAGACTTCCATTAAGAACAAGATGACATCATCATTCATCACATGCACAACAGTGTTACGACAACTTCTTTCTTATCTACAGGAAGGCTCAAACCTGTCATTCACCAGAGCAGTGGTTTTTAACTTTTGGTGCATATTAGAATCACTGGAGATCCATTAAAAAATCCTCATATCCAGTCCATATTACAGATAAATATTGATCAGAATATTTAAGGCTAAGACCAAGGAAACAATATTTTTTAAAGTTTCTGAAATAATTTCCATGTGCACAGAAGTTTGAAGATCAGTGCACTAGCCCAACTTTCCAATTTTAACATGCGTCTGGATCACTGAGTGATCATCTTAACTGTAAATTCAGATGCAGCAAGTCTGGGGTATCTGAGAGTCTGTATTTCTAACAAGCTCTCAGAGGCTCCCAATGATGCTGGTCCAGGAATCACTCTTTCAGAGACAAGGCACTGGAAAAACAACTTAGTCAAACAACTACAAACTTTTCTTCTTCCCTGTGTGTAAGTATTTGTAGTTAACTTTTGATGGTGTAGTGATTTGGTCTCTGCTCTTTTCTCTAAATATGAAAATGACATCTGCCTTGTACCTCTGTAGCAGATTAGTTCATTTCATGTGCCAAGCAAAGCAGACATGTTTTGGAGTACACTTTCGTATACTGAGCTTACAATTTCAAATTATAGAGAAGAACAAAAATTATAAATGAGTATTCCTTGGGTTACTGAAAGACCAAAGTATATGTGACTGAGATTTATTTCCTATTACCCAGGAGTGTCCATCCTGTGGCCAAAGGGTTGCGCGCTGATTTTTTTTAATTGAAAAGTAAATTTATTTCAGGTTAATGTGAAGGTAAAAAAACTAGGTCCAAATATTTGATTTTGTTATGTAGAATCCCTCTTGTGGTTACATCACACACTCAAAAGGTGTGCCAAACACCCTCACACCGTGCTAATTCAGTGAGAGCACCCCGACAGCCTCCCCTCCTCTATTACCCATTCCCCCAACTTGAATTGAAACAAGTTTTCTCCTATGTGGGCATGTACTAGATCATCTAGTGGCCTCATGTTAGTGTTGAGTACATTGGATACTTGCTTTTCCATTCTTGTGATACTTTACTAAGAAAAATGTTTCAACTCCATCCAGGTTAACACAAGGGATGTGAAGTCACCATCTTTTTATGGCTGAATAGTCTTCCATGGTATGTATATATAATTTGCTAATCCATTCCTGAGTTGATGGGCATTTAGGTTGTTTCCATGTTTTGGCAATTGTAATTTGAGCTGTGATAAACAATCTAGTACAAATATCCTTATGATAAAATGATTTTTTTTTCTGCTGGGTAGATGCCTTGTACTAGGATTGTGGGGTTAAATGGGAGAAGAAATTTGAGTTCTAGATTCTCCATACTTCTTTCCAAAAAGGCTGCATTGGTTTGCAGTCCTACCAACAGTGTAAAAGTGTTCCTGTCACTCCACATCCAGACTAGCTTCTGTAGCTTTGGGTACATGCTGATTTTGTGAAGACTCTTTTTTTAGCTTATCTATGGTGTTGGATATCATGAAAAGTGGACACAAACCTTTCTTTTCTGCTAATCAGCTTTCATTAGTGTTTGTGTATTTAACATCTGCCCCAAGATGACTCCTACCTTTCCAATGTGAAGCAGAGTAAAAAAAGGTTGAATGCCCTTCTCTAACCTTTTCTATGAGATGGGGATAGACTTACTTCAATAGAAACAGCTGTCGGAGGCACAGGCGTGTACTGGGGAATGTAGGTCCCTTGCATAGGAGCAGCAGCAGTCATATACTAGAGGGAATCAAAGAAAAATGCACGTGAACTTTGAGTTGCAACCTCAAGTAATATTAAACACCACATCAGACTGCTTTCAATGAACAGTCCGTGGTCAGTGCATAATTAGTCAAAGTCTATTTTGACCAAAAATAAGGCAGTTCCTAAGAGCATCACATGATCTTTGCTTACTGATCAGTACCAACAGCAGCCCCACCTCTACAGTTTTCAGTAAGAGTTAACTCACCCCTGTTCTCTCACTTTGTCTTTTTAAGTGTTCTGTATAAGTCATAAACATTTCACACTTCACAACGAAACACAAAGTCCCTGAGGGTGAGATGATGTCTGTTTTTCTCCATTTCAATTCTAGTACCCATAACATAGTAGGCTCACAACAAGCATTTGTTGAATGAATGAATCATCATATTAATTGTTAGTAATAATTTATTTCAAATTTTAAAAAGTAGAGAAATTTGTAGAGAAATTTTTATGTAGCCCATTCATTATTGGCAAATGTCATTTTGTCATCTTGACACTTAAAACACAAGAAATAGAGGACTACAGATAATGTTGAACTTTTTCTTTCTTTCTCCTATTCCATTCTCATACTACCCTTAATACTTCCTTTCTGATCCCTTTAATCCTCCAAATGTTCCACATCAGAATGAACAATAAAATAGCCAAATCATTTTTCTAAGCTGTGGTATTCAATAAAGTGTCTATGAGAGATAACGTGTATGTTTCCAGTGAAAACAAGGGAAGCCTAGTAATATATAAGCTTGCCTACATAAGTGTATAAACTATTACCCACATTCTTAATACATACATTATGCCTGCAAATGCAAAATGTGACTCTTTGAGAATTGAAATTTGTATAGAATCATCTATGTTTCCGAGTTTCTAAACTTGACCAATATCACAAAGCCCAAATCATCTAATGAAAACAAGTCTTCACAATTCATAAAGGTTATAGGAGTGATTTTTATAAAAACAATCAAAAGTTTGTGATATTTTGTTCTTCGGAATTTGCTGAGATCAAATACTAAGTGCGTGTATCAATATAGAAAATCTAAATTACTCTGTATTGTGTACCTTAGTACTTTCAATATTCAAGAGGCAGGATGATTCCAAATCAAGGAAAATGTCTCAGTGGAGACTAGCCCATTAGAGATTGTTGTTCATAATTACCTGATTCATGGATAAATATAGTAATAAATCCACTTTGGAATAAATGATTTGCGATCCTAAACTAAACATTGGTTTACTCTATTTGCTAAAAATAGAGACAGTCTTAATAGAACAACCCTAAATCAAACCAACCGAACTGTTGTCTACGATACATTTGTTGCTGCTAACAATACAGCATTATTCATATCTATATTAAAAACTACCTTATAATTTGGACCATGAGCAATTGTTTGAAAGGCCTGGTGCTATTCGTCATTTAGCTTTATTGTTCAAAATTATCAGAGATTTCTGTACTCTATTCTCTGTGCTCTCACATGTATCACTCTTCTATTAAAATTGTCCAGACTATCATCTTTTTAAAGGCCTTGGCCAAGTTTTACTTGTCTCTGCATCCTCTAATATACAAAGTAGTGCCTGGTACCCAGTAAGTAATTGTTTAATGACTGAATGAAAGGCTATAAGAAGAAAGTCTACAATTTCCAATTAAAAATCTTGTATGTCTCTTGGCCACTGATCATTCTGAGCTCATTATAGAGGTTGATTTTATCTCCCCTCATGATGTGTTTGTATAACCTTTAAACAAATACCTTAGCCAACTCTACTCATCATTGTCCTCATGCTCAGATAAATACTCAGATATTACATTGCTATCAAAGTCTCCAATGAATATAGACCTCTGGAGTCACATTTCAGGATTATCGTTTCATATCTAGATCCTTATGGCTCGCATACATCTGCCCTGTTAACAAAACTGTTCTAGAGAGTGTGCTATAGATAACAGTTCCCCGGCTATTTCAGACAGGTGATTTATCACTGTTATCTAGGGTCTAAATATCTTTTAATTTAGTATTCCCTACATTGTATTCTTTGGAACACTGGAGCTATACTGAGAGAAAAGCTTTCTCTCAGCATTGAGCAATGCTGCATAATATATCCTTTTCTTGATATTGAAATGTTGTGAAAAAAAAAAAAACACTGAGAAAACATGTTTTACAGAAGCCTATTTAAAGGCAATTAAACCAATATTTCTAAAACTTTTTTTTTTGGTAGCACCTATTAATTTTGGTTAAAACTAGTACTCTGAGGAATAGATTTTGGAAAATATTTCTTTCATTGAATCTGAAAACTCTAGCTGATTTGTAGCAAGTGTTAAAATGTACATATTTTTAAACAACTATTAATTTTAGCTAAGTATAGAATTGATATCGGTGTAGCCATTATTCTACCCTTTGGTCATGGTTTTCCAAGATTTACCATATACTAATTTACTATACACGAATCCCTCACCTATTTAGGTATTTTTTGTTCTCGAGATAGTAATGCTCAACTTTGCAACTGGGCCTAATAAGTTAGTATTGTGGATTTTGCATAACATGATGTTACGGGCACTCATCTGCAAGATTCTTCTCTGATTCATCCTCATTCTGCTATCTGCATCTCTAAGGAGACAATCTGTCATTAGGAACAAAACCTGTGCCATACAAATAGCAATGTTTACTAGTTCACATGAGAATCCACTTTAATTATTTACATCTCCCTCAGCAAATTAAAAACTTTCCAGGTAGTACGCTTAATAAGAAGCATTTTATGTAATTCTTGCATAAGTTTCAAGTGCCTCTGAATTATTCAAATCTACATCTGTGTTTTATTTTAGTAAAATGAATAAGTATGTCTTCACTCCTCCTACAGTATTGAATAAAGTTATAAACATGACTCAAACTGAACTGCTTCTGGAGCAATTCATATTTGTCTTTTTGGAACAATACTGTGAATCTGGCAGTGTGATTCACCCACTTTACAGATGGAGAAACTCTGGCCTAAATACAATGGGAATAAATCACAGTTCTGACCTAAGGTTCAGCACATTTTTAGTCTACTTCATTAATTATCTTTAAAGGCAAGTAAATAAGGCACCAAGATCTTCTTACTGATCATTACCATGTAATATAGATGTTAAATTATTTTAGTGGCCTTTATTAATTGAATTTTTAATTAAGAAATATACATGGTGGACATAAAGTTCGTGTGCAATTTAAAACAGTTTAACATAGTAAATTGCACACAAACATTATTCTACCCTATAGAATAATATGCCATTGACTGGCATTTTTATTGCTAATTTATTTTTCATACATATTATTTTACCTTCACGTTTTAATCTAAACACCTAATTTTCTTCTAGTAGGCCTAACTCATATACTTGGTAACTTATTTTTATGCTGCTTTTCTGAATAAAACCAATAGAGAAGTTTTAGTATAAATGAGATCAGCTCAGTTCATTGTGTTATGTGTGCATTTATATATATCTTTTAATTAAAAAAATATTTCTAGTTGCTTTTCTTTTGTCATAGAAACCTAGTAACTGCAGTAGAACTTGAGAAAGTTCTTTTGCAATTAAGAACTGAATTATTTTGATTAAGTCAATGCTATTGAATTGCATGCCCCTTAAGAATATTATCTTACTATAAATTCTTGAAGTGAAATTCTTCTATAGTACATATATATACATATACATATACATATATATATATTCTTTTTTTTAAGATAAAGCATCAAGAAGTGACAGTCTTTTAAAATTAGGAGCAAGTATTTACAGGAAATGGCTACATCTATGTTTAAGTTCAACTCTCAGGTTGTGGTAATTGGAGATAAATAACTCTGAACTTTCTGTACAAGCACACAGTTTGATTACTTTTAAGAGCACAGAAAAACTACAGTCAGACTTAATAATACAGACAGAAACAACATTGGTTAGATCTGGGTGCTTCAGAGCCTGCTTTCGTTTCATCCAGCTAATAAATGACAGAGAATGACCTACAATACCAATTCTGCTCTTTAACTTGGTAAATTCTCATAAGATGCTTATTAGAAGCATAATGAGAATAGATATGTATCCTGTAAGCTAATCTCTTTTATTAGCATTTCCCCCAAAGCTATAACATTTCTATCATAATTTTTTCATGAACACAAATTATTTATTTTGCATTTTTTGAATACAGGGCTAATGGGAACTGCATTACGATGGAATGATATAGATAAAATGATTTGATCTGTACAATATGTACCTGTCAGTAGCAGTTCACAATAATAGCATTAATGAATAAATATATACTTTTCGGTAAACATCTTGATGATTTTTGCATATTCTGAAATTACTAGATTTTCACATGTGGATGCGTAGGAGCACTGAATAGCCATTTTCAAATCCATAAAATAAATTCCAGACTCTGTCACTTGTTCCAAGAAGTCTAGACACTGCATCACTAAGATAGTGACATGAAGGAAAAAAAATGTGAGATTGGAATTGTGTTTTTGCCTATTTAAGTTTGAATAAACTGCTTCTATTACTGTGAAATCATTGATTATTCTGAGCAAACAAAGAAAGAAAACCCAAATTAGCAGTTCTGGATTGATTCACTCTTCTTCCACCAAATAAAAACAAAATTTAAGTGATTTATGTATTTCCCGTGAGGAAACTTTCCAATTTAATTATTTGTAGAGCAAGGGAGAGGAAAGAAAGTTCTTGCATTTCAATTTTTGGAATTGTTTTAAAGAAACCAATCTATCTCATTTGGAGTTATCATTATACTCCTTAGATTTTAAATTGATGTTTCTAGTCTTTGGTATAATATGTGTAAAGCTGATTAACAAATTTCAGAAAGGGGAGTTTTTCAGGTCCTAACAGACTCAGAAAGTCAGTAGGAAGGTTAGAGAAAATCTATAAACATACACATCTGTGAATGAAAGTTGACCAGAAAAAAAAAAAAAAAAAACAGAGATTATGGTATATGATGCTAACAGCATGCAGCATGAATTACTTTCAAAATTGTGAAGTTCAGAGTTTTTTTTAACAAAGGAAGCTTGAGGATATAAAGACTAACCTGAGCCATGATTTGCCAGAGTTGGATGAATTACTGAAGGAAAAGCACAATCTCAAGCAGAGGTGTTCTGGAGTTTTGAGGGCCAACATTTTAGATTTGTACAATACTATCATTTCTGAGTTTAGGCACATTCCTGAACCTGGGTTGGTAAACAGATATCTTGCATCCTGGCTTTGCTTAATTTAGCAGTATTAGCTGCCTTGAGTATAAATCTAAAAATGCTTTCTAAGTTTACATGTCACTCAATGGATTAGAGGCTATCCATAGAGAGGTTTCTCCTTAGAAGTAGAAAGAGTATATCCACTCTAGGTCAGGGTAAATCTGGACTCCTACCTGAATCCTTACTTCTCAGCTATTCTTACATTCTTCATACTTCTACCAATGAAATATTGGCTAATGAAGTAGATCCCTATCTGAATGCTTTCATAATGGATTATATTACTATTAATATATAAGCTGACTATTTACTTTTAAACGTATTAACAGAGAAAAAATAGTGAGGCATGGTGGTGTACACCTGCAGTCTCAGCTACTTGAGTGGCCAAGGTGGAAAGATTGCTTGGGCCCAGGAGTTTGAGTCCAGCCTGGACAACATATCAAGATCTTGTCTCAAAAAAATAAAATAAAAAGACAAACCATGCCTATAATCCCAGCACTTTAGGAAGTCAAGGTAGGAGGATTGCTTGAGGCCAAAAATGCAAGGGATATAGTTCTACTGGGAGTGAAAGCACTAAAAGGTGGAAGAAGAACAGTTAGTGAGCTTGACAGATAGTGGGGATTCAGAAAACTATTAAACAAGAAATATAGATTGTTTTCATTGTACTCTGGAGTAGGGGACATTTGCTCGTGATATGCAGCAAAGAGAATAACAGGAAGATTCTTAGATATTGTTCTCACCTTGGAAGTCTGCAAAATCTTACCCACTGCACAACAGTGGGGAATAGTTATTCCCGTTAGATCACAGGCTAAGGAGACCTTCAATTTGGCAGCGAAAGCAAATTTCATGAATGTATTAGAAAAAATAAACACAAGGTACGTCAAGTTTGAACATGTGCATAGATCTCTGTTGTATCAATAAAAATAAAAGATAACACTATGGAAAGGTAATTGACTAAGAAATTATGTCTCAAAATTTGAAATTTGAAAGAACTCTATATAGACACTATTAGTTATCTCCCTCTCCCCAAATTTTGTAATAGGTTTGGCTTAACACAAAATCTTGAGAACGATGGACAGAGGGAAGATTCATTAAACCACAAAGACTACTTGGTACGTAAAGACAAGTGATTCTGATAAAAACGGAGAACTAATTGTCTATCAGATTGGAGAATGAAGGTCATCTGTAACTACAAAAGCATGTTTGCAGTGGAATAGAGGGAATTACCCCTTGGATTCAAAAGAAAAAGGAAAATGAGTAAGTAGAAAACATAATTAAGGGGATATTATGAACAACTATGTGCTAATGAATTTGACAACATATAAAATGGACATATTTGTTGAAAATCATAGTTTAGAAAAACTGACATAAAAAAGAATAGAAACTCTAAATTATGTTATATCTACTGGAGAAACTGAATCCACAATCTAAGTTTCCCATAAAACACTCAGCTTCAATTTGATAAATTTCTAGACATTTGAAGAATTAATAATACCAATCTTACATAAATTCTTCCATAGTATATTAAAGAAGAAATGATTCCCAACTCATTTTATAAGGCTAGCATACTCCCTATACCAAAGTTTGATAGTGACATTACAAGAAAGAGAAACTATAGCCCAGCTTCTTTCATGAACATTTATATAAACTTCCTAAACAACATTTTAGCCAATAAGTCTTATATGGGATTATTTCATGATTACCTGGTAGGTTTACTATTTGAAAACTAATCAACATAACTCACCATGTCAATAAAAAAAGAAAATTATAGCATCATCTCAAAAGATTCCAAATCATCTTTCATAAAATTTAACATCTGTATATAAAAAAAAGTCTTAGCATACACCAACAAACTATCTTAATGGGTCAGAACTATGACTAGAATTCTATATACCAAAAAAATACAGTTAATGTGACAGTTAATGTTTAAATACTGAACACCTTCTATTTACATTTTGGAAAAAGATGAAGTTGTCCAATGTTACCTCTTCAAATATTATCCTCATGGTTTTGGATTGTGCAATAACACGCACACACACACATACAGACACAGAGAGAAATGGAAGGAATAAAAATAGAAGAAATAAACTATTATTATTCACAGATGATATTCTCAAATATATACTAAAGAAGAAAAAACAATTTCTGTAATTAATAAGGAAAGTTATCAAGGTTGCGGAATACAAGTCAATAAAAATTATATTTCTGTATGCAAGCAAGGGACAATTTAAGAGCGAAATTTTAAAATATACTATATATACAGCATAAAAAATCAAACAGACAGAAATAAGTTTGAGAAAAGGCAATGAGAACTTTTGTATTAAAAATTAGAAAATCAGGTGTATGCAGATTAAGTAGAATGATTTTTGAAGTATTTCTTCTTTTTCTATTGTCTATAAGATTTGGCATGATCCGTTTTTTTAAATTATCTTTTACTTTTATTTATAAATATTAGTTTCCTATTTTTTGAGACTTTGGAAAAAAAATAATAAGAAGAAGTTAACTGATGACTCCATACTGAACCTCAGAGTCAAAGCATTCTATAATAGACATACTCTTATTTGACCATGTGAATCTTACTTTCTTTGCATTATTATTATTATTATTGCTTAATATTTCGATGCAGCAATCATCTGATTTCTTTTCTGAATGTATTTATCTTTGTTTGTTCTTTACAAGGTGTTTGTTTCTAGTCCTTATCTTAAACATTGTTACTGTTATTAAATTTTAAGTCTTTTTAATTTTGTAAAGGCAAAAAATGGAAACCTAATAAACATATGTATATGTACAAAAAAAGAATATTCCTACCCCCACATATACCCAGTTAAAAGAGAAAATTGGACACTAGGAAGTATGGGTTGGATAGGATTTGAGAAATCAAATAAGGAGTCTATACATGATCTTGAAAACAATTTACAAATAAAATCCTTTTCAGAACAGCTTCTGAAACAGGAGAAAAAAATCATATGGACTCTAACAGCAGAGACAAGTACATAAAGTGCCATCAGTGGCATCATGGCAGACTTCCCACCTGGAGTATTAGGAGGACAGTCCTGAATAGAGAAAGAGTGACTGGCTTGCCTGGCCTGGGCACCTATCTCCATGAGACATTTACACCTTATCTGAACCATTTCTTTTCAGTGCTATAAGAGAGTGAGCTCCTTATTGTATGAAAATTGTCATGATCTTCCTGAGGACAAAAAGTAAGCATTTATCGGAAGTAAATAATACCTAGTAATAAGTCAATGGAATCTGGCGGTCTTGCTTTTCTCTGAGTGAGGAAGGAGGTAAATCCAGGGACAGACAGATAGACTAGGATAAAATTAAAGGGAAAAAATCCACTCGTCACTTTTTGGATTGAAAGGGAAGCTGTAGGGGGAGAAAAGCCTGAGAGAAAAGGATAGATAGGGAGTTGTTGGCTTAGCATAGACTATGGGAATTTTGTGTGTCAGTGGATGATATGTTGTCATAGGAGATAAAGAAATACAAGATACAGCCTATGAGTATCTTGCATAGATACTATGCAAAACTATGAGAGGAGGCTGAGGGAGGAAAATTAAAATCAAAGTCATTCATATCAAGGAAACCAAGGAAGTATGAAGCTGGATTCCTGGATGTGTCCTCCACACTGACTAGGGCCTTGAGAGTACTGTTTTAAGCAGGTGCCTGAGAAGGGACACTAAGAAAGAGGATTCAAGGGGGATGGGAGGGAAGCCTGGCCTGTTGAAGCAGGGAGTGGGAAGGCCCATAAGGATGTACGGAGTAACTTAGTGACCAATGACCAACACAAAGAGACAATCAATGACCAATAGAAAAGGATAATATTGCCTGGAGGCACAGAGAAGCCAATGAAAGATTTGCAACCAATTTCAGATGGAGAGAATGTTCATGCCCCTCAGGCCTTGTGTCTCCTCTCTCTCATCTTTCCTCCATGGGAGGGATCCACTTCCAACTTTCTTTGGAATTGTTCTAAACTTTTCTCTTTGTCCTTTCTAACTAAAATTTCTCTTTATTACACTGAAAAAATATATACGCAGCATAAAAAATAAAATAGAAATAAGTTTGAGAAAAGACAATGAGACCTTTTGTGGTAAAAATTAGAAAACCTTGATGAAAGAGATTGACACCTAAATAAATGGAGAGATATACCACATTCATCAATTAAAAGACTCAGTATTGTTAAATTGTCAATTCTCCTAACAAATTGTAATCCCATTTGAACTCTAAACTGATCTCTTGATGGAAATAAACAATCTCATTCTAAAATTTATATGTAAATATGAAGGACTTGGGATATTTAGGAAAATATTGGGGGCAATAAGAAAAAGTTGATATTAAGAATTCTTAAAAAGTTATAGTAACTAAAATAATGTAATTAGTGTGGCATATGATAAGGATAGAAAATTAGACCAATGGAACTGAATAGCAAGACTAGAAACAAATACATAATATACATTTGTCACCTGATTTAAAACAAGAGTGTCACTGCAATTAAATATGGGAAAAATAATCTTTTGAATGATGATGGATCAGCTGGTTATCTCTACAGGAAAGTGATCTGATTCCTTCTTCACACCATAAACAATTAAGAAACAATTAGATCATAAACATAAAAATAAAAAATATATAAGAATATAACTTTTAGAAGACAATAGGTGGAAAGTTTCATGATCTTGAGAAAAGCAAAAATTTCTTGAACATGACTCATAAAGCACTAACCATAAAAGAAAATTTTTATACATTATCAAATGACAGAGAAGATGGTTATAAATCATATACTTGACAAACATTTTTTACAGAATATATATTTTTTAAAGATCCACTAATCATTAAGAAGGCAGAAAACCCTACTTAGAACACGAGTGGGAATAAACCATTAATATCCACAACAACTTAGATTAACCTCCAGGGAAGTGTGCGGAGCCAAAAAAAAGAAAAACCTAATTCCAAAAGATTAGATACTGTATGATTTTCGTGTCTGTAACATTTTTGATGTGCCAAAATGTTTGAAATGGAGGGCAGATTAATGATTGTCAGAGTTAGGGATGAGGGATGCAGACGTGAAAAGTAAGCTGCTATGCTTGCGGAAGAGAAGAATCCTTACAGCATTGAGACTGCCCATTATCCTGCCTGTGGTGGTAGATAAACATACTGGTAATACATTTGTATAGAACATGCATCATATAGACACAAATGAGTTAAGGCAAAATTGAGAAAATATGAAGAAGATCTGTGAATGGTATCGATGTCCATTTCCCAATTGTGATGTTCTACCATAGTTGTGCAAAATATTACTACTGAGGTAATGGGGGCAAGTATACAGGGAATGCTCTACATAATGTTTTACAACTGTGTATAAGGCTATAATGAGCTCAATAAACATTTCATTAAAAACCCAAATTTAAATAGGTGTGCTTATATATGTATATATGTATGTGCATAATTTCATTAGTTGATGTAAATGGTCAGTTTGTACTGAAAACATGATTGATCTCACTTATTGGTCATCAGGGAAATTCACGTTAAAAATATTATGACATAACACTACACTCCGACCAGGATGGCAAAGATGAAAAAGACTGACAATACCACATGCTGGTGAGGAGGTAGACAACAGGAACTGTCACACACTGCTAGCGAGAGCTTATGTTGCTACATCTATAAAACTGTTCAGCAGTACCAATAAAGCAGAATACTTGCAGAGCTTATGACCAAGCAATTATAATCCTAGGTATCTACACAACAGAAATCTTACAAATATCCACCAAAAGATAGGTATAAGATATTTAAAATAGCATTGTTTATAATGATTCATGCTGGGAGTATTCTAAATGTTTATCTATAGTAGAATTATTAAATTACAATATATATAGTATAGCATAAAACAATGGAAAGACAAACTGCTCTACAAATATTGATGAACCCCAATGACATAATGTTGAGTTAAAGAAGATAGACATAAAAGTCTTTATACTATATGATTTCCTTTCCTTAAAGTACAAAAACAAACCAAATCTATAGTTCTAGAAGTCAGGGTTGTAGATACTTTTGTAGGGCTAATATAAGAGCAGAAAGATGAGAAAGTTTCTGTGATGGTAAAATCCTTTTATAACTTGATCTGGATACTGTATACATGAGTGTTTATACTTGAAGATTTATGGATCTGTAAATACATAAATTGCACACTCTTCTTTATATATGTTATACTTCAATAAAAGAGTCTTTAAAAAGACTGACAGGAAAATGGAAAGGCTGATTTTAGATGAGAGCAGGGACATTTTATTCATTGAGAAAGCATAGAATTAATGGATACAGATGTGAGCTGTTGGGATATCTATAAGGTACCTATATTCTCTTTTCATTATTTCTATTTTGAGGCAGGATGTGAGGTGAAAGTGAGAGACGGTGTGCTTGAAAGTCTGAGAGAAGATATAAAATAGTTGTCTTGGAGACTGCAAGGCTAAATTGGCCGGGATCATATAATAAGATTTCCAGGAAGTGCTGATGGGACATCCAGGTTGTGTAGTCACGAAATTGACATGAAATCTACCAGCACAGTGGTAGGTTTTACTCCAGCTGCACAAAGCTGTTCAAAAGGACGGAGCAGACTGAGAACTGAACACCAGTGAGAACAAAGTTTGACCAGAAGAGTATGAGGAAGAGTTAGCCAAGATGCATGAAAAACAGCAATATAGTGTTCTATTTTGGAGCCTCATTCAGACGGTTGTGAGGAAATGAGGGGAAAACTAACACTGAAAGAGTGGGGGCAGCCAATAGAAAGGCAGGTTTAATGGTGTCAAAGAATTGCCGCAACAAGGACCTTGAAAGGAGTGTGTGAAGGAAGCAGGTGGTTGTCAGAGGGTGATATGTTTGAAATCAAATGTTCAAAATGGAGAATTGGAGTAAGTATAATAATTGCTAAAAGAAAATTCTAGGACTTGGTAGAGAAACATCACCAGACATGACAAGCTCAGAAGACTGAGAGGCCAAAATGCTCTTTTGTTAAATTCCAATAAGGTATACATATATTTAATTCACTTATTAGCAACATTCAGCCAGAAAATTTTGAGCCCCTACTATATGGTTAGTATTGTGTTAAGTAACCACATGCTGTAGCATTAAAGCACAGACTGGGTCACAGGACATAATAAAGCCCAGAAGAAAATGGTTTGTTACTAATCTATTGGATGTACTGGATAACTCATGTTTCCTTTCTCATCTTACATAAAGCTATTTAATTTTATGTACTATTCATTACGGACACTCTTACATTCTCCATAGAGTAGCCAATCTAATCCTTTTGAGTTGGACCTTTTGTATTATTACTATTTTATTCTGTTAGTCTTCTCATTTCACATTTGAATTTCCATCTGCTTATACTTTTTAAAATGTCTCTTAACAGTCTATATTCTTGCCATATTAGTTTGGTTTAAAAATGGTAAATAATTTAAAAGTTTCGGTAAAGAAATATGGAGACCCTCAAAGAGCTAAAAGCAGATCTTCCATTTGATCCTGCAATCCCATTGCTAGGTATCTACCCAGAAGAAAAAAATAATCATTCTACCCTTAGGATATTTTCACTAGAATGTTCATGGAAGCTCAATTCACAATTGCCAAGAGTTGAAATCAACCCAAGTGCCTATAAACACATGAATGGGATAATAAATTGTGGGTTACGTATATGATGGAGGGCTATTCAACCATAAAAAGATGGAGACCTTACATCTTTTGTATTAACCTAGATGGAGCTGAAGAACATTCTTTTTAGTAAAGTATCATGAGAGTGGAAAAATAAGTATCCAATGTACTCAATACTAATATGAAATCAATAGATGAACAACTACACACATTCATGAGAGGATAACACAATTAAGTAGGGAGGAGGGAGTGAAGAGAGAAAGAGGAGAGGGGAAGAGAGAGGAGGATTGATAAACTCTCACTCAATGGGCACAAAGTAAGGGTATATAGCACATCCCCTTGCGGAGGAGCTCAACTTTAACTTGAACTATACCTAACAAATGCAAACAATGTAACCTAATCATTTGTACCCTCATATTAACCTGAAATATTTACTTATTTTTAGAGACAGAGTCTCACTTTATCACCCTCAGTAGAGTGCCATAGCATCACAGCTCTCTGAACTTAGGCGATTTTCTTGACTCAGCCTCCTGAGTAGCTGGGACTACAGGGACTGGCCACAATGCCTGGCTATTTTTTTGTTGCAGTTTGGCTGGGCCCAGGTTGGAACCAGCCACCCTCAGTATATGGGGCCGGCACTCTACCCAGTAAGCCACAGGCACCGCCCATCTGAAATAAATTTTAAAAAAAAAATTCTGTAAAGAGATGATCTCTGTAAATGAGAGAGTAGGTTAAAGCCAAAACAATATATATTATCAGTCTCTAAATTTGAAATCATCAAGAAGAAATCACTTTAACAAATAATGTGACTGATCTGTTATCTAGGTAGTTTTTTCAGAAACTCATATAAACACACAGCTGAACAATGTATTTCCTCAGCCTCTTTAGGTTCATTTACTTTCTTCTCTAAGAAGCTAGGCTTTCTTCTTTATGTTTGAAGTGAAAGACTGAGAGACTGTCAAGAAGACAAGGGAACCAGGAAATCCTCAGTGTGCCTGGAAGCTTTGTTGTTTTCTATTTAAGTTCTGTGACTAAAGCATTAAATCAGGCTGGGTAAAGATGCTTCAGCCAAAATGAAAAGGAACTCATTCAGACTGCCACACACACCCAGTAAATTCCATCCCACACAAAACATTTCCTCTCCATGGTGTCAGGCCCACACATCGTGAATGCCAATCATCCCAGTAGGCTGGAATAGATAACACATCTCAACAAGAGAGAAGGTTGAAGGTGCCCCTTAATGTCCTTTGAAAGAGAGTTCAGTCTCCAGAAGAGTCACCAGTATTCCCTTTCAATGTGTTTATTTTTCAGCCAGGAGATTTAAGACACAGAACTTCACCTAATCAGCTCAAATATTCATACTAGAGATTGATCCAAGATGGGTGGGGAGCAAATTAAGGCAGGGAGAAAGCGAAAAGTAAAAAGAAAGAGGATAGCAACATTATAAAGAAAGAGGCAATAATAGAAAACAGTAAATTGGAAACTGGAAACATAGGGCATAAATCTATTTGACTAAAATACTTTTAGGAACTATACATATTTAGATGAAAAACAGATTTAAATGGTACTCATTTATCCATGTGAGCACATATAATCTTGGCAATATTAAAACATAATGGAATAGTTTCTGCTAAGCTATAGATATTATCATTTTTTCCTCTAAGAATATGAGAAATTGAAAGTAAGGAGCCAAGGGATAGAAAGGAGGACTGGAAGGAAATCAACCCTCTGGTGCCAGAGTCCGGTTTCCACTTCTTGCCAAAGAGTTGAAGAATAGTTTGTTTGATGAGAGCTGTCATACCATGGAGAAGCAACACATGTTATCTTGGAGTAAATTTTAACCCACTCCTACACTGTTCTTAATATTATTGTGACCTCTATCATCTCATTTATGTTTGGCTGTACCCAAATGGCCAGGTGTTGACAGTTAAGAGCACTCCCTTTCTAACCTCCTTCTTCTGTGTCTTTTTTTGTTTGTTATTTCCACTGTGTTAAAATCCTTTTTTACCACCTTCAACAAAAACCTAAAACCTGCCTCTTAAGTAATGTCCAAATGCTAAATTCCTGTATGACACTTTAGTTGCCTGTTTGGAAATAACTCTCCAGTGACATCTAGCAGCTCTTTAACCATGCTTCCTCCATAGCTCTTAATAGTCAAATGATGTAAGCTCCTGAGAAGACCCTGCCTGAGTCATCATGGTTCATATGCATTTGTTGAATCAATAAATAAGTGAATAAGTAATGACTCTAGCTGAAAAGCTTAAGGTTTTCAGAGAGAACATAAAACATCGAGGGAGAATAAGGCCAACTAAGAAAGAAGGTTTCTTTCTATGAAAAAAAAAAATTAAAGATTGGAATAAAAGGGAAAAATTGAAACTAAGAGGAAAGGAACTCAGAACCATAAAAAATATTGCCACAAGTCCTACATATATTTGAGAAGAAAGCAAGATATCCAATGTGCAAGGAAGATTTTCCATTACAGGAAGATTTTGACTACAGTGGGGTAATACTCCACTGAAAGTCATTCTGAGGGTGAGGCTGAAATCAATGGTAATGAAATAACATAGCTTCAAGGAGGTGGGAAGACATGAATATTGGGCCATGGTGGAATAGTGAGTCTAAGAAAGGAGGCTAATGTTTGTTTCTGTAATTAGAGGAAGGAAGTTAGGGGTGATTACCAGAATCAATCAGTGTATGAGTTCAGAACCAAGAACCTGAAGGAATATACATTTGGCACTTTTGTGAAAATGGTACAAATTCACTGCTCAAGAGTACGGGTGCAGTACTGTGAGCAGAAAGTGAATGTCTGTCTGTGATATTTTCACTGGAATAGGTTGAAAGGTGAATATTTAAAATTATTTTGTTGGAAGGTTAGAGAGAGAGAGATGTGAGTTAGGATAAATAAGAGAATTTTAAGCCACCCCATTATTATTACTAATTGTGGTAGTAAGAGTGCTTGCTGGCAAGAGAGCAGTTGAAGTGATACACAATATTTCAGCCCATTGACCAAAATCCTAAGCATAATAGTCATAAGAAGTCAATTATTGGGTTGTTATGGATTTTAGGAAGAACTGGATGTCTAGTATCTATAATGCTCCTCAAACAAAGCAAATACATGTATATCTATACCTAATCTCTATGCATACACATAAATATATTATAAACTTAACTAATGAAAAGAAAGTAAAGTTCATAATTCTCAAATAATGCTTATATAGTATTCTTTATTAAAAATTTTACATGACCCTGAGAGATATTATCTAACCCCAGAGAGAATGACCCACACGACAAAATTTCAAAACTGCAGATGCTGGTGTGGATGTGGAGAGAAAGGGACACTTTTACAGTGATGGTGGGACTGCAAACTAATACAACCTTTTTGGAAGGAAAGTATGGAGAAACAGCAAAGAACTCAAGCTAGACCTCCCATCTGATCCTGAAATCTCATTACTAGGCATCTACCCAGAAAGAAAAAAATCCTTTTGCCATAAGGACACTCACACTACACTGTTTATCTTAGCTCAATTTACAATCGCCAAAATATGGAAACAGCCTAAATGCCCACCAACCCAGGAATGGATTAACAAGCTATGGTATATGTATACCACGGAATACTATTCAGCCATTAAAAAAATGGAAATTTTGCAGCATTCGTATTAACTGGGTAGAGGTGGAATACATTATTCTTTGTGAAGCATCATAGGAATGGACAAGCACGAATCCTATGTATTCAACTTTGATATGAGGAAATTTATGACAATGAATTGGTAGCTGGTGGAGGAAAGGGAGAGCTGACTGAGTAAACAAATTTGAAAGATGATGATACAAACCAAGCTAGTAGGTTTTTAGTTTTTCTTGGGGCAAGAGGGAAGAGTGAGTTTATTTTTCTCTTCTTCATTTTTTACATCCATATTTTCTTCCCTGCAGGATCTTTACTGTGAAAATGTTTATTGTGATTCTCTAAGTGTTTCTGAGAAGATAAATATGGTTTGCTACATTTCCCAAATGTAGTGGATCTTAGAATTTTTTAAGTACAAGACCATTATAAGATTGCGAAGCATTCTTTAGGACCTGGATTTTCAAACTTGGCTTTACACTGGAATCACCTGGGAAAAGTTAATATTAAAATACCATTGCTTGGATCTCCCACAGATATCCTGTTTAATGGGCCTGGAGTGTATCCTTTGTATTGGTATATTTAAATCCTCCCTGGTGATTCTAATATATTATAAGATTTCATATCTCCTACACTAGGGGATATGTGGTAAATGATACTTAAATATGTTCTCTAAGGAAATCTATATGGTCAAAATATCAATCAAGTTTAATTGATGAACTTAAGTTGAGTACTCAAATTTTGAATTTTTTAATGGGAATTTATTGTGCATTAAAAACTGGGACAAAAACTCCAGAAAATATTATAAAATCCCCAAAGGAACTGTAGGCAACTGTGAAGGACACAGGAGATAAGTATGTGTGTGTGTGTGTGTGTATGTGTGTGTGTGTGTATGTGTATGTATATATGTGTGTGTGTGTGTATAATTTCTTTTTAATTTTACACAGATTATTTCTACAGGCAGTGAAAGAAAAATAGGAAAAAAAGTATAGCTTTCCTCATTAGCAACTAGTCAAAATGAAGCTGCAGATGATGAAGGTCAACTTGGCTGTGAAACTGGGGACTCAGCTGAGAGCTTTGTTTCTAGTTGTTATGCATTTCATAAAATATAAACAATGAATAATCAGGATTAGATGCTTCCAGTTAAGGAGAGTCTTAATATCCAAGTACAGTATAATCCTCTTAGTTGGTATTGACACCAGTGGAAAATAAAAAGAGTTAATTTAGTTATTATCCTAAATACCATAGGCTCAAAGGAAAATGCTAGAAAGGCACAGGCTTGTTGACATGATATCATCATATAGATCACAAGAATTTTGGCCTCTTTTATAAACAGAGCCTCAGCTCAGTAAAACCTATCTAAAGTAACCATGTAGAAAGACTAGGAAGATTTTACACCCTCACACGACTGCAGTTATGTTTATAAACAGCTGTGGTTCCCTCCCCTCTAGACGGAGACACGAGGACTGAGCTCTCATTCTGGTTTTAGGCCTCCATAATTCTAAACGTTATCTCTTGATTACTAACTATTCAATACTGGATACACCCTATGGCAATGTACCAATTTATTTTATTTTATTTTTCTAAGAGTTCCTAAAAATGTATCATTTTATTCTGATAGCTTTTAGTATAATGCATAAATTTAAATAAGGATTTATCTATTTTTCCTCAAGGGACCCAAGATGCTCATTTCCAACCTAAGTGAAATTCTGTTGTTATTAAAAAAAATCATGCAAAAAGGAAGGAAATTATAAAAGCAAACAACAAAATATAATAATATGATTCTAGAAGGAAGGAAGAAGCTTGAATAATAGTGGGTAATTAACATTCCACATTTATTTCGCCATCAGTTTAATTCCCTTCTGTTGCCTTAGTTATTAATATTTTAAGGTTCCCATTCATACACATGTCTGTGATTGACAGACTGGCTTAAAGCAATGGTTCTCAAACTCAAGTGTGTTCAGAATCACTTGGAAGGCTTTTTACAGAAGCAATTTCTGACTCCAGTCTCAGTCTTGGACTCAGTAGATCTAGATGGGGCCAGAGACTGTATTTCTAACAAGCTCTCAGGAGACACTGACATTGCTAGACCAGGACCACATTTTGAGAACTAATGGTTTGGTGAATTAGAAATCTTAAAAGAAAATCTTGAAATTCTGAGAAGTAAAGAAGATTAGCCATGTATTATGACTATTCTAATATCTCATCTACCTTTCATTGTATATTTCTGCCAGGTATTGTCATTATATTCCCTTGTAGATGAGAAAGCAGCTCCAGAGAAGTCAAACAAAGAATACAAGGAAGAGCTGACATTTAAAGGCTCATCTTCTTCAAAACATGTGTTCATACCTTTACTGCATGGTGCCTGCACAACACCAGGATGGGATGAGGTACTTCTGTCAAATTTTCATGTCTTCTCATTATGTCTGATCACTGAAGAGTGGACTACGGTTAGGAAGAGGTAATGATGGGAACCCACTGCAGAAATGATCACAAGAACTGAGTTGCTGTGCTTAATTTAACAAGAATTCTTTGATTGTATTATGTGCTTTAATACTCATTTTCTTAATGTAAAAATTAGTGATTTTTACTAATCACTAGTAAAAATACTCTTTTTTACTAATCAATAGTAAAAAGTGCTTTGCTATAGCCAAATATCTTATACTTGGTGAGATTGCTAAGGAAAGTTATTTTAGAAAATGGGCCCTGTACACAGGTATACACTTTAGCATAATGTTGAATCAATTCTGCAAAGGAACTTTAAGTCTAAATGGCTTGGGTAATAAGCACAAATACCCATAGTGTGAGTTTTAAAGCCAATCGGCACCTTATAAAATATAAGGTAAGGGCAAAATAATTTAAAACTTCACTTAAAAATCCCACTGAATTTAGGGGATTAAAAAAAAATAAATAAAAAACTTCACTTAAATCTTTCCTGAACTAGCCAAGTTCAAAAGCATCAATCAAGTGTACTTTCCTAAAGGAATAAAAATAACAGAGAGTTTTATTTGCACGAATGCTAAAGGAATAAGGAAAAAAAAAACTGGCTCTTTGTCCATTGTTATAACTAGAAAAATCAAGGGGAAAAACAACTCTTTGAGACAGAGGAATTCAAGAAGCTGGAATCCACAGACAGGAACAATCAAAAAGAAAGGCTTTCAAAAGACTAATTGATATTTTATCCCTTTGAATACTGTTAATCCACAAGAATGTTCAATGTCATTTAGAAAACACTAGTTAAATTCCTTAAGACTGTCAGTATAAATTAGAACGAAACAAATGAGAAACAGAGAGAGAAAAAGAGAGCAAACTTTCTTAGTAGATAAAAGGGTGTCTTCTTTGATGGTGGCTGAGAATCCTATTTAAGAGAAACCAGCTCCACGTCCACAGGCTGGCTGCCTTTCTTCGCTAAGCTCTCAGTGTGATAGAGGATCACTAACAGATTGAGTAAGGTGCTTTTCTGCTTCATTGATGAAAAACAGCTAAAGATTATTACTTGTTCTGATTACTATTCATAATGATGGTGGGACATCTGATGTGTACCTTCCAGAATTCTCTATAAAAGGCATGATACAGATTATTGAAGAATTGATAAAAATGAGGCAAAGGTGCTATGTCATTGGGACCACAGTGTGTTTGGAAGTGTGTGTGTGAGGAACATGGACAATAAAAAGGGTAGAGAAGGTACTTCCAGAAGGTGACACTGAGGAATCAACTATAATGATAGTAAGATGAATATGATGGCCATCCTGGGAAAATAATAAGAAAGTAAAACCTTTTAAATAAGTGATATTGCTGAAAGGCAGTCATATTTCCAACATACGCACAATAGGTTTCCACCAATATTTTAAATATTTTATGTAAGAATCATTTTCCAATAACTCTACATTCTCCATATCCTTGCACTTGTTGCCCCATTTTCTCATTCATTAGTCCTTTTCCTATTCAGAAACCTTTTTACACTTGGTTATTAACCCAAATTTCCAAACTTCTTGGGAATTCTGAATCCCTTATCCTTTAGATATTTTAATCTTTGAGGTGAAGGTTAGGATTTTTAGAAGGTGTGTCTAACAAATTGTCTTTCGTACATATAGCCACCATTTATTGAATCAACAAGTACTTGCCCAACACCTACCATGGCCAGATGCTGCTGGATAATGGAGATATAAGGTAAATATGAATAGTCCCTGTTCTGAAAGAGTTTATAGTTTTGACTCTAGAGGGGAAGAAAGATAATTAAACTGAAAATGGTGATTCAGCATACTAAATGTTATGATGAAGATATTCTAGGGCCATAGAAAATGTGGCAACTTTAACATAAGACACAGGGATGAGGGTGGCTTCCAAAATAGAAGAGGGCATCTGAGATAATTACTGCAAAACAAGCTAGTGTTAGTAAGTTGGAGAGTAAATGAAAAGCATTTTAGAACAGGAAGTGTCTTATTTATCATATTCACATCCCAGAAACTGGAAGTAGTCCATTTTGGCTGGAGCATAGAAGTAGCAAGAGATGAGTATGAAGAAGCAGATGTCAGGGTCATGAAGGGTTTTGTAGTACAGGCTCTGGACTGAGGATTATATCTTAAAAGCTGTGGAAAGATTTCAAGTATGTCATTTATTTTAGGAAGATAGCTCCTGGGCTGTGGAGAAAATGCATTGAGGTAGTATAAAACTTAAACTAGTAAGATCACTTGGATGCCATGGTTGCCCTGACAAGAGAAGACAGTTACCTAGAGTACTTTCTGGAAAAGATAATCTTAACTTTTAGGACTCTCAGAGAACATTCAGGCATTTGACTAACCTAGTATTGGAGCCACATTTTGTCCTCTACATTTATCTGGAGTAAAACTCAATACTGAAGTCTTCAATTGAGGGTGAGTCCTTACTCAAGTGCTGTTTTATTTTTTAATTTTTTTTGATAGAGTCTCATTCAGTCACCCTGGGTAGAGTGCTGTGGCATCATATCTCACAGCGGTCTCAAACTCTTGGGCTCAAGTGATCCTCTTGTCTCAGCCTCTCAAATAGCTGGGACTACAGGTGCCCACCACAATACCCAGCTAATTTTTCTATTTTTAATAGAGATGTGGTCCCACTTTTGCTCAGGCTGGTCTCAAAATTCTGAGCTCAGGCAATCCACCAAGATTATAGGCGTGAGCCACCACACTTGGCCTCTCAAAGACTGTTTTAATCACAAATTTAAGCTTTAGTACCATAAGGGATAAAAGGAATATCAGGGTCCTTGGTCTCCAGGCCTTCATGGATCTACAATCTGAAAATGAGGTAGGAGGGAGATGCTGAGGCATGTACAGACTTGGAGAGCTTTAAAAATTAAGTGTGAAAATCACAAAGAAATCAATGGAAGAGCTAAACTCTCAGATGTGGGTAAAACTTTGACCAGCAGAGACTGCAAGTGTGACCACGAAGAAACTCCAAGTAGAAAATCTGCATGAGCAAAGGCAAGAAAGAAAGTGTTCCCAGCTTAGCACACCCTACAAATAACTGTGACCAGCGGAAGAAGAGTTGTGCAGGGAGACAAGAAGACAAAAAACTGAGACAGTAACTTGAGGATTATACCATGGCAGGTCTCCAGCACAAGGCTGATGAGTCCTTCTTAATTCTTGTAGTCTTTGAGTTGTGGCTCTTAGTGGAAAAATAATACATTAGCAGTTTCCATTTCCATAATTTATTTGATTATAGCCCACCTTCTCCCTAAGAGAATTTCAGTCAGCATCCAAGGTTATGTAAAATATTAAAGTGTCAAAGAGGTGAGAAAAATGAGGCAAAGGGAAGGAAAGAAGATGAAGACAACAGGCGGGCTAATTAAATAAATGTCATTAAAACTTTATCAGAGTCAGTTAGCAATGAATTACATGAGTCACTGTGTGCATTAGGAAGAAAATAAAGTAGGTGTGTAGGAGAATGATTCCCAACATGAAGGCAAGAAAGACATTTCTCCTGTCAGTCTGAAAGGAGCAGACACAGTGTAGTCTAATGAACGACAGTTTTAAGTAAGCAAAGCAAGTTTGCAAGGGCTATTTATAATCGCGTCCTTCAAACATAAGTGAATGGCACTGTGCCAAGGCATACTTCATGAAGCTATTTTTCAGGGGGCCAGTGGGATGCAGTCATCCAGGTAAAACAGCTTTCTCAGCTTAATCCAGGGATATAATTTAGAATATTCGAGGAAAATGTATATACTGTATAATATCCAAGTGTTCCTCCAAAAATACTATTTCTCTTAGTCAAGGTTCTGAAAGGTATGAGTAGTAGTGACCTTGGAATTGTTATACTTCTTGACAGGTACTTGGAATGTATCTTTCTTTGCAGCTGGTTACACAGGCCCATATGTTTTAACCATCAGCTGGAGTTGGCCAGATGGATAGGATAGATAGTCTCAAATGGAAAAGGCTAAGAAGAATTCAGAGGTGTCCAACCTGCGACCCACAGGGTGCATGCTAATTTTGTCAGGATGCTTTTTTGTTTATCTATGGTGTCAGATATCATGAAAATATTCACAGATATTTTTTCTTTCTTTATTATTATATTTTTGCTAATCAGCTGAGTTAGTATATAACTGGGTGGGAGAGGGAAAAAAGAGAACTCTTGATTTAAAAGAACTTACTGACTCTCTCTCTAACATATGAACTCCATTATTTGGTTATTAACTATGGGAAAAATGATATTCTTTTCAGAAAAGTTTTAAGTCTGCTCTCTCACAGACACCAAGGTGCAATCATCGCACTGTGGTTCTAACAGTAGGACATAGTCTTAACACCCACCTCATTGTAGAACAATCTTTTCAAGTTTACCACTGTCTGTAAGCTAACCACAACTTTGAGTACTGTCACATTTCTAGTATATACTGCTTAAAAGTTCCAGGGTTATTATTACAAAAGATAACCTTAGATTCAGAAATCTAATCTGTATCCTGAAAATAATCAGAGGGTAGAAATAATTATATTAAGACCATATCCTTCCAAATAAAGATTTTTAAATGATAATCTCAAACTTTATTCAGGCATTTATTTGAAGGATGCATAAGAAAGTAAAGGGCCAGGTACTAACATCTGGAAAACACTGCAATAATAAAATTAAAAGGTAACAAGGACCCAGCCTAACCAGAGTAATAGAATGGAATGTGTAGAACAGACTCAAAATACATTGTGGAAATAAAATCTACATAAAAAAGGAAGATTGCGTGTGGAATAGAGCATGCCAAAATACCTCGGAGGTTTTAAGCACAACTGACTGGAAGAAAAATGACTCAAAAAGTTAAAAGAGAATTCCTATTCTACTCCAAGCTCAGTTGAATATTAAATCATATGTTTCTCACCTAAAAAGGAGAGCAATCATCCAGCCACTGTCAAAAGACCATAATAATCCTACTTTTATAGCTATGCAACTTTAAAATTGTTGAAAATACATACAGAGGTTTACTGGAACTCTAGGAAAGTCTGTAGAAGAAACTAGATTCACAAAATGGGTTAGAAGACTTAAATTATGAATATTAAGTTTGCATTATTAATGAGCTAGCTAAGGGTGGTGGCAGTGCAAGGGGACATCTAAAGAGTAGTTGGAAATGCTGGCATGAAAATTAAAACAGAAGATACAATTAACATAGAGTTGAAGGTCATCCATTTGACAGTTAAAGGTGAGGAAGCAAATGTCTTAACTGAGGGAGAGAATGAAGAAGAGCAAGTGTCTTAAGCTCAGCACACTGCAAACTTTGAGATGAAGAGTCTACACATTTTATTAAACCCAGAAAAAGTTATGAATGAATAACTATATATTAGAGAAGGTGTTTCTGGAATGAAGGTTGGGTAATCAATGTCAGTGCTGCAAGACCAAAAAAACAGGTTCAGACAAATGAAATCAAGAACACAGGAAGAAGGGATGCATTCACAAAGTGAGGACTATGGCTTCACAAAACTGGAAGATAAGAATGAAGAAAGAAACACTTGAAGTGAAAAGGAAACATTGAATATTAGATCAAATACAATACTCATCTTTGCATATAGGAGGAGACAGCTGCTTTGTCATGATATATGGGGACCCATGTTTTGAACATGAGAAGGTCAAAAAGTTTAAAACAGCTAAAGGACCATAAATATGAGTGAGGGTCCAGCTGAGTTTATAAAGAACCAATTCAATTTGTAGAAGACACAGAAACTCCCTTAAAGAATGATTGTGACAATCAAATGTTACAAATTAGTCCACATAAAGCACTAAGTGTAGTGCCCAGAATATAGTGTATTCTTTGTATATGTAAATTTAGCTTCAAATTCCCAGTGCCTTCCACATAGATACTCAATAAATGTGATGAATATGACAGTATTTTGGCCTAGTTTATCTTGGCATTTATATTTTATCAAGGTCATTTAATATTCTGTTATATTTTTGTCATGCAGTATTATAATTGCCTTTGAGGTAAGGAAATAATTTATGGAAACCTTTCAAATAAACTTTAATTAGCTGATAGCTATTTTCAAGGTCATAGCATTCCCCATTAAACAATTTTTAAACATTAACAATAATTATCAGACAAGACCACTCAATGACTATGGTATATAAGAGAGACGAGGACATTCTACAAACCTAAACATGATCAAATATCTCCTTTTTCTGTCTCACATTAGTGACTCTGCATCTTTGCCAATGACAGCTCCAGCCCTGCTTTGTTCCTCTGTATTAGATAACTGAGACAACCAGTCATTCAATTGCCCCTCACTTCATGTTAGCACTCAGTGCAAAATCAATTGTCATTTGCTTAAGTCCTTCCCAAGTCTTATGATAAGCCCTTCCAAATTTCCCCTTTTGAGGGGCCCTGTGGTTCACGTGATGTACACTCTTCCTTGTGTCAGCAAGCCAGTTAACTCTACCTGGTCTCTGGTTTTCTTTGCCTAGTAGTCTTTAACCTCCCAGAACAAGTTACTCGAAAAATTTCTCAAAAAATCTTAATGATTTTTGCCAACTCTGAATACTATATTTGCTAACATAACTTCTAAATTATGAATGAAATTCACATTTGCTGAATCTAGAGTTCCAGGCTTTCCCAGATCTAAGCCTCTGGAGCAGGCTGCTGGACTCATAGAATACTCATAAAGTAATTAAAATATTCTTTATAGGGGCCTGCAACCCATCGTTCTGAAAGAAAATGGTTTGCTGCCAACTGAAATACATGTATGTACATTTCATGTAAATCAAAGGACAATATTGGCTTAAAAATTTTGTGGTTTCCACTTTTAAGGAAACTTGAGAAGTGATTATAGTTCTGGTATATAGTATCAAGGTCACTTAGCTGATGGCTTTTCAACCAAAAATTAATCAAAGATAATTGATAGTGAATGCAACAAAATGTATGGTTCAAAAAAATAAAAAAGAGGAACTGGCCTGATAAAAAAATAACATACTCTTAGTGATATATTTCATATTACCAAAATGAATAAAAGAGTGATAGAAAAGAAGGAAGAGTAGGCCACATCTTGGATGGCAACTGCACTTTGCAATGACATCAGTTTGATTTTAGCAGGGATAAATATTTTGTGATACACAGCTTGGGGAAACAAGCTGTCTCCAACAGGAGATTTTGTCTGAAGCAGAAAAGTGAAATTATATATGTATGTATAATTATATAATTATGCAAATATGTATATTATGTATATATATAATTACACATACATATAACAGAGTCTAACTTGTGGAAGTTAGATTTAATATGTAAAGTATGTTAAGTATATGGTCCCAATTTGAAGTATGTTCTATCAAATCTTTTTGTAAGATGGCAGCCGAGTAACAGCTTCTTTGCAACTGGGCCTGGTGCATCCAGGGACAGGAGACTTCAGGCATCTGCCCAGAAACATTCCTTTGGAGACACAGGGAGTCAGCGAGGGACTTCTGGACCCCATAAGGAGGACAAAAGCAGTGGAGAACTAGCAAGCGTTTGTGTGTGTTTGTTCGGTCTAATCCTGCCAGCAGCCGTAAGTACAGCAGCAGTGAGACTACAAACTGGAAAAGCCTTACCTATGAGTGAGCTGTTTGGGTTTTTTTTTTTTTTCTGGTCTTGGCACTCGGTTGAACTACCTGGGGAGAACTTGGGCAAGAGAGCGGAGGCCTTTAAGCATTGTCTAGGGCCCCAGACTGAGCCAGTAAACCAGAAGGAGCTAATAGTGTTTGGCTGTGGGCTGCAGAGCCATTGTGGGAGAACTGCCCCAGCAAGCTCCACCAGCTGGGTCACAGAGCAAGGATCAGGTGGAAGGGAGTAATCTAGTGACTGAGTAGCCTAAAGGCAGGGACTGAGATGTCTTATGCCTTGGCCCTCAGGGGCATAGTGTGAGATTGATTTTGGCACACTGAGTAAGTGGATATACACTTCAGGAGTGCCCCAGTGACAAGTACTTTCCTGGGAAAGCTTCTGCGTAGCCCAGGCTGGCAGTTTAAAGTGCTTTTTAAGTGGGCTGAGGAGAGATTTAGGCTCTCCACCCTGTGGAGTATGAAAAATCAGCAGAGGCCTCCAGTCTCCATCTCGTACAGCCATATCAGCATTGTGATTAACAACTCATACCCCAGAAGATCACCTGTTGCCCAGACAATATTCAGCAAGATATGTATACTGTTTTGAGTTTTTTGTTTGTTTGTTTTTTGTTTTGTTTTTTAATTTCAACATTTTTCCTATAGATTTTTCTTTTCTTTTCTTTCTTCATTTTTCTAGTTTAAATATAATTTTCCATTGTTGCCTTTTTTAACAATTGGAACTTAATTTCTGCTAGTGTTTCTACCCCTATTATTTGGGGTTTAGTCCAATTTTACCCTGTAAAGTTTTCTGTTTGCTCATTTTAATTTGATGTATAGCATTTTTGTCTTTCCTCTCTACTTGGTGGAGGTGGGGTACTGTGTTTGAACAGGCTAGAAAAGAGCTGCTGACCTCAAGGGAACCACCCAACCAGGCACCCCTAGTGTTTGGGGGGGGGGTTAAGGTTGGGTCAAAGTACTCTATTGTACACCTATATTTCTCTGTCTCCCTCTCTCTGTGCCTCTCTTCTTTTTGTTAATGTTCCCTTTTACCCACCTCCTCTCTTTTCTCTTTTATCTTTCCCCTTTTCTTTCTTTCTTTTTTCTCTTCCTGCTCTTCAATCTTCTCATCCTTCTGGTCCTGTACCAAAAGGATTCATCAAAACCCTAGTCGAGAGGCACAATAACTTAAAGAGCAAGAGGAAATGAAAGGAAACTTAGGGCAAGGAAGCAGATAAATCACTCATGAGGAAGAACCAGCAGAAAAATCCTGGCAACATGAAAAACCAGTCCAGAGCAATCCCCCCAAGGGACCATGAGGTATCTACTGCAGAGGATTCCACCTATAAAGAAATGTTAGAAATGACAGAAAGGGAATTTAGAATACAGATGATGAAAACAATGAAGGAAATGATGGAAACAATGAAAGAAGCTGCTGATAAAGTAGAAAATAACCAAAAGGAAATCCAAAAACAGAATCAAATAATAGATGAATGTTATGAAGAATATAGAAAGGATATAGCAGAGCTAAAGGAACTGAAGCAGTTAATTAAGGAACTTAAAGATGCAATAGAAAGTATCAACAACAGATTAGACTATGCAGAAGAAAGACTCTCAGAGGTAGAGGACAAAACTCTTAAGGTATCTCAGATAGTTAAAGAGGCAAAAAACAAGAGAGAAAAAGCAGAACATTCACTGACAGAATTATGGAACTTTATGAAGCATTCAAACATACAAGTTATAGGTATCCCCAGGGGAATGGAAGCCATACTTGAGAATACTATAAATGAAAATTTCCCAAATATCACCAAAGATATTCTGACACATTCTTTCAGAGGGATATCAGACCCCAGGTCACCTCAATTCTAACAGAGCTTCTCCAAGACACACTGGGATGAACCTGTTGAAAGTCAAGACAAAAGATTCCTCAAGCTGCCAGGAGTAAGTGCCAGTTGACCTACAGGGAGAAATCCACAGGGTGACTGCAGACTTCTCTAATAAAACTTTCCAAGCCAGAAGACAATGGTCATCTACCTTTAATCTACTTAAA
>NW_003852397.1:46700153-46722453 GCF_000181295.1 Otolemur garnettii | reverse complement strand
TTGGCTGACTGGATTAAAAAACACAAGCCATCCATTTGCTGTCTGCAGGAAATACACCTAGCTTCAAAAGACAAATTAAAACTCAGAGTTAAGGGTTGGAAGACAATTTTTCAGGCAAATGGAATTCAAAACAAAAGAGGAGTTGCAATCTTATTTTCAGATATATGTGGATTTAAAGCAACTAAAGTCAAAAAAGACAAAGATGGTCACTTTATATTGGTCAAGGGAAAAATACAAGAAGACATTTCAATTCTAAATATTTATGCACCCAATTTAAATGCTCCCAGATTCTTGAGACAGACATTACTTAGTCTGAGCAATATGATATCCTATAATACCATAATAACAGGGGACTTTAATATTCCTCTTATAGAGCTGGACATATTCTCTAAACAGAAATTAAACAAAGATATAAGGGACTTAGATGAGACCCTAGAGTAACTGTGCTTGATAGACGCATATAGAGCGCTCCATCCCAAAGACAAAGAATATACATTCTTCCCATCACCCCATGGAACATTCTCCAAAATTGATCACATCCAAGGACACAAAACAAACCTCAACAGAATCAAAAGAATTGAAAAATTTCACCTTATATCTTCTCAGACCGTAAGGCACTAAGGGTGGAACTCAATTCCAACAAAAACATTCAACCTCACACAAAGGCATGGAAATTAAACAACCTCTGTTGAATGACAGTTGGGTACAGGAAGAAATAAAAGAGGAAATCATTAACTTCCTTGAACATAACAACAAGGAAGACACAAGATACCAAAACCTGTGGGATATTGCAAAAGCAGTTTTGAGAGGAAAATTTATTGCTTTGGATGCCTACATTCGAAAAACAGAAAGAAAGTGCATCAACAAACTCACAAGCCATCTTATGGAATTGGAAAAAGAAGAACAATCTAAGCCTAAACCCAGCAGAAGAAAAGAAATATCCAAAATAAAATCAGATATCAATGAAATTGAAAACAAAAGAATCATTCAGAAAATTAATGAAACAAGGAATTGTTTTTTTTTTTTTCAAAAAATAAATAAAAGAGATAAACCTTTGGCTAGACTACCTAAAAATAAAAAAGTAAAAACTCTAATAACGTCAATCAGAAATGATAAAAGGGAAATAACAACTGATGCCACAGAGATATAAGAGCTCATCTCTGAATACTACCAGAAACTCTATGCACAGAAATTTGACAAAGTGAAGGAAATGGATCAATATTTGGAATCACATCCTCTCCCTAAATGTAGCTAGGAAGAAATAGGGCTCCTGAACAGGCCAATTTCAAGCACTGAGATTAAAGAAACAATAAACATCTTCCAACAAAAAAATGCCCTGGTCCTGATGGTTTCACACCAGAATTCTATCAAACCTTCAAGAAAGAGCTTATTCCCATACTCCAGAAATTATTCCAAAAAATTGAGGAGGAAGGAATCTTCCCCAACACCTTTTTATGAAGCAAACATCACCCTGATACCAAAACCAGGAAAAGACCCAACTAAAAAGAGAATTTCAGACCACTTTCACTAATGGATATAGATGCAAAAATGCTCAACAAAATCCTAGCCAATAGATTATAGTTTATCATCAAAAAGTCATACAACATGATCAAGTAGGCTTCATCCCAGGGATACAAGGCTGGATTAACATACGCAAATCTATAAACATTATTCACCATATTAACAGAAGCAAAAACAAAGACCATATGATCCTTTCAATAGATGCAGAAAAAGCATTCAATAAAATCCAGTACCTTTTTCTAATTAGAACACTGTAGAGTACAGGAATAGGTGGCATATTTCTTAAACTGATCAAAGCTATCTATGACAAACCCACAGCTAATATTTTACTGAATGGGGTAAAACTGAAAGCTTTTCCTCTCCGAACTGGAACCAGACAAGGTTGTCCTCTGTCACCATTACTATTCAACAGAGTGCTGGAAGTTCTAGCCAATACAATTAGGCAAGACAAGGAAATAAGGGGCATCCAAATGGGAGCAGAGGAGTCAAACTCTCCCTTTTTGCTGACAATATGATCTTATACTTAGAGAACCCCAAAGACTTAAACACAAGACTCCTAGAAGGTATCAGAAAATACAGTAATGTTTCAGGATATAAAATCAATGTCCACAAGTCAGTTGCCTTTGTATACGCCCAGATGAGAGACTAAGGACACAAGTCCCTTCACCATAGCTTCAAAGAAAATGAAATACCTAGGAATATACTTAACAAAGGAGGGACAGGACCTCTATAAAGAACATTATGAAATCCTAAGGAAGAAAATAGCAGAGGATATTAACAAATGAAAGAATATACCATGCTCATGGCTGGGAAGAATCAACATTGTTAAAATGTCTATACTTCCCAAAGCAATCTACCTATTCAATGATATCCCCATTAAAGTACCAACATCGTAATTTCAAGATTTGGAAAAAATGGTTCTGCATTTTGTATGAAATAAAAAAAAAAAAAACGCCCCATATAGCTAAGGCAGTTCTTAGTAATAAAAACAAAGCTGGGGGCATCACAATACCAGATTTTAGGCTGTACTACAAAGCCATAGTAGTCAAGACAGCATGGTACTGGCATAAAAATAGAGGCATAGACATTTGGAACCAAATAGAAAACCAGGAAATGAAACTAATATCTTAACACCAAACTAATCTTTGATAAACCGAACAGGAACATAACTTAGAGGAAAGACTCCATATTCAATAAATGGTGCTGGGAGAACTAGATATCCACATGTAAAAGACTGAAACTGGACCCACACCTTTCTCCACTCACAAAAATTGATTCAGATGGATAAAGCACTTAAATTTAAGGCATGAAACAATAAAAATCCTCAAAGAAAATATACGAAAAACACTGGAAAATAGTGGCCTGGGGAAAGACTTCATGAAGAACACTGCCCTGGCAATTGCAACAACAACAATAATAAACAAATGGGACTTAATTAAACTGAAAAGCTTCTGTTAAGTAATGGTAACAGAGGACAACCTTGTCTGGTTCCAGCTAAGGAGACAACCACTAATGCAAATAGACAACCATACAATGGGAAAGGATATTTACATATTTTGAATCAGACAAAAGCTTGATAACTAAAATCTATAGAGAACTCAATCCACATGAAAAAAGCCAAAAATCCCGTATCTCAATGGGCAAGAGACATGAATAGAACCTTCTCTAAAGAAGACAGACGAATGACTAACAAACATATGAAAAAATGCTCATCATCCCTAATTACTAGAGAAATACAAATCAAAACCACCCTGAGATACCACCTAACCTTATTAAGAATGGCCCACAACACAAAATCTCAAAACTGCAGATGCTGGCATGGATGTGGAGATAAGAGAAGACTTTTACACTGCTAGTGGGACTGCAAACTAATACAACCTTTTTGGAAGGAAGTATGGAGAACCCTCAAAGAACACAAGCTAGACATCCCATTTGATCCTGCAATCCCATTACTGGGCATCTACACAGAAGAAAAAAAATCCTTTTAACATAAGGACACTTGCACTAGACTGTTTATTGCAGCTCAGTTTACAATCACCAAAATGTGGAAATATCCTAAATGCCCACTATCCCAGGAATGGATTAACATGCCGTGGTATATGCATACCATGGAATACTATTCAGACATTAAAAAAATGGAGACTTTACAGCCTTTGTATTAACATGGATGGAAGTGGAACACATTATTCTTAGTAAAGCATCACAAAAATGAAGCATGAATCCTACATACTCAATTCTGATATGAGGACAATTAATAACAATTAATGACATGATGGGGGTAGGGGAAGGAGAGAGCAGAGAGAGGAAGAAGGACCGAGGGGTAGGGAAAGGAAGATCAGAGAGAGGGAAGAAGGGAGAGGGGTGGGGTTTTGATGTGTGCCACACCTTTTGGGGGCAAGACAGGCTTATATAAGGGACTTTATCTAACAAATGCAATCAGTGAAACCTGGTTTCTTGTACCCTCAATGAATCCCCAACAATAAATTTAAAAAAATATATAAATAATCCCAAACATATATAACAAAAAAAATGAAATATATTCTATCAATTTCATACACCACAAGGGACCAGAAATGTCACATTACATATATGAGGAAGATTTCGGCTTATTCCAAGTGATTTATGTAAGGAACAAAATATGCCATTTGAAATGTGATTTCAATGTGAAAAATGATAAAAGTAGCTTATACTTTATCTCTATTGTCATTCTCATAGTAATGTAGTCAAATTTCCCTGGTACATAAATAGGTCCCTAAAATTTTATATCTTTAGACCCTGTTCTTAAAAGTGTAGCAAATTACACAAGTTGAAAAGCAAAAGTGTAGGAAACAAAAATTGGAAACATATATAATAATCATTCTATAAATTTCTTTCTATATTTTTTCATGTTCCTATCTTAGGATTAAAAATCATAGGATTATTCATTTTTGTCACCTTTTTGCTGTACATTCTGAATATTATTTTCAATGTTGTTATAAAATATTTATAATTTATTTATTACACTAATTCAGCTACTAATATTATAATAATAGTTTAGCCAATAGGGGAGATATGTAATGAATTTTCTTAATATTTCTTCTATTTTAATTTAATTTAAATTTACTTTATTTTTATTTTTTGAGAGAGAATCTCAGTCTGTCACCTTGGGTAGAGCACCATGACATCATCATAGCTCACAGCAACCTGAAACTTTTGGACTCAAAACTATCCTCTTGCCTCAGCCTCCTGAGTAGCTGGGACTACAGGCGCCTACCACAATGCCTACCTATTTTTTGTATTTTTAGTACAGATGGGGTCTCACTCTTTAGTTCAGGCTGGTCTTGAACTCCTGAGCTCAATCAATCTGCCCATCATGGTCTTCCAGCGTGCTAGGATTATAGGAGTGCGCCACCATGCCCAGAGGGGTCCTTCTATTTTTAGATACTGGCTTTGGAACCTCTATTTTAAAATACTCCTTTCATTCAGTCAATGAATCATAGAAAATAATGTTAGTGATACTTCAGAAAGTCCTAACATGTTTTTCTGAATTCAGAGACATGAAGCAGAAAGGAAGGCCAATTATTTAACATCTATTATAAGTTGGGCACTTAATAGGTACTTTGGATATGCCATCTCAATTAATCCTTATGTTATTGTTGTTTATACATAAAGAAGTATAATGTACTACGTGCTCTTAAGGAGAACTAAAAAAAGGCTTCAGAAAATGTAAGCAACTCCCACTGTTAAATAATTATAAGTATTTACCTCAGGAATCACATATACTGTCTTGACTCTGAAAGTTATTTCTACTTTTTATACCACACTTTTTCCTATTCAAAGTTGCATGAGTGAGAATGAGTAAAAACAATGCCTGACAGAAAAGTTTTGGAACAATTCATACTACATGCATAATCAAAATCACCTTTCATTTTATTTCTCCACTGACACTTTTAGTGCACACTCAAGTGCACTAAAGGGCCAAAGACATTAGCGTGTCTTCATTTTGTTTTTACTATAGGAATTAGATCCTTTGTACTTTCATGTTGAATTTGAGGAGGATTTTTAAATTAAGCACTATATTAAGAAGCACAATTAAAAACACCAGCAAATCAACAAACACCTGAGAGCCATAAAGAAAATATGTTACCAGGAACATTTGCAACGTACCCTACCAAATGCCAGTTATTCTCATGACCAAGGCCAAAAAGGAAATAGAATAAGTTGCATATTTTACATTGTCTTTTCAAAAGAGGCATATCCATTCATCTCGAGAGAGAGATACTTGCCAGGGCGCCAAATTCAATGCTCCATTCATTATTTGCTTCTTTATGTAAGGGACATTGGGTAAAATGACAGACAATTATGTCTACAGTGGCATTTCAAAAAAGCCAATGACATTGTTTAAATGCTTCTGTTAACATATCACCCCTCTAAAACAAGAGGAGGTTAAACCATGAAATTTTAATCCAGAGAAAGTATCTTGATAGGAATGTACAATTGTGTGGTTTGGGCATTTTACTTTCTGATTAGCTAATTTAACAGAGTATAGAGAAATGTTAACAGGTCTGTTAGGCAGTTTTGCTCCAGTATCTGATGTCCCCAGCTTGCCTCTGAGGGGGGCTGAACAGTCAGTTCATGGCAGTATTCTCTAGCAGGAGCCTCAGTGCCTACTTTGTGCTGTCAATTTAAAAAGGGAATCACGTGATGTCAGTATCGGATGTGCTGATTCGTGAACACACAATTAGCTTACTTTAAAATTTGTTTGTTGTCTTGAAATGTCTCTGTTGCCTAGTATGTAGGCTCTGCCCCTCTGTAGGTATCTGAGGTACTGAGGTTATGCCATGCCACTGCTGCAGCATCTTCTCAGTTAGTTGCTGCCATTAGAATTCTATTGCAAAAACAGGGCATTTGAGGGTGCTGCCTTTTAATTCAATGTGTGTGTTGCATCAGCAAGATGCATTTGGCTCTGACCTAATGATCCCAGACTTGCTTTTTGTAGTGTAGTCTTCAGAAGAAACCAGAAAAGCTTTCCTTCACCGTCAGAGTGCAAAGCAGAATACAGTACTTAGAGAAGCAGTTACCCAAGGGGAAATAGAACTGAGCATTGAATCTATTCAAGGTACTCAAAGGCATAAATGTACTCATGATCTATGTATATAAGCCTTAATAAAAGAAATAATAATTCCACCACACACAAATCAACAACAGCAACAACAAAACAAGCCCAGGTGGTATGACAAAGGTGCTACAGATCTTTGGGGATTGTGTACTTCTCACCTTCTCTCTAAATTACTAAAGGACAGGATTTTAAAGGCTGCAAAGAGGATATTAAACAGAATATATGTTTGATTTTCCATGTTGGTGATCCCCTGTTGCTGGTCCATACAAATGAGTCCCACAAGACCAACTTAAGATGAAAGCATGAAAAAATATATATTTAAGGGGTTTAATTCATCAGTGTTGCAATAAATTGTTCTGTACAAACCAAAATGTCCCACTACCTTTGTCTCAATCCCTGCCATCTCTGACTTTCAGACATTTCATCTGCCTTTCTATAAAATTTTATCACAAAAATGCTACCTTTAAAGCACTTCTTGTATATCATGTATAAAGACTGACAGTGACAGTAGTATGGAATGTAGGTGGTCCCCAGGTTATAAACTAGATAGGTTCTGTTGGCTTATTCTTAAGTTGAAAGTATATGTAAGTTGGAACAGGAACATTTGCCTATTACCTGAAATAGCCTCTGTCTGTAAGTACAAGTTGTATGTAAGTCAGATGTCTATAATTGAGGGACTGCTGCTACTTATGAAAATGAATAAGCAAACTATAGCTCACAGACCAAATCCAGCTAGCTGCCCATTTTTGTCAATCAAGCTGTAAGGGAACATAACCATGATCATTCATTTGCATGAATGCTCCACTGGCAAGGTTGAGTAGCTGTGACATAGACTACATGGCTTGCAAAGCCAAAAGTATTTACTATCTGAACCTTTACAGAGAAAGCTTGCTGGATTAGAAGATAAGACACACAGTTTTGCACTTTCCTATCCCACCTCCTAAAAAACTCAGCTGGGCTGCTATCATTCATGTTTACATATCAGAACAGCCTTTTTGCCTAAGCTCCCTTTAGGACAAATTGCTTGAATAGATCAGTAAAAACTGTGGTCTCATGGAAAAGTTTTAAGGATTCCATTTTTATAATTTAGTGAATAAAATAAATGCACCAGCACGAACACAATAATTCAGCACAAATGTGCTAATTTGTCAAATACTCTCACCGATATCATGTACAAAGGCCTGCATTATAGATCATTCCTAGGATATCTGTCACATGCTGTATTATGTAATAATTCTTTATGACCCTGTCCTTTGTTGTTATATGTTCTGTTCTTTGAAAGCAAGGAATACATCTACTATTCTGTATGTGTTACCATCTAGCCCTGGTTCCTTACAGCACTGTGTAAGGAGCTATGTTAATATTAGTTAAATACGTGAATAAGAAGTAGAGCAAATTCTCACCTATAAAAACTTGTTAAAAAGAAAAAAAAAATCAATTAATTAGTACATTTAAAGAAATGAAATTTTGAAATTAACATAAATGCACAGTATTTGAACAAAGAAAGTAAATTGATTTTTATGGGTGGCTCATGGGAACACTTACAACTCCTCAGATCTTTTTGAGTAAATACAACTTAATGACTAATTGTTCCTAATCAGAGGCACTAACTGACCTAATTTTAAATGAAGAGATGGAAATTATTCTTAATTAGCTCACGGTATCCATGAAAACAAATGTTATTTAGAGTTTGAAAAATGATTTTGTTCTTTGATATAGCTTAAATATTCGCCTTTCCCTTTCCCAAATGATATGGTATAATTTTATAAAGTGATTCTTACCCAAGAAGAAACAACATACTGATAGGCTTCAACCAAATTTTTGGTTGACTATCACCAATTCCAAATTGATGAGGCTTCCCAGTGCAAACTTTTATTACTGATTAGCAAGAATAATATGAAAAACTTCATTATATTTTAAACAGCAAATGTTATCTCAACTGGGGCAATGCCCCTATGAATAACTTTATTCTTAGAGCATAACTTCATCTTCATGGCTAGAAATATGGTGAATATGAACGTCAAATAGTATATTGTGACTTATCTATACTTTTTATGTGAAATCTCATGATGAAGTTATACTGTTTCTACCTAATTTAGCTGTGTAAAAAACGTGGCTGAAAATGAATATATGTTCCAGAAGTTCTATGGAGTTTTGTCCAGTGAAGTCTGGGGCTCTGTTTTTCATTTTTTTTCAAACTCAGATTCAAATTCTGAAGTCTAAGCTTTTCAGACTAAGAGGATATGTTATGATTCTACTTTCGTTCTCTGGGGATAGTAGTATTTTGCTTGATTTCATGCTGATGCCCTTCAAGGAAATTAAACTCAAAACAACTGAGATAAAAATTTGACTACATATTATCTGCAGTTTTTATATGTGCTTCATACAATCCAACTTGGTGTGTCCCAACTGTGTAGTTAGTGGGACACAACTACAAGAGGAACTCTACCTAACAAATGCAAATACTGTAACTAGTTGTTTGGATCCTCACATTAAACTGAAATTTTAAAAAATTGTATCTTAGTGTTTGTTTATGTATTTTATCATTAAAATTTTCTTAAAATAAATGTATCTTTTAAGGAGTTACAAGTGTCATGGAATAGAAACATTAAAAGGAGAGCCAACTCCGGATTCTGTGTAATAATTCAGAGAGCTGTTTCAGCCTTTGTCCTCTGTCCTTGAAATGAGCTGAGTAAGGTACAGCAGAGATGTAGGCAAGGAGAAGTGACTCTGGTGAAATAAACTGGAGACTTTCATTTCTCCAAGCTTCTGCCACATCCTTTTGGATATTATCAGACTTGCTTTAACTCTTTTTTCACAAATCATATTTTTAAGTAAATTCACTGCTGAAACTTAAATATTTGCCTCAGACTCTTCCTAAGCAAAACTATCTTTTCCTATATACATCATTTACTAATGGCAAAAAACAAAAACAAAAAACAAAAAACAAATCCAGATATGCAAAAATACCCCACTTAAATAGCAGCTTCTTATGTTCCTATTGCTTGAATCCCTTGACTCCAGTTACCCTCACCTCAAATACACTGTGGTCACCTGCTCACAAGACAGAAACTTTGCCAAGAAATAGTCATTATCTGAAATCGTAAATCCAGGCATTTCACTTCTGACCACTCTGTACAATTCACTGACACCTCTAGTCTCTGTAGTTTCTGTTTTCTTTCTATATCCCATCCCCCACTGCCTTCTGTTTTTATCTCCTTCCTTGAAACCACACTTTGCTACTCAATTACTGTCTTGCCAATATCATTGACAAACACTGCCCTTTTTCACACTTCACTCAGTAAATCCTTAACCTTGCATTAATTCACCTGACTTCTTGACTACCGATCATTACTGTAGAAAATCAAACATCCTCCCAGATTAATATCTCAAAGATCCATAGTCTATAGATTCAAATGAAATTCCAATACCACCCCTCAAATTTCTGTGGATTTCTAGTTGATCTTTTTACTTCACTATTTAATACATTTCTGTTGTCCCTAAGTCATTAACATGCCATCTCTCACTTACTTTCAGAAGATGATGTCATTTAATACTTTATATAAAATAAATATTATTAATATTTACCATGTGGGAAATCCTTTGATTTCCTCTTCCCACATTTTCACACTTACATGCACATGTACACTGTTCCTTCCTCCTGTCCTCCCACATTCCTAGAAGAGATACTAGCTTCCTCATGGACTTTGTCCCATTGTCATCCTCCTCATGGATTATGTCTTCAAACTTTAGAACCCCCTCCTGGCTTCTTCCCACCAGTATCAAATATTTCTCATATTAAAAACAAATCCATCAGTTCAAATACCTATTTTTTCCTGTTTCCATCTTCTCCACTCCTCTTCAAAGTCAAGTTTGTTGAGCTTACTTTACTTGTGACATCTCTTTCCCTAAATGTAATTCACTGCCTTTGCCTTTCCATCTAAAGTTGCACCATCAGATTCACTAGTGTATATCTCCAATGTCAGTTTTCAAGACTCATGTTACTAGACAGGCATCTCTTTAGTTACACTCTCTAGACCAGTGGTTCTCAACCTTCCTAATACCAAGACCCTTTAGTATAATTCCTCATGTTTTAGTGACCCCCCAATCATAAAATTATTTTTATTGCTACTTCATAACTGTAATTTTGCTACCATTATGAATTGCAATGTAAATATCTGATATGCAGGATGTATTTAGCTGACCCCATGAAAGGGTTTTTTGACCCCCAAAGGGGTTGTGACCCACAAGTTGAGAACTGCTGCTCTAGACATTGGCTTCTTTGAAACGTTATACTCTTGGTTTTCCTTCTATGTTGATAGTTATCTTTTCTAATCTTTATTTTAGGCTCCTTTTTTGTCCATTTTTAATGTCAAGGTTCATCCTCCTCTTGATTTTAAGGATAGTCTCTGGATGACATTGACTTAGATATGTGATAGTAACTCCAAAATCCACCTCCACCTAAGAGATGTCTTCTGAGCTCAGATATGCACATCCAAACACCTATTAAACATCTCCACCTGGGTGCATCATATCACAAACATATTTGAAACTGAAATCAGTCTTTTTCTAGACACACCAGATTCTCCTTCCTGTGGTTCAGATCCCAGTAAGTGGCACCTTAGGCTATTGAGTTGCTAGAAACTTAAGAGCTACTTTGAATTCTCTCTCCTTTTATTCTGGCATTTAATCAGTCACCAGGTCTTATGTGTTCTACCTTCTTATTATGTTATAAATATGTCAAACATCCATTCACATTTCCACAGCTTGGGTATATGCCACCATGGTTTATTGTTTTGAGTTTTATTCCCCCTATTTTGCCTCTTCCCAATGGAAAGAGTGATCATGTCATTCTCTAACTTAACACCTTTTGGTGTCTTTCTTTTGCCATCAAGATAGTGTTCCAGTTGCCATTACCTAGTAATACTGTTCCAGCTTATTTGTTTCTCCAGGTTTTTTTTCCTCTATTCCTCATTTTTCTATATGTACCCTTGGATTTACTTAACCACTTGTTGTTTCCTAATATTGCCACGCCTTGCTTCCGTGAGCCTTCCTTCACATGTTCCATCCTTTGTTCTGAAACTCTTCCCATTTATTTTTTATATAGCTAATTCCCATGTGTCTTAATGTTTATATTGCAAGATTTCTTTCTCTGGAATTCTTCCTCTGGCCTTTCCTAGTATATGTTAGCTGTTCTTTCTCTGTAAAATCATAGGACCTTGTACCTCTAATAATTAGCACAGTTGTGGCTCATAGAGTTTGAGCAGTTATTTTTGCCAGGATCTGTTCTAAGCAGGTTCTGCATCTTAACTTACCTAATGCTTACAACAACCTTATTACCTAATTATTATTATCTCCCCATATGAGTAATCCAAACTTAAGAGCAGGTAATAATTTCCCCAAATTCCTATAAGTATTAAGTGACAAAATTTGGTCATGAACTCAGGTAACTTATTAAAGAATTTATAAAATTAAACATCATAGTATTTTGGCTTAGCACCCATAGCACAGTGGTTATGGTGCCAGCCACATACACCGAGGCTGGTGGGTTCAAACCTGGCCCCGGCCAGCTAAAAACAACAATGACAACCTGCAACCGAAAAATAGCCCAGCATTGTGCCAGGAGCCTATAGTCCCAGCTACTTGAGAGACTGAGGCAAGAGAATCACTTAAGCCCAAGAGTTGGAAGTTGTTGTGAGCTGTGATGCCACGGTACTCTACCAAGGGCAACATAGTGAGATTCTGTCTCAAAAACAAACAAACAAAAACCATGATACTTGTTCACATTGAAACATTTATGACCCTGTGTTATAATAACTTGTTTATGCCTAAATTCCTAACTATACCCTAAATTGGGAGGAAGTTGCACCCTCCAGAAATTAGCACAGTGATGACTACTTGATAGGCTTCCAATAAATATTATTAAATGAATAAAAGAACAAGATGACACTCTCAAAAAGAAAGGGTCCCTTCCACAAATCCAATGCATACTGACCTAGTTTTAGTGTATGATATAGTGGTATTCCTCCCCCCCCCCAAATACCACATGACTTGCTATCACCTAAAAATCCCATACTTTATCCTGTCTCCAAGGGTTTACACATTCTTTTCCATTTTTGCCTAATATACCTTCTCAGTCTTGTCTAACTTGGTATTTCTTCTAAATCCAGCTCAGAATTCATTTTATTACCATAGATTTCAAATCTTCTTTCTAAATTTTTATTTCTTTGCACTTCATTCAACATCACAAATACCAACAACATCATTAAGCCATGATTTTTTTTTTTTTTACCAATGGTTTATTTTCCCTTGTCTTTGTATCCATAGTTCTTGAGTATAGTACTCAGAAGTTGTTCAATAAATGTAAAAATATTGATTGAATGAAATTAGGTTGGGTCATGTCTCTATAACTTATCGAGTAGAACTCTAATAAACTACAGCAATTTAATTGGCTCCTATGTTGACAAAAAATTGATTATTCGTGTTCTCCAATATTGGCATATTAGATGATTTGGGAAAGATAAGTAACAACACTCTTGCCTATTTCTCTTTCCTGATGAGGACAAGTGCTGGACAAAAGATATTTCACTGTTTAAAATTCCCTGAAGTTGTCCCACCAACCAATTAACAAACATTCTACAAAGGGAAGTGCATTTACATTTAGGGGTAGACAAAATAAGTTTGTGAAAATTTTTAATATATCAAATCATAAATCAAATCTTAGAAGGGGAAACTAATGGTGAAATCACCCAAAATGTAATTTTTCATAACAACTATATATTGAATATATAGTTATACTCTATACCACACAATTTTTTTTTTATTATAAAGAAAGTACATCAGACTTGGGCTTTCTAGCTACTCTATATGATTCTTATTTCTTCCTCAAATACACACAAAACTTCCAGATTAAGTTTCCTAAAGCACTACTTTCAGCAAGTCATTTATATGCTCAAGAACAGTTAGTGGCTCCTGTCTGTGGAATCAGATGAGAACTACCAAGTTTAGGTTTTTCAGCCAGATATTCTGCCTTAATTGATTTGTATAGATCCTGACACATGACTGATACCTAGTAAGTATTTTGATGTTTTGATTGATTTTTTATTTCATTGTGGTTTTAAAGGTAAAATCAGAAAACCTATTTGAAGGATTGTTCCTTGTGACTTTTATTATTATAAATCTTGGTAAATTATCAAGAGTAGATGCTTCTTGTGCAACAAAGATGCTATGTGTTAAATGAAGTAGAAGATGTCTACATTAAAAAGTCTCTTCCCGGGAGTTCGGTATCCTAAATGAAACGGCCATGTTAAGATATGACAGGTAATGCTTTGAGAAAAGATAGGTGATATTTTAATTAGTGACAATTTATAGAGATATTGAGTTCACAGTTTCACAGCTGAAAGCTAAATCATTATTCCTCAATGGGACATTCTTAATTGAAGTTCCAAGATGACCATTCAGCTATGAGCAAATCCAAACAAGTCCACAAGGCATTAGAAAAGAATAACCCTTCAGCCACGCCCAATCAAGCAAGCAGACTGGCCCCAAGCAAGATGATCTCTGCTTGAAAACTGCCATCAGATTGCCCGAGTCAAGTGCCTCCTGAGTTATATCAGCCTATTTCTGGCCTTTCTTTCTCGCTCTGTCTTTCCAGCTCCCTTCTTCATTTCTATTGTATGCCCTTGCCATCGAACACGCTAAAGGATCAAAGAGTTCAAGCTCTTCAGAGTACCAATGTTTTGTTAAAAAAAAAATAACAAAAAACAACAAAAATGAAAATTGTGCCCATTTTCCTCTCTGCAAGAAATCAAAATATAAAATTAAGGTGAAAGTATAAGAAAATCTGTGCAGTCCAAAATAAAAATCCACCTCCCTCTTCACATACATATACCCTATGACAAACTTCACCACTTTGTTTTATACAACTTAGATAGCGCTAATTATAATTAAGATGTTAATATGTACTCAAATCAACCCACGCCACTTTGTTGTACAAATGGAACAATGGCAGCTTTTCTTTTAATATCCAAAACATCATTTTTGGAACAAATTTGAAGTTTTGATTCATTCAACAAACAATTATATTGAGCACCTACTATGTGTCAGACACTATGCTGGGTGCTGAGCAAGCAAAATGTGAAAATTTTCCAATTTCAGAAGAATTCTGGTCTCTAAAGCAGTGCTTCTCAAACTATTTTTTATACATCTGTGCCTTCTTTTGCTAAACCCAATTTTTCTCTCCCTTGTCAGAAATTCTGAAGACCTCTTATCTAACACTGAGAATCACTGACACACAGATCATGGACTCTATTTTCTGTGCATCCTTGATAGACAAAGTATCTTTGAGATTTTACGTTTCATTTAAAAGGAATATATTTCATTTTGCAAACATAAAACTGGATTGTACTATTAAAAATATTTTTTTCTGAGCTACATATGCCCCCTTCCAAAATGAAATCCAAATGACCTGCACCCACCCCTGTTGAGAATCACTGCTTTAAAGAGTTTTGGAGAAAACCAGGCAACCTCCATCTCTCCCCTCCAATCCAGTCTTAAAGGAATTAGAATTTTCCTACCTGACACAACAGCTGGTGGAGTATCATAATCCTGTCTTGTGATTGAATCTTTGAATGAAAAGAGCATGAGAAAGAATGCAATGAAGTACAAAAGAAAATAAAATAGAATCATAGTTCTAAAACTCGGAAGGGCCCCCTGTGTGTTATATGGTTGAGAGCCCTGCTGGCTTCAAGCAGTCAAGGCATTATGACTCCTGGTCTATAGGTGATACCGTGGACCCCATTACTACCATGCTGTGCTCGTTGTTAGGACCGGTGAGAACTGCTGAGACAACACAGTTTGTCCCAGAACATTGTTATCTTCCACAGTGTGTGTGTTTGTTCCTTCCCAAAGGAAATCAGTGTAAAAATGTTACCCCCAGAGCCTGACACAAGGCAGCCCAAACTAATGGGGGCCCAGTCCATGTTATGGAACAAAATCCTGGAGAACAAAAGAAAGAATTAAAATTTAAAAGAGATATAGAAAAAAATTACATATTATCATTCTGTGGAGGCTAGTGAGTTCTGAAGCCAAAATTTCATCATTAATCACTCAGCTCCAACTCTGATCCCAGTGGTTGTTGGTGAGGCATATTGGTGGTTACTTTCTGTTCAAGGCCAAGGAGCTGTATGTGCCATAATTGTGGGAGTGAGATATATAGAACAGAATCTACTAAACAGATGATTGCTATCTCTACCCCAAGTGTCCTGACATGGGAGGTATCAAATTCTAAAGAAAGCTTAATTAAACTACATGGCAGTCATTTCAAAATTGGGGGTTATATAGGGCAAAGTATAAATGCTTGTTTGAAGATGAAAGGTTTGGCTTAATACAATTGTTTTTTAGCCAGGGATCTTAAAAAGGAGAGTGGCCTTAGCTCCCCCTTCTAAAAATGGAAAATTCTAATTTTGTCCCAACTCCTGTTGGAGGTGGTCAGTTGTATAAAAGGGACCTGATATTGGTTATATTCAAATAAACTACCAATATAGATATTGTTATGTGACCCTTATTCCATTTATATAACCTTTTTTCCACTTTGAAAGCTAAAAAAGAAAAAATCCCCAAATTTCATTTTTCCACCCACATGACAACTTTTGGACTATCACAAATTTCTCACTTTCATCTCCTTGCCACAAAGGCTAATGTTAACCACACTTCCGTGAGTCAATGGCATATGAGAAGACAGATTAGAACTTGAACATCGCAAGGCACTTTGCGCAGCGAGAGCAAACAGGATCAAAAGATTCAAATGCAAATAAACCAGACTCATGAGTTACTTTACTTCCAGCACCAGGTATGTGAACTAGTGAGTTGATTATTGTCCCCCAATCTAGAAAAACAGAATCATTTTTAAAGAGTCTCCAAATGTTTTATTAATAGAAGTATTCATTTCTAGTACCTTTTTAAGAACTGCAATCACACACATATTACCACTCAAAACAAACAAACGAAGGCTCATTTTTGAACTATGCCGCCACTCATCTTCTATGGCTGTATTTATAACAATTTAAAATAAATACTAAAAGCACACAATGTCCATTGTTGAATGGCTAGAGAGAATAGAAAAGTATGATTAAAATAGAAATTACTCCTTATCCCATCACATAGAAATGGCCACACTTGTTTTGTATTTCTCTACAGCCTTATATTATAAATATTTGTTCATAGTTGATATTGTGCTCCACACATGAAAATTTACATACAGCTTTGTTTGATTCAACATTAGAAATAACCCTTTCTCCTGATTATTTTATACTCTTACAATTGCATGCTGCATTCCAGTCTGGTCTATGGATGGATTATGGTTTCTTTAATCATTGTTTTATATTAGACATTACACAGGAGACAGTGCCAAACATTTCTGAGGTAGAAAGCCTTTTCTGCTGTTTCAGAACATTTCTCTAGACGAGCTTTTCAACACAATAGCTACTTGGTCAGTTAAATCATGTTTTGAAATGTCTTGACTGCCTACCTTGCTATCCAACTGATACTTACAGAAATTTGGAGTCTTCTAATTAAGAAATCAGTGTTTGAGAATGCGTCTTTTCCTACAATTTTATCAGGAATATATACCATATTTGGACAATTTTATTTAATGGAATGTGTGTGCGTGTATATGCGTGTGTGCACGCGTGGATGTGTGGGCATATTTGATGAAAGGGCTGTTTTTATTTATTGCATTAAAATGTTTTCATGAGCTCATTGGCATTCTATTTCATCTTTCACCAACTCACTGTTAATGTTCTTTGGTACCGTTTCTACTGATTTTCCCTTATGTTGCTATTTTCTTCATTTTTTTTTTAAACGGCAAAAGTTTAATATTTGCAAATAAATTGTTTGAGACCTTCGCTTAATACCTATTCACTTATTATTTACCTTGTATAACAGAAAGGGCTTTTATGTTATAATAAAACTAAACCAATTTTTAAAAAACTATTACATTTTCATTTTTATCTACATATTCTTTTTTTATATTTGTGTGTTTTAATTTACTGGTAAGTTTTGCCCCCCTCCACCAAAAACATGTTAGGAGATGTACTTAGTACAAGTCATTTATGAAAGTATTTTATGCATCAGGAATCTATTTAACTTTGCTTCTTATAACTCTCAGGTTTTTTTTTGTTTGTTTGTTTTTTAACTCTCAGTTTTAATACTGACATTTAGACCTAATAATGGAAAAAAGGATAATATCTAAGCAAAGTGAATTATTCAGGATTTTTACCTGATACCATCAGAATTTTAGAGCAGTAAAGAAGAGGGATGATTAAAAATATACCAGAAAACTGTGATGAACAAGTGGAGTTCAATTACAAGGTTATTTTTGTGAGTGGCTGCGGTTACACCATGGGAATCCAGTGATGTCAGAACTCACTAGTGGCTGAGAGAACACAAGCTGAACTATAGATAAGGAGACTGGAGAACAAAAGCATTTTTTCCCTTTCAACAGATTCTACTGACGCTGTTAGCCACTGGTGACCATCTCCCGAACAAATGAAAAGGAGATAAGAAACTTGTAAAACAAGAATGTCATGCAATTTGGAGGTTCTCATAACACAGTAAAATCTCCAGTGGTTTCTGCTAAAGCTTACAATAAAGTGATAAGGAATTATGGATAATGGGGCTTTGGTTCCATCATGGGGATAGTGTGACAAAAAATAAACAAAAGCAGAAGATTTAGAAAAATCCTTCAAGGTCACCAGAGTCCTGAAATAAAACAGTTACAGCTATATAACATTTACATTTTCAGGGCCTATAGATTGTGTTTAGCTTAAAAATAGTTAGATAATTGAACAATAAACAGTGAAGGTGGAACATTTTAAGAGAAAGGTTAATGAAATGACACAGACTGCATTTCAAAATTTGGGATCATGGGTAACAAGATATGTCTGCTTTTGTGAGCAGAAAAAAGGAACTTTGGCTCAATACAATTCCTTTAGGCAGGGGCTTTAGAAAAAAAGACTGGGACTTAGCCTGTGGCCCAAGGTACCCCTTCAAAAAATTGAAAATTATAATATAGCTCCCGCTTCCATCAGCCCTGATCACTGCCTATTCCAGATTATTCACTTGACCTCTCTGCACTGCTCTTAGCTCCCATCTGCTTCTAGAGTTAAGGTCCCTATCTTAATCTTGATTTATCACTGCTCACACTGCATTTTACAGAATTTCAGTGAGCTCAGATGTCTGAAAACCTGGGAATGTTCTGGGTATGAGAGAGATACTGATAGTTTTAAATTGACCCTCTGGGGAGAATGGACTGGGGCTAAGTGAAATTGAAAGCAGGAAGGGCAGTTAGGAAAAATTACAAGTGGTGAAGTCAGGCCAGGGCAGAGACTCTAGATATGTGGAGGAGAGCATTTGGCAAATGTCCATGAGATAAAATTGGTAGGACTTGAAAAGTAATTATACATGGTGGTGATGGAGAAGGAAAGGGTCTAGGTTGAGTCATAGATCTATGGTTGGGCTACTGGGCAAATGGTCATGGCATTGGCTTAAAAGGTAATAGGGATCAGGAACATCCAAGAGGTTTCCATTGGGAGAAAGCTCAGGGAAGCTCATGAGATTAGTCTGGGTGACGCTGCCTTGGACATGTCTGAGAGAGATTTACATGGAGATATTTATCAAGTAGCTGGAAAATGAGACTAAAATTCTAAGATGATGTTAGCTTTGGGGAACTTCAATTTAGGGGTTCTCAACATAGAAAGCAGGGTTTTAAACCCCAGAAACAGATGAGATTGATTAAGAACATCATACAGAAAAAAGGGACTAGAAATGAAACCCTGGCTTAGCAGCCTGTGAAAGAAAAGAAGAATGGCCTCAGAGGTCTGAGGAGAACCAGAAAATCGTTGGGCTGGAGTCACAAACTGGGAGCTTTAGGGACAAGCTGGGCCCAGTGTTCAAATATAGGGAAATCTCACATGAAAATTCCAGTGTTTTGCTTATTTTCAAATATTGGAAGATGAGCTCAGCCAGGGTTTGTTTGCCTGTGTGGCAGTAGCCACCTGGAGGTGAGTAGCAGCTGCCCTTTCTAGACAGCTTCCATAATTCCAGGCTGCTAAAGGCACCACCTCTCATTGTGTTTGCCTAACACTTGGGCAGAAATAGAATTATTATTGCCTTGAAAATCTCTCTGAAATACAGTCTCCAATGACATATATATTTATGTGACATGACTATGTTCATGACAAATATTAACAACTTTCCAGGTTTTTTTGCATGAACTCCGCTTCACTCATTAAAATGGCTTGGCTAGCCTCAATAGGCTTTTGCGTTTGAAACACTGGACAAGTATATTAACAGCTAAAGAAATGAAGACTTCAAAGAAAATGAGCTCTATCAAGTGAACCAGAGCAGGTCAGTGAGTCCCATTGTGGATGCGACAGGAGGAAAATCCCTTCTGGCGATCTGGAGTAGCAGCCCCAGGAGCTCATAGAGAGGTAAGAACAGCTCATTTGATAAGCAGCTACTGGGCATCGCACACTGGGTTAGGTATGCTGCATATATCATTCCATTCAATATTTACAGCATCCTGAAATGTAAGTATTATTTTTCCCACTTTGTAAAAAAGGAAGCAAAAATTCTAAGAGGTTAAGTGACCTGCCTAAACATGCATAGCAAATAAGAGGGGGCAGAGCAAGGCTTGGAACTAAAATTTGCTTACAAAGCCCGCTAGTGTTTCCATGATACCAGGCTGCCTTCCTGTCAATGGATATATTAGAAAGATGCAATAAGGTGAAAGAAAAACTTAAAAAATTACCTGAGTTGTGTAATAGCCACTCCAAATGCCAATCAAAAATTCAGATAAAATGAATCTATGATGGCATAGCAAAGCACTAGAGTGAAATCTAAGAAAAAAAAATATACCAGTCTTCTGGGCACTACTGACACTCAATAGTATTTTGTTAAATGAAAAAACCAAGTAATACTGTTTTTTCTCTGTCTCTCCAAAACCTTATTAAATTTTAAACATTCCCATAACATGTTACACAAATATTATAATGTATCTAAGAATTATTTAGTACCAATGTAAAGGGAATACAGAAAAAGAAAGAAAAGAAAAAAATGCTAGAGAAAATTTGGTATTAAACATAAACCACATGCTTAAAACTTTTACTCTCCAAGAAAAGATGTAGTGTATGTCATTATTGAATTATTTGGCTATTGCCAGCTGTGAAAAGTTGTGGTCTCATATAAATGCGTCCTTGTTGAAAATGCTCAAATATAAAATCATAATACATGTTATCAAATCAATAACTTTTATAATTATGAGTTGGTTCTGTATCTTTTAGCTTAGTTTTCAATTTCCTAATGGATTCAGTCTAACTAGCTATTATATTTTTAGTAGTTTGCAAATGTGAACTTCAGCAAGTCAGCTAACTTTGCTTTTGATTCAAATGAGCAAAATTTATAAAGTGTTTCTGTTTATGCTTTGCATTATAACTCCATCTTTGATCAGATTGTCATTCAATATAGTAAAATGGCACGACTTCCCTCATTCAGAATTGATGATCACTGAAGGAGAGAAAGATGGATAGGGAGGAAAATCTATAGTGGGAAAATGAGAAACTCCAGGCATCCCAATACTTGGGTCCTGCTTATTAGTAATATCACAAAGCGACTCCAAATGATTCTTCACGTTGCCAAAAGGGATAAAATATTACCTTCAAACTCTATCTTGCTGATAAAAATTAGCTATACCATAACATATAGCTAAATGTATCTTAGACATGACTTCTAAAAGTGTAGGTCAAAATGCTTGATCTAGCCCAAGCATTCAGACAGGTAAGATATTGTAAACTGTTTTATACAGCTGCTGCAAGGGGGGCCTTAGAGATAGGTACTTTATGTTAATAGAATCACATTTCTTTCCTGAAACAGTGTTAAGTATTTGCACTGAGGTATGTTCAGTTTCTTCCCATTAAGGGTAGATTAGTAAGTTCTTAGTGGAAATGTCAGAAACCTCTTGTATTCCAAAAAGCCTATGAACCAACAACATCTATTCGGTAAGCAAGGCTTTGAGATAGAGTAAGATTCCTGATACGTAACTTGTATGCATAGCATGCATAGATAATTGGAGGGGTAGTTAGCATAATGAAGAGTCACAACGATGGTGACATCTAGGCATAAATAGAATCCTGAAGTTGAAGGGGCATCATGTGTCATATGACTCAACACTACAGATGGGTAGAGAGAAAAATTGAGACTAGAAGATATTATTTTTCCCCAGAGAGAGACTCCAGGGCTACATCAGGATTTGGATCTAGGACTCTTGACTCCTAGTCATGTGCTCTTTCTACTACATTTAAGCTGCCCCTGTTAGAATAAAATGCTATATAGTTTTATTTCTACATCTTTAAAAATGATAAGATTATTTGCAGTAACAATCGTGAAAAATAAAATCATTATGGATGGTGTCACACGAGAGGTGGGTTTTGATGTTTTTATTGCTTTTCAAAGGGCAATTAGAAAAATGTCAGTCTTCTGGGTTGTATTAGGCATTGGCTTTCTTGAAAATTTGGGGAATAATCTTTTAAAATATCAAACACAAAGTTTTGCCTAAGATTTAAAATGCCTCCTTGACATAAAATCAAGGCAAACATAGGCATTGTTTAATACGCTTTTGTTCCT